>NC_049236.1:21534500-21845750 GCF_011100685.1 Canis lupus familiaris | reverse complement strand
TCACATAGTACTCAGGATACCATGCCCCAAAATAGAATTTAAATTCCTGATTAACATTGCAATAAAAGAGTAGAGAAATACAACGCAAGCGATGCTGCATTAGTTTAAGTACACTGTAGTAAACGGGTCTTTAACATTTAATGTTTATTATTATACACATATACACATCTTTTATTATTCTTGTACATGCTAGTGTGTAACAAAATCTCAAATGAAAAATACATATTTAAAGTTATTTAAAAGTAGAAAAGTTATTTATAATAACAAACATGCCATTATTTAAAAAATGTTCTAACATAATTATCACATGTACAACAAACTGATGAAACTGAATTGGATTCAACAGTACGAGGATATTTACATATATTCCCCTCTCTACTCTATAGAGACATTTACGTATCTTTTCCGTGTATTTTCCTGCCATAATGAAGATATGGTATGCAGGGTACATGTAAGAGCATTTTTAAGTCTATCATTCATTACCTTTAAATTGCTTTGATAATTTAATTATGGCTTCAAATATAACATTTATGTTAAATTAGTAAGTCAAAAGAAAAACTTGTTTATCGGGGCAGCCTGGGTGGCTCAGCGGTTTAGTGCCTGCCTTCAGCCCAGGGCGTGATCCTGGAGTCCGGGGATCGAGTCCTACACCAGGCTCCCTGCAGGGAGCCTGCTTCTCCCTCTGCCTGTGTCTCTGCCTTTCTCTCCGTGTCTCTCATGAATAAATAAATAATTAAATCTTAAAAAAAAAATAGAAAAAAGAAAAACTTATTTATCATATGCATGCTCATTTAAGTTAGAGTACACAAATAATGGAAGATAATGTTTGATTTAATTCGGAAGCTGTAAATTGCTGCAGCTCTATTTTCATGGTTAAGGTGACTTCTGGATAATACTTAAGTGAATCCTTACACAGAACTGTACCAAAGAGAAAACAACATGTGTCAACCCTGTGGGTGGAGGTGGCATGCAATTTAAAATGTCTAATTACACGTTTCACCTTAGCTAAACATCCTGAAAGATGACATGATCTAATTGCAGATTAATGCATTTATTTCTCTAAGGCCACAAATGAATAGCTAGAGGAAACATTCTCTAAGCAGTCCAAGTATTCTATTAAATGTCTTTGCCATGTAAATCTGAATAATTGTTATGCATATCACAGACCCTAAAATATGACTAAGGTATTAGTAGACTTTGAAACATCATTGAGGATTGTTTCCAAATTTGAATAGGTGTAAAAATCATCCCTGGCTAGGGGCCCAAAGCAAACTAGGCTAGTTTGAAAAATCTTATACACTGTCTTCTAGTCCCTCTCATGTATTCCCTACTACTTACTCTCCCTCTCCAAACCCTACCTTCTTTTCTTCCTGATTTTTTTAAATGAAAAATTAAAAAAAAAACCTTTCCCTCTGGCAAAGCATATTTGTATTTTCTTAACATCATACTGTGGTCTGAATTTTCAAATTTCATTGAAATTTATATTTGCTGAATGCCTAAATTCTTTCAGGCATTGCTTCTGATAGATCATGCAGTTTCCATCATTTCTCAACCTTCAACTCTCTTTAAACTGGGTGAGACTTTAGAATTTGGAGATGATGATACCATGTACATACTGCTTCAGTCCATCCGTTAACGCTCTGAGTATTTATTAATGCACCATATGCTATGCTGGAAATAAAAGATGAACAAACTCCAAGCACCTCTGGAGTTATAACAAAATAAGTCTAATGAGTGTAATAGCACATAAGCAATATGTGCTCTGAGAAGGGGATGTTCATTTTGAGGTTGCTCTTATAGATTGAATGTTGCCCCTAATTTATATTTTGAATTCCTAATCATCAATGTGATATTAGGATATAGGACTTTTGAATAGGTGATTAGGTCACAAGGGTGGAATCTTCATGACTAGACTTAGTGGCCTTATGAAAGAGACCCTAGAGAGCTCTCTGAGCCTATCCACCATGTGAAGAAACAGCAAGAAGGTGTCCATCTGTTCATTTGTTATGGCAACCCAAATGAAGATAGAGGTGGACTCTGAGACTGTTTCAGCCCTTCTCCATAGTTTTCAGCACTACTTTTATAATTTACTATTTTTTCTAACTTCCTTCAGCATTCCAATGATCTAGCCCCATAGCTTGTCTTTTGGAATCATTCATTCATGCATCAGTTCCTGCCATCAATCTTTGCTGTGGCCTTCTATGTGGTTGAAGGCTGAGGGAACAATGATGAACACAAGACTGTTTTTCCAGGGAACCTATAGGGTGAAGTAAACGAAATAACGATTTAATTGCAGTTTCTAAGTGCTAAGCATGTCAAGCAAAAAATTCTAGTCATTTAAGATTAAACTGTCTTTCATTCCTTCCTACTTTGCTTTGTTTTTAATAGAATTTGAAAAAAATAACTCAGGGTATAGAAAGTGATCCAAGAAATCTATGTAGTCTCTAAGAAGGGAATACCACAAATAGTGATCTTCCCTAATGGAGAAAGGGTTGTGTCAACCTAAGGAATCTCATACAGCAATGGCCATTATAGGAGACCAGAATCTACACAGTGTTCATTAAGCCATTGATTGAATTTTGCCCTTTAAAAAAAAAAAAAAAAAAAAAACAACAACTAAGGAAGGAGTAGGAGTAGGAGTAGAATGATTTTATGTGGCCAAAACGTGACAAAACTGTAGTCTAGAAATATTTCAGAATTACTAATAAATTAATAGTGACAATAGTGCTTTTTGGTGTCACTACTATACAGTATTCACTTCAACAAAGTATGAGTCATCGTATCCTGACAGTCCATGCTGAATCTGAAACAAATTGGAGCTATAATTTATAGTACAATAGAACCTAAGACAGAGGCACATGTAGTCCAGGCTCTTTAAATATTCTATAAATAATAGCTAAGAGAAGCACAATTGACAATGAACAGAGGCTGGATGATGAATCATCAAGTAGTTTAAGTAAAACCCTGCCTGATTAAATGCTTTGTTTTTAAACCACCTGCATCAGTGTCTGCTGTAGCAGGACAGATCAAATTGTTCTCGTTGTTTTTTTTCCCCCCCAAAAAAAGCAGACGGGCTTACAAATGATAAATTTTATTATATTATGAAACTGATGCCAAAGTGAAGTGCTGAGCATTGTGTAACTCCAATTATCTAAATTTTGGCCCAGGATTTACTGCCAAGCAATGCTAAAGACGTGGCTAATGTAAATGATCAAGCTGCTCATGGCTTTGGGTTGTATGTTTGTAATTTCATTTGGGTCTTTGTGGCCTGGAGAATTCATTTTTCCATCCTTCACTTCAGAGTCTTTTTTGTTTATCCCACCGATCAGTTACCAGATGCTATATCAACTAGGCTAATTAGTTGAGTCTCCTTCGAAAGCTGGTGCTTGCTGAGCATGGTCATTAGAACAGTCAGAAATTGAGACACTAGAGACATTCTGAGTGACACATAAAGTCCAGCAAGTGTTCTTGTAGCCAAATCACTAGGAGCTATAGGGTGGTGGTGACTAGACTGTGACAAAACATCTACTCAGGTGAACAAAAAATCTGGTTGTATTGGGTTGACTAACTTGTTCATTGTACTAACATAACACAGACTGTGAGGATTTTATTTTAATGTTAACCAGACATTGTGTTTATATACAATTATAAACTGACATCACATAGTAAATGATAAATTACCATTCCCTTGCCTTGGAGTATCCTAATTACTTTATAATTTGTATATTATGATATCTCCTATATTGTTGTCCTAAACTTTAATGTTTTCTGTATCAGGACCCCAAATTATCCCTGGACTGTCATTTTACCTTATATTTTTTACCAATTCCTTTCTCATATACCATTTCTATAACATTGGTAGCTCCTTGATGACATGGTCTTCATTTCTAAATCATTTTTACATCCCTAGGGTTCAGCACAAATCTAGTAAATACTTGTTTAATAAGCTTTTGCCTAATAAGCAAATGAATGAAGCTCCTGGTCCCTCAGTAGATAATGACCAGATGCTGAGAACTTCTATCCAAAAGAAAAATTGTTGTTTTATAAAAAGTTAAATGTGACATATTATGACAAAAGAGGGGGATGGTTATACTGAACTAGGACAAAGATAATCCATATACTGAGAGTCTGGACTTAACTAATATTCTGAAGGGATACATTGCACGTTTACATAGAGGATTACCTCATTTCCCATTCAAACTAACCACCTCCAAAATAAGATAAAAATGTATTGAATGTAAAACTTTATCTTTTGGGGGGGGTTCAAGTTTTTATTTAAATTCTAGTTAGTTAACAGATAGGCTAATATTGGTTTCAAGAGAAGAATTTAGTGATTCATACTTACATATAATACCCAGTGCTCATACAAATGCCCTCCTTAATACCCATTACCCACTTAGCCCATCATCCCACCCACCTCCCCTCCAGCAGCCTTCAGTTTGTTCTCTATAGTTAAGAGTCTCTTGGAGTGTCTGTGTGACTCCATCGGTTAAGCATCCAAATCTTGATTTTGGCTCAGGTCATGATCTCAGGGTCGTGGGATCAAGCCCCAGCTCGGGGTCCCTGCTCAGTGGGGAGTCTGCTTGAGAGTCCCTCTCTCTGCCCATCGTCCCCTGCCCAGTCTCTCTAAAATAAATACATAAATCTTTTTTTTTTTAAAGTTTTTTTTTTATGGCCGGCTTCTGTTTTTTTTCCCCTTTCCTCTATGTTATTCAGTTTTGTTTTTTAAATTCCACGAGTGAAATCATATGGTATTTGTGTTTCTCTTATTTTGCTCAGCATAATATACTTGAGCTCCATCCACATTGTTACAAATAGCAAGATTTCATTCTTTTTGATGGTTGAGTAATGTTCCATTGTGTATATGTGTGTGTGTGTGTGTGTGTGTGTGTGTGTGTATATATATATATATATATATATATATATACACACACATCTTTATCCATTCATTAGCTGATGGACATTTGGTCTCTTTCCATAGTTTGGCTATTGTTGATAATGCTGCTGTAAACACCAGGGTGATGTTTAACATCAGGATAAATACTTAGTGCAGGGTAAATTCTTAGTGCAGTTGTGCAGTTATAGGGTGTTTCTATGTTTAACTTTTTGAGGAACATCCTTACTTTTCTCCAGAGTGGCTGCACCAGTTTGCATTCCCACCAACAGTTTAAGAGGATGTTCTCTTTTCCCTGCATCCTCCTCAACATCTGTTGTTTCCTGTGTTGTTAATTTTAGCCGTTCTGACCGGTGTAAGGTGGTATCTCATCGTGGTATTAATTTGCATTTCCCTGATGATGAGTGATGTTAAGCATTTTTTTCATGTATCTATTAGCCATCTGGATGTCTTCTTTGGAGAAATGTCTGCTTATATCTTCTGCCCATTTCTTAACTGAATTTTTGGGAGGGTGTTGAGTTTGATAAGTTCTTTATAGATTTTGGATACTGACCTTTTATATATATATATATTTTTTTTAATGTAGAAACTCATCATTCCTCATGAAACTATTTGTAAATTGGTACTCTGGTGATAGCGTGATAGCTACTCTATTTTCATTTGAGCAACTGGGTTTCCTATTATGGATGTTAGGGGAAAAATAAAATAGGACAATTTTTGTTCAGTAATTTTCTTAGAAATAAAATGAAGGGTTTGTAGTTAAAGAAATATTTGACTAAAAAGGCATGGTTAAAGAATGTATGCACTTGAAGTGACTTTCTCACAGTTACTAGGACATGGCAAGAGAAAAGAATAACTCAAACATAAGTGTTTCAAATATTAGCTTTGTTATTTACTAGCTACATGTTCTTCAATAAACTTTTTAACTTCTATTAAATATATTGTTCTGCCCTGGAAAATAATGCTTAAGACTTGAACATTTAAAGGTCATTGTGATGACATGAACTACTGTGTGAAAACTTTGTATATACTCCGCTGAAACTAGTCCCAACTGATCACTGGGGCTTATTAGAAACAGTGTCAGAATGTTAATTTCACTAGAAATATGTGTATTTCATGATTGTTTATATTATCATAATAAGAATATACTTAGTGGGCGGCCCCAGTGGCACAGCGGTTTAGTGCCATCTGCAGCCCAGGGTGTGATCCTGGAGACCAGGGATCAAGTCCCACGTCGGGCTCCCTCATGGAGCCTGCTTCTCCCTCTGCCTGTGTCTCTGCCTATCTCTCTCTCTCTGTGTGCACTGCTCATGAATAAATAAATAAAATCTTAAGGAAAAAAGAATATACTTAGAAAGGGATTGCTTTATGAGTTACAGGACATCGATTTAATGAAACATGATAGTGATAAAAAATTATAAAGTAGGTTTATATGTATAAATGCTATATCTTACATGATTGAGTGAAAAGATAGTCTGCACAAGAGTATTACAAAAAAGTCCATTCATGTAAAAATATGGTTAGTGTATATAATGTATAAAAAATCTGAAAAGATCCATACGAGACTGAAAATTACTTTTTAGGTGTTTTTAATTTTATTTTTATTTATTTTTATTTTTTAGGGGTTATTTTTGTACCCCTCATATTTTTGAGAATTATGATGTAACCAAAAAAGGCTAAAACATTTGTAACTTTTGGGAAAAAAATTCTTATTCTGTTGCCCTGTACAGACCTGGCTTATAGTATTCATTTACATCTACTCTGTTCCTATTAAATTAGAGGGAAATTCATATTCCAAAGGTTTTTATAGTTCAGATAATTCTATGTAATTTAGGATACTCTTTGTCCCTTCTTTCTCTTTTCCAGCTAATGAGAGGGAACTACCTTACTATTCTTTCTAGCGCCTCTGTTTTTTTCGTATGCTTCCTTTTCAATGTGAGGTATGTGCCAAAAAGAGATTTGAAAGTGTGTTGTTGTTTTTTTTTTTTTCACTCAGAAATGAATTTCTCTACTTAGTTCCTTTTAGAGGAACTTATTTCTGCTCCTTTCCATCTTAGATATTTTCTCTAGCAAAGACTCAAAAGTGAATTATAAATGAAATGGTGTTGTGATTGCAGTCTCTCAAACTGGGTATTATTTAAGGTTTTTTGTTGTTGTTGTTGTTGTTTTAAGAAAACTAACTGTAGTATTTTGTGACAATTCATCCCTTCTAAACTGACTTGGAACTATCTTGAAACAACTGAACGCATTTTACTCATTATCATAGCTCTGCAGATACTGGCTGGTGTTATTTTATGAAAAAAATATTTCTCATTATTAATGTAGATATCCTGACAATTCATAAAATATGGTTTTCAATATTTCTGCAAGTATTCTGTGGCAGTTGTACATTTCCAAAGTATCTCCAATTTTTTTTTAAAGATCTCTGGTTCTAAAAATTGACTGTTCCCACATTAGCCTTGGAATGTAGCATGTCTTTCCTATTACTGTAAGCCTTGGTTTGGAGAAAGAAAGAGGTGGTCCTGTTTAAAAACCTGGAATTTTACAATTGATGTGCTATGATGTAAGGGACCACCTGTATAAAGCATTTTTATTACAGGAAAAGGGGCTTTAACTTGAGGTATGTAAGGAATTTACATTTAAGGAACCAGATACATTTAATATCAGTGCATGCTATGGAAGCTTCTTTCTGTGGACACTAAGCAAATATTTATCTCTATTTTGGCATAGTGAGCATGAAGGAAATGGATACTACTTAAAATGCTAAAATGCTCAGTCTAATTTAAGATGCTCATATATCTGTGATAAGATGAAAGGAAAATGAATTCTTGACCAGATTAGAATCTTGAGGGAACTGTCAATCAAATACCACTTGCCAGGCCTTGGGTTGATTAAATTCATATAATCCTATATACACATGCATATAATGAATGCAAATTTTACCCCATGAAGCCTAAATTAATAAACAGGATAAATATGGCTTTATTTTATAGAACTGTACAGAAGAAACATAAAATGACCAGCAATTGGTGTATATTATATCTGTAGAATGTGTATCATTAATAACAGTATATTTTCATTAAAATATGGGTTATGAACCATGCTAAATACTGCGAACATCATTAATTTTCTGTCACAGTATATTATAAAATTTTAAAAGGCAGTAATTAACCTGACATAAGTGTTTCTTACAAGCCAGCTGGTAATTTCTAGATGAAATAATACATTTTCTAAATTATATTTTGATTAGTAGTAAAGATAGCAATATGACTAAATAAGAAAATTAAGTATGTCATTAATTGTAGAAAATTTTATTACATAGCTAATTCCCTCATTTTAGTATGCTGAGTTATAGTAATAGTGACTTTTAAAAAATCATTTGAGAAATAGTGCTTTCTTTTTCCTCCTAATTAAATGGTTAAAATAATCCACAAGACACTTCGTGTTTTATATATATGTGCTTTTCTATCACTACTGTTAATGAGTTTTTACAAACAGTATTCCTAGGCTTCCTTAAGAGCTATGAAAAAAATGAACTTGACTATTTATAGCTAGTATTTCAAAAATACTACTTGACTATAGGGCTAGATTATTAAAATATTAAGATTTAATTTAAGAGATGTGTTTACACGTACCCTATTTTTCCTCTCATCCATACAGAATCACAACTTCTTTAAATTCAGTCATATTCTTGAGTACCTCTTGCAACAGGCCCACGCTTTTCTAAACCAATGAAAATAACCCAAGGAGTTCCATAAAGAACAATCATTTGAATAAAATATAAGTAACAAACAAAATTTCTGTCATCCTCTAATGCTATACTAGCTCTTCCAGAATTTGTGTGGTCTGTTGGGCACTAAGAATATTATCAGCCTGAACAACAGTAATCTCTTATTTGCCATTTTCTCTTAGGTGAATCTGTTTTTCTTCTCCGGTTTCTGTCAAACTTTTATCAAGCACTGTTTCATTTGGTTGAATGTGACAGCCTGTGTGAAAAGTCCAGGACTTTAACTTAAATTCTTCGGCTTATATCACAGAAGAGTCCCAACTCACTACCCACTGGGTTTCTATTTCCAGGTCATAGTGTATTAATCTAGCCTAAATATGAGTGGTGTCTCTTTTACCAGTGAAAAATTGCCAATGCAAAATTACCCTCCTCTTTCCCCTCTATCTTTGCTCAGACTTTCACTTTGCCAAGCTGTACCCAAAAGAGAGGCTACAGAACTGGGCAGTCCACAAGAACCTCGCCATCTAAAGCATCTTCTTGAGGGTTAATTCCTGAATCCAAACATTCCAGCTATGTGCCAAGAAGAAATAGGAAGAACCAAGCTGGTGGGGGAAAGTAGCTGCAAATCTTTCAATAAAACAAAATAACAACAGCAACAGAAAAACTTAGGTGGTACTCTATCACAGTATATTAAGAAACCATTGCTAATTAAGGTCATTAAAGTTGTTTTTTTTTGAAAACAGATATAATCTCATATCCTTTATACTAAGAGGTAGACTTATAACAATACACAGTAACTCTATACTGCATTCTGATCAAATTCAGTGCTTTTGTTTGGTCACTTTAAAGCTGAGATATTTGGGCTAAAAGTGTATTTTTCATTAGCCTTTCAACTTGGTGAGTTAATATATAATGAAACAAGGATTATTACATATTTAGTGTAAGATGTTATAAACACTATAAAGTTACTGAGTGAAGTGGTTTTGAGAGTAGCTCTGGTTTTATAAATACATGCTTTTATCCATTTAGTGTTACTGGAAAGTAACTTCCTTGGCAGGTAGGAACTGTGCTTTTCTTGTTTCCTGCTATATTGCCAGTTAAGAGGTGGCTGGCGTATACCAGATACCTCTGAATTCTTATAAAACGAATCAATTTATTCCCTTATTGTAAAAGAGATTATATTTTGGGAAAATATTTCTTTCAGATGTTTAAACACTATTAAAAGAACATTTTACTGAAATAAAAATAAAAGGGCTCTATGTTAGAATTCTCATATATAAAGGACCCTCATTTATAAAGTCTGCTGTAACATTAAAAAAAGATTCAGGGTTTTTCTTTCAACAATGTTAAGTACACTGGTGACATTAAAGAGGAAACCACATATTTTTTTTAAGATCTTATTTATTTATTTGAGAGGAAGACAAAAATAGTGAGAGAGAGCATGAGTGGGAGACAGAGGAGCAGGGAGCCCGATGCTGGCTTCTACCCCAGGACCCTGAGATCATGACCTGAGCCAAAGGCAGATGCTTAACCAACTGAGCTACCCAGGTGTCCCAGAAACTATATATTTTAAATCAGACTTTTAAAAAATTCCTCCTCAGATTTTCTTCTATGAGGATAAGAAATATTAGAAAAGTAATAAGGCCAAGAAGGGCCACCTTCAGTTTTAGGTAGGACATGGGGAGGCATGACGGTTCTGGGGGAGTGGATGGGAAACTGAGTAAGTGCAGTTAGCACCATTATCTATCCTTTACTCTCTTGATACAAACAGAAGTGATTTCCCATTAATATATCGTTGGATTTGTGTCTGTGACTTCACGGCCAGAACCCACATTAGTGAAGCACAACACTAATGTGACTAAGTTAACACCAAAGACTGATGATTCCAGGAGTGTTTCATGTAAGTTCTGCTGATCTCATTTCCTGAACAGAGAAGAGGAGTTTGACTTTGTAACTTTGCCTAAGCACATCATTGATTAACCAGAAACTGTGCAATCCCAGAGAGAACATATATGTATGAATATGTGTGCATATACACATATGGATGATGTATATGGATATTTTATGAAATAGTCCCTTATTCATTCTAAAATAAATCCAAGAGATGAATTGCTGTATTATTTCTAACACAGATATCTTTGGCCGTGCTTTGCTTTTAAATTGCTTTACTAGGATAGGACATTGCCAGAAATGAGAACAAATGTGGTAGTCAGGTGACTTGTCTTTTTTCATGCACGTTTCAAACTTTTGTGTATAAAAACAGAAGGTGCTCCAAAAACTTTTTTTTGAATTTGAGTACAAAGTTTTGAATGCTGAATCATGTCTCAGACCTAAAGGAATAAAACACGTTTGTATATTGATATTCATCATCAGAAAGTATTACGATGGAGGGCTGCACTGGCAATGCGTATGTGTTTATTAAAATAAAATTTTGGCCAAAAAAGCACAAGTTTTCCAAAATTACATTGGTTTTAAAATTATTTGAGAGAGAAAGAAAGAGAGGACACACGTGCACACGGGGAAAATGGGGGAGGGCGCAGAGGGGGCTGGAGAGGGACAAGCAGACTCCAGGCTGAGCACAGAACCTGATGCAGGGCTTGATCCCATGACCCTGGGACCATGACCTGAACCAAAACCAAGAGTTGGACGTTTAACCAAAATTACATTTAAAGGAATTATCAAATACTAAGGTAATTAAGGTAATCTAATTATAAGTAAGGTACAGTTCTGTTTTAAATTTATTATTTCCTTTCTTTAATACAAATTAACCTAATTTCACTCACATTTTGCACACGATGATCTTTTATTTATTGCAGAAAGAAAGTAACCTATCTTTTGAACAATTCTTTGAAGGGGTTTTCATGAGGTAAAATGTTTTCAGGAATTTTGCTGTTATACTGGCATTCTGAACTCCCAAGATAAGCCTAAAGTCAAGTCCACTAACAAGTATTAGATGGCACACAAATTAAAGTCCTGAGGCTGAATTAGTAACTTATTTTCATTTTTTAAATCAAAACCACTGTTTGTAGTAACTAATTTGTTAAAAAATTATTCCTATCTTTTGCTTACTCTTTATCTCTAGGGCAAAGACAAATGAAATTAATCTCTGTAACAGCTAACAAAATCATTCCTGTACTACACACTGAAGGTGGGGGTGAGGGGAAGGATGGCATTCGTTGAGATTACTGTTATTTAAATATTTTAAAAAGGAAAACTGTTCTCTGGGCATAGGCTATATTTGGGCTACACTGAAAATTCAGCATCTGTTGGCATATAACCCTTTTCAAAGATTAAAATTCTAAAGTCCTTGTAAAAATAAAGTAAATTTTCCTGTGTGCTTACCAATGCATAAATCCAAAAGGATATGAGCTTCTGAAAGATTTATCTTGCCATGTTTATTAAGCTACCATCATTTGGAAAAAAAAATCTAAAATTATGCAAAATTTACGACTCTAGGCAACCGGTATACCAGAAAGAAGTTCTAATTTATGATTCATTATGAAGTTCAAACAAAATAAACCATATGATGGAGCTTTGTTAATGGTGAACAAAAAAGTCAATTTTACATAGTTTCATTACAGAACTATCCAGGAAGACAGAAGAACAATAACAATGAAGTATAATTGAAAGGTTTGGCAAAGTCTTTTCCAAAAAAAGTGGTGGGAGTGGCAGTATCATACAACTTGTCATTAAAACTTAAGTCTTTTCCAAACCTGGCATGCCATGCTTTTATACTAGTTTTAACAGTTGACTGAGACTATAGTAGACTGAGAACTATGTCCTTAAGTGGGTTATTAGCTCCTTAACAATTATTGTAGTCTGTACAAAGTAATTTAGTAAATATCTCCTTCTTATTCAATGAATACATATTATTAACTATTTCCAGGCTACCGAAAATGATATGGAGGAAAAATATACAGAAAGCCTTGGTTAATGTTTCTGATGATTTCACAGAATACATGCAAAATTTAAGACACTATTTTAACTGACATCCTCGTATTACATATTATACAACTGTAGTTCAGAGGAGCGACGTGATGTCAGACAGAGCTAATTAGAGGCAGACACTGAACTAATACTCTACTAATACAGTAAGCTGCTTCCTCATTTTAGGTAAATACATAGTTAACCACAAAATAAAGAAATAAATGCTTTCAAATAGTGGGGTGCAATTCTATGGAACTTCTGATATGGATATGGACATTTTCATATAGAAAGGACATAAAACCTTAGTAATTTGGATGCTAAAAAGGAGTGGTGGGGTTTTTTGGTTTGTTTGTTTGTTTTTTGTTTTTGCAGGGGTAGGATAGGATAACAGGCCATGAGAATATGTTGAGGTTTAGAAAGTTAGGCATATTTGGAGAACTATTATAGTAATTATAATCTTCAACAAGTAGTAAGAATATATACAGATAAAAGTCAAGGACCAATTTTGATGGTCTTTGAAAACCAGACTAAGACAACTCAACAGGTGGCATCTGTATGGATTAATGTGGTGTTTGGGGAAGATTACATTGGTAATTACAGGGTTGAAGGGCATGTAGGCTAAATAGAGAGCTTTTCTAATAACGACTCAAATGAAAATTATTTTCTTTGGGCTCGACCTTTGATGATGTGTGTTGATGGAGTGTTAGTTGAAACCATTAGAATAAATTGATGGGGCCTCTACAAAGATTGTACAAAAGGGAGGTTGGGTTTGTGGTCAAAGGAAGATAGTGAGCTGGGTTTCGGTGACCTTAGTGATCAGTGGACTGCATATGTGCAGAGGAAGGGTTTTGCATGAAAAGATAGTGATGATCTTCGAATGGTAACTTTGAATGTCATTCCCACTTGAAAACCTCCCCTTCCCCAACTTGACTCCAGGTATAAGGGAAGAACAGCTTCACTTGGATTGCTTCCATTTCTTTATGAGTGGAGTAACTGTTTAATCTCAAGGGGAAAAAAAAAGGATCATTCCATAAAGAAATGTAAGATATAGGTCATAAATAAATAGATCATGAAGGCAGTTAGTTGTAGACATGATAATCAACGGAAAATATTTAATAGAAATCTTGTATTTTTATCAGTAGTCAACGGTGGCAGGATTAAAGGACATATTATGGGTCTAAATAGGATGCAGTTCCATATGGTGGCTCAAGTTCAATATGAGATAAAAGTTCTCCATTTTTTTTTCCAAAGCATGTAATTAATGTAATAAGTTTCCCTAAAACTTTCAGGTATCCTTGGAATAATCCACAAATCTAATTTGACACATTACTTCAGGGATTTTGGATTCTACTTTTTTACAAAACCTTGAAGAACTATTGCCCTTTTCCTTAGGAACGGTGCATCTAAAAAATAAAACTGAGGGACACATGGGTGGCTCAGTGGTTGAGCGTCTGCCTTTGGCTCAGGGCATAATCTTGGGGTCCTGGGATTGAGTCCCACATCAGGCCCCCCGCAGGGAGTCTGCTTTTCCATCTGCCTATGTCTCTGCCTCTCTGTGTCTCTCATGAATAAATAAAATCTTTAAAAAATAAAAATAAAGCTGAACTCCAAAAGACTATCCAAAATCTTTTGTTGTACACTAATTTTGTCACATTAAATTTTACTTGGAAGAAAGTGGAACATTAATGGAACTTGGAAATATTTGTTTTACTTTGATCTTATGATATCTGACCTCTACAAAACAAAGAAGGAACCTTAAAAGTGAAGTAAAGAGAAACATAATGTCGAAATAGAGAATTAAAATCAGCCAAGGCACTCAACACTTCTCACCATTGACCTCATCTCCCCAGAGGACAAATGATAAGGAGAATTAGTTTCAACCAAATTTAGAAAATAATATGAACCAGCATTTACTGGATAATGACTAAGTAGAGATCTTTGTGGTAGGCTCCAGGAATTAGCACTCAAGGATTTTTCATTACGGTGGAGAGACAGCAAATGCTACTTTATATGGTTATCTATACCTGTGTTTTATTTCTACATCCTAAAATCCTATTAAAGAAGCAAAAATAAAATAACCAATAGGCGTTGAGATTAGTAAAGTTGCATGGAGGAATTTGCCTTTAATCTGTACTTTTAAGATATGAGGTAATAGACACTAAAAATGGCAAAACCACTTAGCAGATGGGACATGGTCAGAAATCCTAAAATCTCTGTCAATGTGATTATAAGAAAGTAAGTGTCATTTTGGCCATCATGACCTTCCATTGCTAATCTCGGGACTGTAGAAGACCGTTGTATATTTTCATCACACTTATAAAAACAATCTCTTACTACCAAGCCACATTTGCAATGTTCTAAGTAAGTGTAGGAGGTGAATCTAGGATTCCCATTTCTCACCTAACAACCTAAATGCCTGTGAGGAGGTTAGACTACAGCTAGTTTCTCCTAGAGGCAAGGGACTGGATTAAGTATCTGGAGATCCTTCTAGCTGTGTAATTATTTT
Organism: Canis lupus familiaris; assembly: GCF_011100685.1. Classification (NCBI taxonomy): domain Eukaryota; kingdom Metazoa; phylum Chordata; class Mammalia; order Carnivora; family Canidae; genus Canis; species Canis lupus. The sequence continues at coordinate 21,830,696 of NC_049236.1, read as the reverse complement.
GTATCGATTTTAATTATCCACAAAGCACGAAACTGCTGAGAGCTCTGATTCCAAAGCCATGACCTAAATGTTCCAGAGTCCTACCCTTTCCCCTGTTAATTCAGTTCCCTTGTCTTTACGGGAAAATTAACGCTACAGATAAAGCTTCAGGTAGCATTTGTCTTTTGGCAATGAAAATAAAGAACTTAAATCCTAACAGATTTAAGTTTAGAAGCTTACTTTGCAAGTTCCAAAGGTGACTTTGATCCAAGGTGTCTAGAAAACAAGAATACGAAAGCCACATTCTCTTTAATAACTCATAGTCCACATTTACATTTAAATGAAATATCCTTTTAGATGCTTTCTTCTATGACAACTATTCAACAGATCATTTTATAAATTAGGTTTATTTTATTTAAAAAATACTGATTAAAAGTTTTAATCTGTGGTAGGAAATTCAGCAGTGCCATAGATCCTAAGGTCTTTCCAGATTCATAAAGTGTCTCTCCTTGTCATTTGGCAACTTCATGAGAGATGCTCTCCCGAAGCAGCAGATGTTTACACACATAACACTCTTATTCTACAAATTCTTAGATGAACAAAGAATAACAAAGAATAGCAGTTGCAGAATACTTTTCATTTTTAGTGATTCTTAAGCAAGGTATCCCTGATTTCCGGCAATTTCTAATCTGCTAATTGGCTCTGTCATCATTAGGATCGACAAAAGCAACCTATGTTTGAGCCACACAAAGACAGCAGCTGTTCCCATAGTGTTACTGTAGAGTTACACCTCCTGGATAGCTTAGATTTATGCCTCTAGTCCAATCTGTCAACTTATAAAACAAATTAAAAAGTAATTTTGAAATGAGTAAATCATGAATGATGAGTCACAGGACTATATAATATTTACCTCATTGATGAGTTATTCTTTTCTATCATCTAGTATGTTTGGCAGGCTTGTGTGTATGAGAGTCTGTGTGTCTGTGTGTATAGTTCAGCCCCCTCCCCTTTCTTGCACCTGTGCAAATAGCTGGAGGGTCACTAACTTAGGTGATATGTCCATAGAAGTCAAAGGATAAAATAGGTGCTATAACAGTGATGAAATACTCCAGAAGTAAATATTGCAAACTGCTGCTAATTCATACTTTATGGCGAGGTTTCCTTATCAGTTGGACCACATTTCTCAATTTCTATTCCACTACTAGCTTTATCCTATTAAACCCAGAGGAAAGGTTGCATCTTCAGACATGGCTTACCGAGTACTGGCATAATTAGGGCTTATTCCCTGATAGCTGTTTGGAGTTATATATTCTTTCAATGTCCTGTTTTCCTAGCAAAGATCAGTGTCAAAGGAGAAAGAAATAGAGGGAAATAATTGGAAAGGAAGAGAGGAAGGAGATCCTAAGAATTCAGCTGAATAGGGATGGCAGAAGGAAGCAAAGAAAGAAGGAAAGCAAGAATAAGACGATTTTAGGCTTTTGCTATAATTCTTTAAAATACAGCTCAAAGATTCACAGTTCTAAATCCTTACTGATACTGCCTCACATCTTCATACTATCTTGTATGGTCAGCATCACTCTAAATGGCATAAAATTAGGATTTCAGGAATATCTTCCCCAAGTAACTGGAAAACCATACCCAATGATCTTTAACAGCACTCAAAAAATAGATATTGAAGCATTCTAGCTTTCAGAGAATTAAAAATTATCTAGATGGCACTTATCAACATTTTTATGAGCTATTTTGTTCTGAACAATGTTTCAGCATTAGAGCATGACAAAATCTTTTAAAGTGAGGCTTTTTGTTTAAAAGAATCTGAAGGATTAAGAGAATTTATAATTATTTCTGTCTCCTTAACAAGATGGCATGTAAACAATCTTTAATTCCAGTTTGAAAATAAGAAGCTCCCAGTATAAGAATATGGCTATTTAAGTAATTGTTCAGCATGACTTACCTTAATTTGTTTGTCTTTATATTACAACCATGTCTCTTTTTTTATGTATCATGATGGTATGTTCAATGAAAGTACTAAAAGTACTGCTAATTGTATTTCTATGATCATTCTTTTCTGTGCAATCCTAATAATTTAAGATAGGATTTCAGTTCTGTTCATTTATAAGATAAAATCTAATTTCTTCTCAAACTATAACATTTAAAAGTCATAAAAGGCAGCCTCTCAAGAAACAGTAACAGAGAGTAAAGTACCAAAAGTATCATCACTATTTATTTCCCTTTTTCCATATCCAAATAAGTTATACCCAGGTTGACAAAGAACCTTGGCAAAGAAGTCCAAATTGTAGCATAATTATTACAACCTAATAGATTGATCAAAATGGCTTCCTTCAACTTGACTAAACTTCAGAGTCTTCTTCCTAATTCTAGGCCTTTGATCTCTCTTTTCCAAGGGCATTTTAGAAAACTTGTAATTGTAAAATCCTTCTGTGCTCCTTTGAGATGTAAATCTTTTTAAAAGCTTCTTTCCGGTTTTACACCCCACAATAGTCTTCCTCAAGAATCTGGAAGCCATCTCTTTAAAATTTAATCACCAAGGAAGATAATGCCCCTATCTTTAGCTGGCCTGGTCCAAGTTGTAAAACTATCTCCTGTCTTGTGGGGTAGGGGAAAGTTTCTTTTTCCTGTAGGTAAAGCCAGTTAGCAAACAGAAGCCTCCACCTGACCACTTAAAACTCTCTTGCACTTGCTTCAGTGGAGTAGAACTCAGATTGAGTTCTGGTTTCTCCTAATGCGGAAGCCTTGAATCAAGGCTTCCTTGCTTGTTCTTTTTTTTTTTTTTTTTAATTTATTTTTTATTGGTGTTCAATTTACCAACATACAGAACAACCCCCAGTGCCCGTCACCCATTCACTCCCACCCCCCCGCCCTCCTCCCCTTCTACCACCCCTAGTTCGTTTCCCAGAGTGAGGAGTCTTTATGTTCTGTCTCCCTTTCTGAAGAAAAAAGCATAAAGGACTCAAGAGACTTCATGACTGCAGAATTTAGAGCTAATCAGGCAGAAATTAAAAATCAATTGAATGAGATGCAATCCAAACTAGAAGTCCTAACGACGAGGGTTAACGAGGTGGAAGAACCAGTGAGTGACATAGAAGACAAGTTGATAGCAAAGAGAGAAACTGAGGAAAAAAGAGACAAACAATTAAAAGACCATGAAGATAGATTAAGGGAAATAAATGACAGCCTGAGGAAGAAAAACCTACGTTTAATTGGTGTTCCCGAGGGCGCCGAAAGGGACAGAGGGCCAGAATATGTATTTGAACAAATTCTAGCTGAAGACTTTCCTAATCTGGGAAGGGAAACAGGCATTCAGATCCAGGAAATAGAGAGATCCCCCCCTAAAATCAATAAAAACCGTTCAACACCTCGACATTTAATAGTGAAGCTTGCAAATTCCAAAGATAAAGAGAAGATCCTTAAAGCAGCAAGAGACAAGAAATCCCTGACTTTTATGGGGAGGAGTATTAGGGAAACAGCAGACCTCTCCACAGAGACCTGGCAGGCCAGAAAGGGCTGGCAGGATATATTCAGGGTCCTAAATGAGAAGAACATGCAACCAAGAATACTTTATCCAGCAAGGCTCTCATTCAAAATGGAAGGAGAGATAAAGAGCTTCCAAGACAGGCAGCAACTGAAAGAATATGTGACTTCCTTGCTTGTTCATGCAAAGTTGTAGCACTGGGTTACATTCAGAGAAAATTAGTGAACATGAAAGTTTGGCATCTTTATAGGGAAAAAATTGTAATTAAACTCTCCTAATGCTACCTACCTATAATACTCCGTTCAAAGAGAGAGAGAGAGAGAAAAAAAAAAACAAAAAACAGGCATATCTGCAAAGCCAATTCATAAGGATTATACTTAAAGCTGTTTTACAGATGAAACATACAGGTAATGATTTTAAAAACCTTAAAAAAGCAAGGTCGAGTTTTCCAATTATATAATAATGAGCATACAAGCCATCATTTGAACTTGCCTCCTTAGGGTTTAAGTTAAAAAATCATAGTGTTCAAGTTACTAGCAAATTTAAAGATAATGCTGGTTAACTACCATCACAAATAAAGAAGCATGAACAGGATGTTCTTCAATAAGTAAACATTTCCAAATTGAATGTTTCTACACTGAAATTTTCCTTTTAAACTATACATTCTTTGAACACAAAACTTAACTTTCTCCTAACTTTACCACTTTTTTCTTTTTTTTTTTTAACTTTACCACTTTGAAAGTGACTAAAAGTAAGTAACTTCAATACAATGAAGTTCAATACTTGACTTTCTTTACAATTCTTTCCTACCTTATCTCTAAAGCCTTGCTTAGTTACTATACCTTTTTTTTATTTTATTCAAGGAAAATCTGAGTCTTTATACTTTGAAATATTTCTTGAGACTGCCAAAATACAGGTTTTCAGATAGCTGATCAAGATGAGCCTTTATCTACATGACTAGCTAGCTAAGATGGCTACAGTACATCCTTTCAAATGACTGTACAGCAAATTTCTTAATATATGTTCTTATCTCTAATAATTTGGTATACTAAGGATTATCTCTTTTTGTTTTGACTTACAGATTTCCCTTAACTGCTATCTAAAAGCTCTCTCTACTGGAGGAGTAGATAGGGGAATGGGTAATTGGGTGATGGGCATTAAGCAGGGCACTTGATGTAATGAGCGCTGGGTGTTATATGCAACTGATGAATCACTAAATTCTACCCCTGAAACTAATAATACACCCTATGTTAACTAAATTGAATTTAAATAAAAGAATTCTTAAAAGTTAAAAAATAACAACTCTCACTGGCAAATAACTAACTGAAACCAATACGTAAAAGCATGTGAATCTTAGGAGTAACATAATGGGAGATTTCTTCCTCCCCAACCACCTTAATTCTCAACATAAATAAAGAGCCATTAATCTCATTTTTATTTGCCCAACCTGAACCTACACTTCAACTTCTATTCTTGTGGATTTGTCTCCTCTTATGGAGGGGTCCTACCTCCGTTCTTTTATATTATATTGAGCCTCCCTTCTCATAAGTAATATTATTTTTAGTAAAGCAATAACATTTAAGTTTGCACAGAACTTGAGCCATATCTATGTCATACTGCATTCTGCCTAATGGCAGGAGCTAAATTTATTAACTGAATAAATGATTCCATAAATCAGGGAGACCCAAAACTCACCTCTCAGAATCTTATCAGCGGAGAATCTACCTCAGACTTTAGACTAACCTTCTTGAGAAATGCAACCGGTGCCACTCATGGGATAAGGTATCTCTGATGTCATCACAGGAAGCCTAATTGCTCCCTATGGTTGTCCTCCTGTTCAAAGACAGATTCCAAATTATCTAAGATTCAAATTTTAGTCATCTTAAAGCTCCTCTCCTTCTTTCACTGGAAATAGACACAACAAAATCTAAACCTACTAGGCAAGGCATGATTTCTGTGGAGTACTAACCAGAGGATGACCCTTTGGCTTTTCAAACTTCAATTACTAACATGTAATATTTCCGTATGACCTGTAAGAATCTGTAAATTCAAGATATTATTTGCCTCCAGGGAATCTGAGAGTCCCACAGCTGCTTCTTGTGCTTCTACTGTACTCTCAAGACAGGGTTGTATATTGTCTTTCCAAAAACAACTCATATTTATTTTTATATATTTGGTTCTTTCAGATTTTTCACTTCAATATCTAGTTTGATAGTACAAAGACAATCTGTTTTGATTGGCTGACACGCTTTCTCAATTCTAGATGTGAGGTAGAAACGATGGTTTTAATATCTCAGTTCATGCTTCCTTAGTTGACTCTTAGGTCTTTCACAAGTGGAATGGACTGGTACTGACTCTGGGTCAGGAATCAGTTAGCAACAACTCCAGAAAGAAATATAATAATACTGTTTTTACTCACCCCAGAGGATTGCTGTAAGGGTCAAACAAAATATTTTATAAATGGCAAATTTTAAAACATCTTTATTGAGTAAAGAGATTTGAACAAATGTTCTTTCATTAGAGAGACCATGACCTATAAGATATATAAACTGCATTTGTTAAATATAGATTATCCACAAATTCTTCTAATGAATTTCCCGAAAAGAACTAAATACACAAACCAGGCATTTTTAAAAATTTCTACATCAGGAGAATTCCACTTTATCTCTTTCTCTTTCAAAAAGCCAAAGGATGTATAAAGAAAATTTACCCTGTAGATTTCTTGCTAATATCTGTATAGAAGCTTATGGTAAATACTCAGAAAGTATTAAACTATTCCTAAAATGTATAATCTCCAAGGGGTTCTGACATACGAAGTTGAGGATATTCAACTACTCTTATTTCTCTACTCTTTCAAATGGGATGAATTTAATGGACTGTATTAGAAAAATACTAATACTGTATCACATGGTCTACACTTGACAAGTAGTTTAGGATGGAAATAAATGCTACCTCAAGAAACATTTAAATTTTTTGTATTGTTAAATCGAAGGACTTAGAAGCCTCAAGAATGGCATCCCTGGACTACTTTTGATAATACATGACAAAATTTTTATTTAGCAGGATAGAGAGTTTTTGTTTGTTTTACCTCTTTAGACTTCTTCAAGTTAGGATATTTTAGAGGCTCTATACCTTGATCAATAAATTTTTTGAGGTCAGGCTCATAGAAGTTGATAGACTAGTAGAGTCAAGATGACTCTAATATTAGTCACACAGATTCATCTAAACATGTACATCCCAACACATAGAGTATACAAGATGATATAAGAGAGATGAGTGTATTAGCTATGACCTAGATATTTCATCAACAGGCACACCCTTCACCCTTTTGAAGAAGAGGAAAGTTAAAAATATTACTTGATTGCTTAAGGCTTTTCTTAAAATTAAGCAAGTTCCAAGGATACTAAGAAAAATGCCTAATAACCTTTTAATTTTGAACATCTTGATGTGACAAAGATTTGATTTATGTAGATAGAACTTTAAAGTTTTTTGTTTTTTGTTTGTTTTTTACATGAGTAAGACTTTCTGAGGTTTTGTGTGTGTGTGTGTGTGTGTTTCAGAAGGTAGTAACATTTGGGGCATCTGTGTGGCTCAATCAGATAAGCCTCCTACTCTTGATTTTGGTTCAGGTCATGATCTCAGGATGGTGGGATCAAGCCTTGCATCAGGCTCCATGCTCAGTGTGAAGTCCGCTTGTCCCTCTTCCTCTGCTCCTCCTCCTACGTGCTCTCTCTCTCCCTCTCAAATAAATAAATAGAATCTTTAAGAAAATATCTAGGGATGCCTGGGTGGCTCAGTGGTTGAGCATCTGCCTTTTGCTCAGGGCATGATCCCAGGGTCCTGGGATTGAGTCCTGCTTCTCCTTCTGGTTGTCTCTGCCTCTTTTTCTGTGTCTCTCATGAATAAATAAATAAAATCTTTAAAAAAAAAAAAGAATCAGTTTAACTGAATTGAAGGAACTGCTTCTTATCTAAGTGAATAAAACGTATAATTTTATATATTTTTTATTTTTACTTTTAAGAATTGATGTGAGAACTCTTCTAGAGCTAATTCCTATGTTCCCTAACAGGCAGGTGAAAAGAAAGTTACAAAGATAGTTAAGAAATAAACGATGTTTGTCCTTCTCCGACTGACTTACTTCACTCAGCATATCAGAAAGGGAGACAGAACATAAAGACTGCTAACTCTGGGAAACGAACTAGGGGTGGTAGAAGGGGAGGAGGGCGGGGGGTGGGAGTGAATGGGTGACGGGCACTGGGTGTTATTCTGTATGTTAGTAAATTGAACACCAATAAAAAAAAAAAAAAAAAAAAAAAAAAAAAAAAAAAAAAAGAAATAAACGATGGCTATACAACTGAACAAAATGAGATTTCTGTTTCTGTGATGTTACTATTTACACAAATTTTTAAAATTTCACATTGCAAACTTAACTAGAAGTGGATTTTGTTTTTTAAATAAAATTGAAGGCAAAATATTTTAAACGGACAGCTTAACTATAAATCTCATTACCATAGGGATCCTTTTAAAATCAGTACTTTTTTGCAAGATAATTTTGGAGGCATGTCATATTTTAAAAGAAACATGATTTGACATTTAATGAATCCTGTGAGACAAGTGAAAAATAGTGACCTATCTCCTAATATGTATGAGGAAACTGAGGTACAAACACATAAAGTCAGCAATCAAAGTTGCCAGTGTAGTGTACAAGCTACACTTACTTTATCTTTAGATAAGCTATTATGGTAATAAATTAGGAAAAAACAAATATAATATGAAACCAGACCAAAAGCTAAATTTGGATATTTATATTTTGAGGATGTTATAGATTAGAGGAGGAAACAAATCAAACCAAACTACCACTAAAGATAAAAAGAAAATGGACCTTGCAGTGAGGGAACGTGGCTGTCCAAACCCACTGAAAGACTTATCCATGTACATACTCAGACATGATATGTCTATGGGAGTCATCTTCAAGTGGTTCTTGTACTAAGATGAGAGTGGTGGGTACAGAAAACAGGCTCTGTTTTTATGAACACTACTTCTCCTGGATGCTCAGTTCTCTAATTCATTAGATTAAGAAAATCTTCTGCATGACAGTCACACTTTGCACCCAAAGGACCTCTCTCTCCCACAAAAGCAACATCAAACAAATTGGCTCATCTCTATTGACAAAAAGTAGTTGCCAGCAAGAGGCACAAGACAAATGAAGCTGATAGGAAATCTACAGATAGTCTGTAAAAATTCTCAAAAGAAACTTGCTAAAATAACTCCTAAGAGAAAAATAAATAAATCTACATCATGCCTACGTATTTGTTCACTCATTTCTAAGTAATCAATCTTAATTCTAAAGATGCAGATCGAAGTTCTCAGTGTTAAGGACAGAAACAAGCTCTCTGCATACTTATTTTTTTTTTTTTTACCATTTAGTGAGCAAAATGAGGCTTCAAGAAGATAACTAATATGGACAAGATTACATGTCCTTTTGAAGAGATGAATTGTGTTCAATAGATTTTGGTGTTATCATTTAACTATGCCTAAGCTTTGGCCACTGTCCAACCTCTAGCTATATAGAATAACTAGCAATACTTAATTCAGACAAAATAGACTTTAAAACAAAGACTGTAGCAAGAACCAAAAGGGCATTGATAAGGGGAATAATCCAACAATAGGATATCTATGTAAATATTAGAAATGTTTAAAATTATAAATGTGTAGAAGTTATATTGCATCCAATATAGGAGCACCTAAATAGATAAAACAATTATTAACATATGTAAAAGTAATACAATAACACAAAATTTTAACACCCCATTTACATCAGTAGATAGATCATCTAGACAAAAAAAAAATCAATAAGGAAACAGTGGCTTTGTACAACACATTAGAGAAGATGGACCTAACAGATATATACAGTGAGCACATTCAAAAACAGAATACACATTCTTTTCAAGTGCACCTGGAACATTCTTCAAGATAGATCACATATTAGGCCACAAAACAAGTCCCAATAAGTTAGAGAAGATGAAAATCCTATCGAGCACCCTAAGAAATCAGAGAGGAAATGTAAAAATATACATGAAATAAAAATGAAAACACGATGGTCCAAAATCTTTGAGGTTCAGCAAAAACTGTTCTAAGGGAGAAGTATATAGCAATACAGGCATACCTCAAGAAACAAGAAAAATCTCAAACAACCTAACTTTATACATAAAAAGACTAGAAAAATAAGAACAAAGGCCAAAGTTAATAGAAAGATATGTTTCTTTTCAAATCTAAAGATAATTGATGGGATCCCTGGGTGGCGCAGCGGTTTGGCGCCTGCCTTTGGCCCAGGGCGCGATCCTGGAGACCCAGGATCGAATCCCACATCAGGCTCCCGTGCATGGAGCCTGCTTCTTCCTCTGCCTATGTCACTGCCAATCTCTCTCTCTCTCTCTCTCTCTCTCTCTATCATAAAAAAAAGATAATTGATAAGCCTTTAATCAAACTTCCCAAGGAAAAAAGAGAGAAAGCTAAAAATCAGAAACAGAGGAAGAGGAATAACGCCCAACACTACAGAAATACAAAGGGTTATAAAAATATTATGAAAAACTATATGTCAACAAATTGGACAACCTAGAAGAAATAGATAAACTTGAAACATTTAATCTTCTAAAACCGAATCAGGAAATAATATAACATTTGGACAGACCAATTACCAGTAATGAAATTGAATCTGTAATCAAAAAACTCCCAACAAACAACAGACCAAGGGTTTTACAAGTGACAAACATTTAAAGAAGAGTTAATACTTATCCTTCTCAAAAGATTACACAAAAATAGAAAAGGAAAACTTCCAGATTTATTCTATGAAACCAGCATTACCCTAATACTAAAACCAGATAAAGACACTACAAAGAAAAAAAAAAGAATAGAAAACTGCATGTCAATATCTCTGATGAACATAGATACAAAAATCCACAACAAAATATTATCAAACTGAATCCAACAATATATTAAAAGAATCATTCACTATGATCAAGTAGGCTTTATTTCGGGGATATGCGGTGATTCAATATTTGCCAATCAGTGTGATACATCACATTAACAAGAGAAAGGATTAAAAAATATATGATCATCTCAATAGATGCGGAAAAGCCATTTGACAATATACAACATCCATTCATGACAAAAACTCTCAACAAAGTAGGTCTAGAGGGAATATACTTCAACATAATAACGGCCTTATATGAAAAGCTCACAGCTAACATCATACTCAAGGGTAAAAAACTGACAGCATTCCTCTAAGATCAAGAAATACAAAGATGCCCACTCTCACCACTTTTAATGAACATAGAATCCTAGCCACAGAAATCAGATAAGAGAAAGGAATAAAAGGCAGCCAGACTGGTCAAAAAATAAGTAAATATATTACTATTTGCAGATGACATGATAATGTACATAGAAAATCCTAAAGGCTCCACCAAAAAACTACTAGAACTGAAAAATGAATTCAGTAAACTTGTAGGATACAAAATTAATATACAGAAGACTGTTGCATTTTTATACACTAGTAATAAAGTAGCAGAAAAAGAAATTAAGAAAGCAATCCCAATTACAACTGCACACATACACACACACACACAACCTGGGAATAAACACGACCAAAGAAGTGAAAGTCCTGTTTTCAGGACTATAAACTATAAAACATTGATGAAAAATTAAAGATGACACAAACAAGTAGAAAGATATTCCATGTTCATGGACTGGAAGAACTAGCATCGTTAAAATGTCCATATTACCCAAAGCAATCTACAAATTCAATATAACTCTATCAAAATGCCAGAACCATCTTTCACGAACTAGAACAAATAATCCTACAATTTGTATGGAACCACAAAAGGCCTCAAAGCCAACATAATCTTGAGGAAGAACAAAGCTGAAGATATCACAATCCCAGATTTCAAGATATAATACAAAGCTGGAGTAATAAAAACACAATTGTCTTGGAACAAAAATAGACATGCAAATCAGTGGGACAGAATAGAGGGCCCAGAAATAAACCCATGCTAATACGGTCAATTAATTTATGACAAAGTAGGCAAGAATATACAATGGGGAAAAGACAATTTCTTCACTTCAGTGGTGCTGGAAAAACTGGACAGCTATGTGCAAAAGAATGAAACTACAGAGCTTCCTTACATCACACACAAAAATAAACTCAAAATGGATTAAAGAGCTAAATATAAGAAGAAAACATAGGCAGTAATTTCTTTGTCATTAGTCTTAGCAACATTTTTCTACAGTAGTCCCACAAGTAAGGGGAATAGAAGCAAAACAGAAAGCTTTTACACAGTGAAGGAAGTCATCAACAAAATGAAAAGGCAACCTACTGAATGGGTGAAGTTATCTGCAAATAACATGTGATAAGGGGCTAATATCTGAAGTATATAACCTATAAATTCAATACCAAAAAAATTAAATAATCTGATTAAAATGGGTAGAGGACCACACTAGCATTTTCCCAAAGAAGACCTACTCAAGGCCAACAGACCATGAAAAGATGCTCATCACTAATCTCAAGAAAATGCAAATTAAAACCACAATGAAATATCACCTTACACCTGTCAGAATGGCTAGATTCAAAAGGATAAGAAATAACAAATGTTGGCTAGAATGACTAAAATCAGAAAGATAAGAAATAACAGGTGTTGGTGAGCATGTAGAGAAAAAACTACCCTTCTACACTGTTTGTTGGTGGGAATGTAAATTGAAACACCCACTGTAGACAACAGTATGCAGAACAATAAGGAGGTTCCTGAAAAAATTAAAAATAGAAATACCATATAATTTATAATTCCACTAATGGATACTTACAAAAAAAAAAAAAGCCAAAAACACTAATTCAAAAAGATCTAGGCATCAGTGTATTTATTGCAGCATTATTTTCAACAAAGTATGGAAGTAAACCAAATATCTATTGATAAACAAAGATGTTATATATACATGTGTGTGTGTAACACACACACAATGGGATATTACCCATAAAAAATCATAATGCCTTACCATTTGTGACCACATGGATAAACCTAGAGTGCATACTGAGTGAAATAAGTCAGAGAGAGACAAATACCGTATGGTTTTACGTATATGTGGAGTCCAAAAAAGAAAACAAGAAACAACAAAAAAAGAAACCTCAACGACAGAGAACAAAGGAGATTAAAAGTGCACTTATCTTGATGAGCTCTGAGTAATATACAGAATAGTTGAATCAGTATGTTGTACTTCTGAAACTAACATGGCATATTAATTATATTTTAATATAAAAATTGTACATATATTACTACCAAAGGTATCTTGCTATTTGCAGCTTATAAAGCACTTTCTCATACATTGCAACCTTTTAGCTTGGTGATTTTGGTATCGATCATATTTTCCAGATAAGAACACTGAGGTTCAGAAGAAATATGTGACATCTATGAAGTCATGTGGCTAGATAGTTGTCATGTTTTGACTATCGATTCTCTGGCTTTCTTATATCACCTGGCTTTTCTGTAAAGTTTATCTTTTGAAAAAATTACCTTTTCTTAATCAGATAGGTGATAACTGCTAATTGATGATCATTCATGAGTAAGAAGCGTTTGAAAATACAATTACTGAATAAAAATTCTACCTTCCCCCAAATAATTACTCTTAGTGACTTTTTGTGTATTTATTCAGTTTTCCTTTATTATTAAGTCAGACACAGGGCACACTATATGTGATTTTCTGCAATGCTACTTTTTTCTTTTGTTTTTGGTTAGCAGTCTTAAGTTCCCTCTTAAAACTACCTTGTGACTAGCAGATGCTTACATAATTCATGGTTAGAATAGAACTGAATTAGGGGGCACCTGGGTGGCTCAGTCAGTTAAGCATCTGCCTTGGGCTCAGGTCAAGATCCCAGGGACCTGAGATGGAGCCCCACATGGGGAATCCCTGTTCAGCGGGGAGTCGGCCTCTTCTCTGCCCTTCCTCCCCACCCGCCCAGGCTGTTGCTCTTTCTCTCTCTCCCTCAGATAAATAAAATCTTAAAAAAAAAATAGAACTGAATTAGATGTAAGTCGGGTTATGGTACCAGATGGTCATGGTGTCACATTCTAGCTACTGTGTTCAGACTGTGGAATGATCAACTGTAACTATTATGGTAAAATAATACCACATTCTTTGATATGATCCAACTGTTAAAATTTTGCTTTATTATCCTTCCTGAAATACGGGACTTGATTTTCTCTTTAAGCTTTAGATTTCTAACATTTTTAAACTTTGGTTTCATACTGGGTTCCTTGTTATTGCCTAGAGTCTCTGATCTTTAGCTTCATCAGCATTATTTCTAATTTATTCTCTTCTTACACAGGAAATTTTAGATTAAAACTGTTCACCATATTTCCAGATAATCACAAGAAAAATTAAACAGAAGCTTTTATATTCTTTGTTCTCAAAATGGACATATAAGCTAGATTAAGATGATCCTTACAAGATAACTCCCAATGTGATTATATTCATGATTCAGAATGTGTTAAAATTTACTATATTTTTTAAAGCATAACTATCAATAACAACATTCTCAGATTTTCTGACATGCCCTATTTGTTATATCATTTCTGTCTCCCAAATTCTGAATTTTTCTTCTGTTTCTTATTTTTTAATGAAGTCACAAACTTTTCTAAGGTCATCACTTTTCTGTGACCTTTTTTTTTTAAGCTGAATTTAGTGGTGGATTATTACTTACTTGATCCAAGGGCAAAATAAGCATAGAAATAAAAATATCTGTATTCTTCAATCGTATCATCTTTTAGAAATTATTAAATGCAGGGGTAATGAATTACACCCAAAGGTAAATCACCATATGATATATAAATTATTCCCCGTTGAGCATGAATCAAATATTCACACTTTAAAATGGAGTGTCAAATGACTCCTACAATGGTTACTAATGAGATCAGCCAAGAGAAAATGTCCAAAACTCTTTTACTGCTGTTTATAACTTACATCTTTCAAAGCTATACTTTCGCCCATCTTACAATAGCAGATTTTTAAAAATTGTGTCAATTAGTATTATTTACTTTGAGTTAAAGTACACACTTTCAAATCCCAGTAGGGAAAAGAGGAGAGAAATACTGTAACATATGGTATCAAGGAATCTATATATTTTTTAGAAGAAGCATAGAGGAGCATTGGGAGAAATTAATAAAAATGCAGACAGAAGCATCCTGTTAAGGGGGTATGTTGTGCTGTAGATGCCTGGCTGGAGGCTATGGGTGCTTTATTCCTAATGATAATTACAAAATCAGGTGAGAGAAAAGCAAGCTTTGTACTAATAGGGGTCTGATGAGTTTCCTGATATCTACTGAAAACCTTATTGCAATGGAACTGGAAAAGCTAATAAATGTTTTTCTTTGCCATGATAATAATTTCATTTGGAGAAGGAAAAGAAAGTTATTAGGATAATTTCTCTTCGATATTTAATTCAGACCAAAAAAGGAGGGGGATAACATTAGCTAGTTATAAACTTATTCTAGATATTTGGAAAAGTATTTCAAAAGGACCAAGAAAATTTAGGCATGATCCCCTGGTCCCACTTAAAGAATGGGAAATATCACAATGATGAGAGATAAAAAATTTTAAAGTTATTATCCACAGTAGTCTTAAAACTTATAGCTAAATTGCTTTGAACATTGCACCTCAATTTCTCACAGAAATAACTTAAATAAAGATTGGGTTTCCAAAAGCATCCCAAGGAAATCTTGGGGGACAGTATGCAGCTGGACCCCAAAGACATCTGGTGATGATAACTGAAAATTCCTCTCCAGCAGCAAGGACAGAGGTGGACATATAAAGGATGCATGAGAAAGAAATCTTCAGAAGGGCTGGTGGTGCAGGGAAACCATGGCATGCAGAAGAGTTGGGTTCTGAGGGTCTGCTGTATGTACCTCATTTGGAAGATGAGATCCACAAATGTGGAAACTGGGTACTAAACAACCAAGACACAGCTTTGTCTTGCTTTAAAAAATTTGTAGTGAAACTGGAGATATATTAGAAAATGCTTATTCATAAAGAAAGAAATTTTAATATATCTGTGCTAAAGGGGCACCTGGGTAGCTCAGCTGTTGAGCGTCTACCTTCGGCTCAGGTCATGATCCCAGGGTCCCAGGATCCAGTATCCAGTCCCACATCAGGCTCCCTGCGAGAAGCCTACTTCTCCCTCTGTCTGTGTCTCTGCTCCTCTCTCTCTGTGTCTCTCATGAATAAATAAAATCTTAAAATATATATATATTTTTTATATATAAATATATACATATTTAACATATAGTATGTTAAATTTTCTCTTTAAAATTGAGAAATGACATTTACTAAAAATGTATTAGAACTAACATTTTAAGTGTGTGCAACTTGCATTTAATTTAATGACCTTAAGTTCCCACTGCTATTAAGATAGGGACAAGAAAATATGTTTTGATATACTATCAAGAAAGTAGAAAGAGTATTTAAAAGTAACCATCTTAGGGAGATTGTCATGTTGTTGATCTCTACATGGTAAAATGTAATATTTTTGGTCTTGCTATACCCTCTGTATTTACTTCCCATAAGCTTAAATGTTTTAGATTCATAGTTACTTTTGTCATTTATGAGTTCTCTATAAATACACTTTTCCTTGTTTCTCCTATTGCTTAGTTGTAAAATCACAGTAAAATCAAATGTGTTCTAAAATTTTTTTTATAAAATGTAGTAACTTTTATGTGATCATAAAAAGAAATATATATATTTCTCCCAATGGAAGAAATGCTTCAAATTTGATCCAGGATTTTTACTGCAAATGTTTAACCATGACAAGAAATCTGTTCTCTGAAATATTTATCAAATACTATTAGCAATATATACATAATAGAATGACTAGTTTAAAGTATGCGCAGAATTCGGGAGGGAAATGCAGTAATGCTTCCAAGAAACAAAGCTTTTTCGTAAGAGAAATTCATTAAAAATAAAAGTGATTCTAATGATGTAATGCTTCTTCCTCCCTTCCTTTTGTGGAGCATGACCTAATCTGGAAACCTTATCACTCATAATTAGTTAAGCATGTAATGCGCTCATTTCTTCAGACATGCCTCAGGACTCTTTATTTGTTTCACTCCGACTAACAATTATAACCTTCATACAGAATTACAGCTATTTTCTTCACATTTAAGGAACCACTGAAATGAGGCCTGACTGATATGTTTTGTACGTTACTCCTGCAATAACATTATGCTTATCCCAGATGCAATAACCATATTCTACTTTTGAAGGAATAAAACCATCCAGTAATTCTTAATTAGGAAACTAAACACAATAGTGTTTTGTGATCAATTGTGACATAGATTCAAATAATCAATTACTAGTAAGGTATCAAATACCCAAGCTCTAGAAGCCTTTTCACATACTTGCATTCTAATTGGTTTCATAGATGAGGGGAAAAGGTATGAAGCATGAACATAGGTAAAGCAATATTATTCAATGAGTAGCTAGATCAGACTTTTGGGGGACCTGAATAGGTACCAGGTACTGTACAAAATCTAAACATTTATAACATTATTAATAACCTCCTCTAAACTTTTATGAAGAAAATGTGGAAGGAATAACACTTTCGAGTGTAATTCCTGGTACAGTTTTAACTTTGAGAAATTTGTAATGTTTGACTTACTTTAAAAAAAATAGACAAGACTGGGAGTAGAAAAAAATGTAGAAACTAAAAAAAAAAAACACAGAAGAGTTAAATTTCCTATGAATATCAGCAATGGGGGAGAAGGGAGATTTCAGGTGACTTAAATTATTTGGACTATATATCCTCAGTTTGAAGACATAAAGAATTCTAAACAAATACTGCATAGTAGCCATCTTTTCTCAGATTCATGGGTTAATAATTTTGAAACTTTTTTTTTTTTTGTATTTTAGGAATGAATAAATACATTCAATTTTGGTTTTATACTGTCAGAGAAGAGAGTTCCTATATGAGAAAGAGGGAAGAAAGCATGAACTCCACGGTGACATATCAGTTTGAATTTATGGCTTTTAAGATACAGAAACATGTAGATATATAATTATATAATACAAAACATGCAGGGATTTGGGTATATGTACCATATGTACACGATGAGTATATGTGTACTTCCTAGTTCTATCTGCTGAGAAGGCCTAAAAACAATCACATCCAGTAGTGACAAGAAGCATAACTGGCCCCAAGATCTTGATTTCAAAATACCTTTCTTTCAAAAAGTAATCTAAAAGAACAAAAAGAAATTTAGGCATTTTCGGAAAATTACTGATTCCAAGGCTAGTTGGGGAAAGTAAACAAAACAAAACAAAACAAAACAAAACAAAACAAAACAAAAACACATCTAAAGCTCTTCTTGTGCCAGAAATAAGGGATATACTCAAATAATGTTGGAGTCATGTCAAAAAGATATAGGGGCCAGCTGAGAAGGCTTTCTCTGTCCAAATGTAGACAATTGAGCATCAAAAGAAATAAAGGATCATAAGCTTGACTAGCAAACACCTTCCTGGTAGACAGCATCTTAACAAAGTAATCAAAGTTAACATCACCCTAATGGGACAAATGGACATCATGTGCCTCCTGATAGGCACCACAAACGACACATCAGTCTCTTGTTCCTACCGTCACTTTATTGTTTATTCCTAATGAAAGTGCACAATATAAATCTAACAATAAGGAAGCATTGGACAAACCTAAATTGAGAGAAAGCCTGAAAACTGACCTGTGTCATTTAAAAAATAATCTATGTCATGAAGCGCAAATCAAGATTGAGGAGCTGTTTCAGAATAAAGGATACTAAAGAGACATGAAAATCAAGTGCAAAGCATAGATGGCATTTGCTTGGATATAAAAGACATTATTGGGACAAGTGCTGAAATCTGAATAAGGTCTGCAGATTATAGCGTTATGACTAATAAATGCTAATTTCCTAATTTAAGATAATGTCTTTATTTTTAGGAAATATACATTTAAATATTTCATAAGGGAAAGGGGAATCATGCCTTCAATGTGCTCTCAGATGGTTCAGGGAAATAATCATACACATACACAGAGAGGGAATTAACCTTGGAGGTTACAAGTGAAGGTATACAGGAATTATTTGTACTGTTCTAAATTCCTGCCACTACTTTGTCTTGCCTGGCTCCAACCAGGGAGAGTGCCACACATATAAATGCAGTTTTCGCATATGCCGAAGAAAGAAAACAGGAGAGACTTGATCTAAGCCTAGAACTGCATTGTTCAATAAGTGCTCACTATGTGGCTGCTAGCCACATGTAGCTATTTAATTTAAATTTAAATTATTAAAATTAGAAAGTTGGTTCTTCAATTACATGCAGGGAGCAAAGGAGATTCCCACATTCCACTTCACCTGGGGACAGTATGCTGTGCTGGTTATGGTTACTTAAAATTCTGGAGACTGTCTGCATGCACCCTGGCTGTCTGGGATGAAGTCCAGGCTCTACAACTTATTAGCAGTGAATCCTTGGCAACTGACATCACAATTATTTTTTAGATTTCCTCGTCTATGAAATAGAGATAGGAATAGCACCTATCTAATGGAGTTGTGTGAGGATTAAAAGAGTGGAGTAAAGAACAGAAAATAATACTCCTCTATAACTCAAAGGAAATGTTCCTAAGACATATGGGGGGACAGAGTTAATGATCTCTTCTGTGTAAAATAAAACACGCATTTTATATCCATCACATCTTTATTTAAAAAAATAATCAAGCACCAGAGGTATGGTTGAACTTAATGACTTTTAAGGTCTCTTTCAATACAGACACTGTGATTCCAGGATATGAAGACGACTGCCTTTCCGCTTTAGAAATGACTCTATAATGGTTATTACTTAAATTTTGGAAGGTTGTTTACGTATCTCTCTCAAATTGGTCCAAGAAAGTTATTTTTTAAAATTTTATAAATATGCCTACAATCTAAGATGTTAAATTAGAAGTAATCAGCAAGTGGCAAAGCCTAGGGTTGACGGTAAGTCTTGCAATTCCGAGTCCTTTATGCTAAACGATTCCATTCGTTATGCATTTACTGTAACTTTGTTGAGCACATACATTGTATGGAAATGCTGGTACATACTGGAACAGTGGTGTGGATGCTCAGTATAAGGGACAGTCCAGTTCAAGATCTCCAAATTGATCACAGAAGCTCATAGTTCAGAGAATCTTAGTTGATTTGGAATTGCATAGAGAAAAGTCAAGTAATTCTGTACGTCTCTGGGTTTGCTGTGTAGCCCTAAGGAAACTTTTATAAAGAAATACAGGGGGCAGCCCAGGTGGCTTAGCGGTTTAGCGCCGCCTGCAGCCCGGGGTGTGATCCTGGAGACCCGGGATCGAATCCCAGGTCAGGCTCTCTGCATGGAGCCTGCTTCTCCCTCTGCGCCACTCCCCCACCGTGAATAAATAAAAATCTTTAAAAATTTTTTTGTAATATAAAAATAAATAAAAAATAAAAATAAAAAAGAAATACATATTTAGGTATTACTTTTTGATACAAGATAAAATACACTGAAATTTCTATAGTGACGGTAAAGGATATTTTGACTTGAAAGTATTATCTATTATCTTCTCTTAGACCTAAATTTGCTGTCTCATCCAGTACAAAGACATGCAAAAAATGATGCTATTTTGCTTACTTATAAAATTCAAGCATTATTTGTTAAATTTTACACCTAATTCTTACCACCTTTATCCTTTCCTAACTCATATCTCTGCAACCTTTTGTGACTCAAGCCATGGTATGAATACCAAATAAAATAAAATTTGTAAATGCATTGTAATAATCTCACTGGTGCTATGTAAACATATAGACCATTATTTAGTTTACATTTTTCTTTTAAGTCTATTAATTTAAAAAAAAGACTCCTACATATCACTCAAAAATAAAAATGTTTATATATTTTTAATTTGAATTTTGTCAGTTCAGTAATTCATTTTCCTTAGTATTAAATAAAAAACCAAAATGTCATAGCCCTCTTGAGCAAAAACCATTGAGATGATACTCTACAATACACTGATACTAATATATGTAGTCTAAGGCTGGCAATGGGTGCATCAATCAGTTTATGTGTTGGTCTTCAGGAGAATGGATTTCTGTTATTCCTTTTTTTTTTTTAATTTTTATTTATTTATGATAGTCACAGAGAGAGAGAGAGAGAGAGGCAAAGACACAGGCAGAGGGAGAAGCAGGCTCCATGCACCAGGAGCCCGACGTGGGATTCGATCCCGGGTCTCCAGGATCGCGCCCTGGGCCAAAGACAGGCGCCAAACCGCTGCACCACCCAGGGATCCCGATTTCTGTTATTCCTGATCCACATATATACATGATTGAAATGTTCCAGAGTCATAGGAATTGTGGCAAACACAATTTCTTACACAGATGAAAATCTATTTAAAACATCCTATTTAAGGATTTTAAGAATCTCCAGAGAAATATTAACCCAGTATTTTACTATCCCATTCCAAAACTTGATACACAGCACATTTGTCACTAGTTAACCTTCAACACCCTTTCTTTGGAGGGAGGTAATAATAATTCCAAAATGGAAGATGTGTCTCCACCTGAAGCCAAAAGAAGCAGAAAATTTGTCATGCAAGTTCCTGGAGGCTTAGGTATAGACACATGCTTTGTGTTGTGAGCCAATTAACACACACCATCCCATCTTGGACTTTTGTGTCTTAACAAAGTGAGGTAATCATGATGTAAGGAGAGTTACTGATTATTCCATGGATGGAAGCAGAGGTGTCAAGTGACTGTCCATTGGTAAAGGTATCAGTTGGAAGAGTTCTAAGCAGTCTCTTCCCTTATTTTGCCTGATTTGGCTCTCTATTTGGCTATCCTGGCTTCCCTTGGAATCCTGGTATCCTGCTCTCTTGACATCTTTCTCAATCATGCAGCCAGCCACCCTGCAGATTGAACACCTCCCTTTTTGTTCAAGTTTGCTAGGGCTGATTTCTGTTGTTTGTAACTTAGAAGCTTCACTTTTACACCTGTCATAATTGTTTAACTTTCTAACGATATACATTTATTATAAAAGTTGTGACTTTGTTGTCTATATAATGTTTGCATAGCACATATAAGCACAGATACAGACATTAAAATATTCAGTCACCAGTAATTCTACCACCTAGCAATAAATCATGTAAAATTATGGTTTATAATCTTTTATTTCCCCTTCTGTCTTTGCATCTCAGTCTCAATTAGTATCTCTCCACATACATCACATACTACCTTGAAATTTTTTAGTATTTCATCAATATTTCAAGGAAATATGGAAGGTTTTTCTTTACTGTCACCATACATGTATGTATAGCATTTCCTTGTATGGAGGTACTATAATTAACACTGTAATTGCTGGCCACTGAGAAAGTATCTTTTTTTTTCTTCCAATTATAAGTAATTCTATGAACACTATCCTGTATATAAAATTTGGCCCAGCTGATCTCTCTCTATATTGCTTTGTTTGTGTGTGTCTAGGTGGTGCTCTGATGAATAATGCTACGTGAAAAACGTAACTACATTGAAGATCATTTGCACTGTTCAGGAGAGCACTTTCCATCTAGCCAATACTGCCTTTTCTATACTTACCAAGAGCTCTATCTCCATTGCTTGAAAAAGGCAAAAATGTAAGCAGCTTCCTATGTCCTCAGGGCAGCCCTTTTATCTGAGTCTGTAGCTCTCAATCAGTCAACTCTGCCCTGATATATAGCTCCCCAGAAAAGCAAATTACACATGCATGCTGCATGGATTGATGCTGGCAGCTGTACAGGTAGGGACAAGGCCGTGGCAGGCAACCAGCCTGAAATGGAGAGACTAGCAAGGGAATGTCTCATCTTGCATCGGTGCTTTCTGGTCTCTTCCCTTGAGACCAGAAATCAAGCCCACTCAGCATATACGGTGCAGTCTTATTTAAGAAAACACATCTATGTTACTTACCCTGAACATTTGAGTTAAATTACTTTATATAGGATTTGATATGAGAGTACTTAAAAATTAATGGAAGACTTAAAAGTGTCTTGACAATGTATATGGCTTTTTCTAAAAGATTTGTTCAGTATAATACATGAGTTTTTAAGATTTAACTGAATATTTTTTGTGTTCTTACTCTATCCAATAACTGATATTTCAGTTCTATCTCATGCCCAAAATTCTATTTAACTTTAAACTAAATAAGAGACAACACTATGAAACAATTTAAAAGCTAATCTGATCAGGCAAGTGTGCTTATGTGTGGCTAGGTGGTGAGGGCTCTTAATGGAAAAATATTCTCAAGAACAAGGTTAGTGTAGGTCCTACTTTATTTTGTTATGTTCAGATGAATGCCAGTGTCCTGCAGTCAACTCTGGGTACATTGACCAATTGGGATACATTTGAAGACAGGATGGTAAAGAAACCAAAGCCATGACTCATGAAAAACTGCCTAGGGCAATAATGTAGGAGTAGGAGTATAACTGTCCTCAAATACTTGCAAGGCTGTTGTATGGAATAAGATTTGTTCTGCTTAGCCACAGGGATTCAGCTATAGGTGGAAATAGAAAAAAAAAAAAAACATTTCAACTCAATATAGGAAAGAATTTTCTAATAAAGCACAGGGTCAGTTTTTACTGCTTGGAGAATGTATGCTGAGACTGAACGGAAAAGTTTTCAAGTGTATATTTCTTGAAAAGAAATGAGCTAGCAAAACAGCATTAATAAACACTATGCTTTCATAAAATATTAAGCCCAGAGACTTGGACAGATAGTAAAGTTCTAGATGTAATTAAATGGGGATCTTCATAATTTCAGTAGGTGAAACTAAACAAGGTACTTACAAATAAAAAAATACTTTACTCATTTTCTATGCACGACAATAGGGAAAGAAAACTGTATAATTCAAGAGAACAGATCGATAAGTATGCAATAAGCTAAATATATTTAGTGTCTAGTAAACAAAAAAAAGGGAAATAAATGGATTTAGCTAGACTGAACTTCGGAACTGAAAAAAGAAATGTCATCAAGTGAAATGTTAGTTTCAATAAACAATCTGAGTCTTCCTTACTAAAAAAGAAGTTCTGAATGACCTTATCTACAATTACCTGTTTTATCATTTACTTCCAAAAAGAACATTGGTTTTTCCACAATTCTAATATTTAACAAAAAAACACATATATTTGTCTAGGTAATATATTCAGACATTTCAGTGAAATTAAATACAAGAAAATCCTGGCTTAACAGATGGGTCCCGTACATAATTTCTAAACTTATCTGGCTGGCTCAGCTTGAAAGCTGAGCTACTTTACATTTACCAAATCAACAACTGAAAGTGAATCTTGCATTAGGTTTCTTTTAGCTTTTTCCATCTTTTTTTTTTTTTTTGAGCATAGTCTACCATTTAATTAAAATAAGACTACATTTCATTTAGAGCTAGAAACATCTGATTAAAATCTGGAATAAACATCCTTATAAACAGAGCATAATTAAATACCAATATGTTAAATGTACATTTAAAAGTAAATCACAGTTTCCATTCTTATGCATTTGGGAATCTTAATAAAGAGAGAGAATTGAGGATGTAAAGTAGGTAACAAAGCCCTGAAAACTGAAGTATAATATTCTTTTCTTAATCAGCTGATATTTTTCTTCCTAAAAATACATATGATAGCAAGTAATTTAAAAATTCAGTATGATTATAAAATGATTTGAAATTTTTAAATAACTTCAGAATTATAGTCGGGGGTATCTGGGTGGTTGGTTAAGCATCTGCCTTCAGCTCAGGTCTTAGTCCCAGGGTCCTGGGATTGAGTCCTCACATAGGGCTCCTTGCTCAGGCTCCATGCTTGTGATCTCTCATTCTCTGATAAATAAATGAACTATAGTCAGCATAAGTAGAAGGAAGAAATACTTTTGAAACATTTTGACAAATTTGTGATGTCAAGAGAAAAAAATGGCAAACATAGACATTAAACGCACTATAAATATGGTAATAAAACAGGAAGATGACTTTTTGCAAATGCATTTTATAAAATGCAAATAATAGTAAAAAATGTCATTTTGAATGTTGGAAATTAATAGTAGTAAAGTAACTTCTATGTCACTCCTACATTTCTTTCTTTTTTGCTCTCATTATCTTATCCTAATTCCAGTCTCTACCAATAAAGGCCAGAAGCTTTATCACTGCAAGCTGTTGTTCCTAAATTTGTCTGTGCATCCAAATCACTTGGCGGGTTTTCAGTATTGGTTTTGCAGCCATACCTAACACCCGTTGAATCAAAGTCTCATGAGGGACCTGGAAATTTTCTGTTTAAAACATGTATCTGGTAAGGTGTTAGCATTCAAAATATATAAAGATCTCATATAGCTCAACAGAAAAACATATCTGATTAAAAAACTGAAAAGTCATTTTTCCAAAGAAGACATATATAAATGGCAAACAGGTACATGAAAAGATGCTCAACCTCAAAAACCATTAGGAAAATGCAAATCCAAACCACAATGAGATATCCGCTCACACCTGTTAGAATGGCTATCATCAAAAAAGACAAGAAATAACAAATGTTGGCAGAAACAAGGAAAAAAGGGAACCTTCACACCCTGTTGGTGGAAATGTAAATAGGTGCAGCCACTATGGAAAACAGTGTTGAGGTTCCTCAAATAATTAAAAATAGAAATATCACATGATCCAGCACTTCCACTTCTGGGTATACATCCAAAAGAAAGAAAATCAGTATCTCTAAGAGATATCTGCCCTCAAATGTCCATTGCAACATTATTTACAGTAGCCAAGACGTGGAAGTGACCTAAAGGTCCATCGGTGGATAACAAAACAATATATATAATAGACTATTATTCAGCCAAAAAAAAAAAAATGGAAACCTGACATTTTTGACAACCTGGATGGACCTTGAGGGCATTATGCTAAGTGAAATAAGTCAGAGAAAGACAAATACTGTGTGATCACTTACATGTAGAATCTAAAAAACCCAAACCCATGGATAACAGAAACCATATTGGTGAGTGCCAGGGGTGAGGACGGGGAGGATTGGTTAAAGGTGGTCAGAAGGTACAAACTTCTAGTTATAAGGTAAATTCTAAGGATGCAATGTATTTCATAATGTCTGCAGTTAACAATGCTGTACTATGTATTTGAATGTTGCTAAAAGAATAGATCTTAAAAGTTCTCATCACAAGAAAAAAATAGTAACTATGTGAGGTGATGGATATTAGCTAAATTTATCATGGTAATCATTTCACAAGAGACACATATATCAAATCATTAGGTTGTATACCTTCAGCTAATATTATATGCCAGATATATCTCAGTAAAATGGGAAAACAATATTTGCAAATACTTCTGTGACAAGGGGTCAGTGCTTGAGAATTACTGACTTTTTTTCTTTTTTTTTTTTTAGGATTTTTATTTGAAAGATAGAGAAGAGCAAGCATGAGCAGGAGGGGCAGAGGGAAGAGAATCTTAAGCAGACTATACACTGAATGAAGAGCCTGACTACAAGCTCGATCCCAGGACCCTGAGATTATGACCCTAGCAGAACCAAGAGTGGACACTTAACCAACTGCACCACCCAGGCGCCCCTACTGACCTATTACTAAAATGTTCTCCTAATTGCATTTATACTTGCAGAATGCCCTCCTTTCTATCTAGCTGAAAGTCAGCATAAGTAGAAGGAAGAAATACTTTTGAAACATTTTGACAAATTTGTGATGTCAAGAGAAAAAAATGGCAAACATAGACATTAAACAGATGTCTATCCTCCTTTCTATCTAGCTGAAGCCACCACTTCAAACTTCCTAAAGCATCTCTCTGATAATACCTTCCTATTCTAAAACTTTCAATAGCTCATAAATGATCTTTAGTCTGCCTTTTTCAGGAGATTACCAATCATCTTTCAAGGTACAGATCAAAAGACACCTTCTCCAAGATGCCCACTTTCACTGCCTATGATAAAAGTCATCACTTCCTATTTGGAACCTCCATAACATGCTGTATCATCGATGTGGTGCTTATGACTTTGACTTTTGTATTATAAATATCTTCCTTGTTTTACTTTTTGCATTAGATTACATGTAATTGAGGATAGGGACAATGGATTATCAAGCTGTATACTGCATATATATTTCACACAAATAGATAATGATTCGTATTAATTAATGCATGAAGAGATAGAAAACAAAATAGCATTCTTGACTCGAGTTAAATTCAGAGGTTTTGTAAGGAGAAAGATAAGAAATGTTTCTAAGAGCATTTGAGCTGTATGTGGGGTTAAGTCGGCATCAGGTATAGGGACCCATAAACTGTTGTGCATCAGCCTCAGAGCTATAATTAATACGCCGATTTAAACTTATGCAAATGAGGACATTACAGTGGAAACATATATATAACATGTATATCAATAAAAGAAAACAAATTACTCTGTAATTTGTTGCTGTTAAAGTAGGCCTAACTCATTAAACTGCTCTGTGGCTAACGCATCTGAAGACATCTGGTGTGGAAGGTCATAGGTTATTAACAGACTATATTCCAGAAAGAAAACCAGGAAATAAAAATGTCTTTTCACTGTGATTCTGGTCCCTAGTTATGCACCTTTCTCTTCCATATCAGCTCAACCTCCCTCTTCTTCCCACCCATGGATATAGTTTCCTGGGTATCATTACTACAGTCTCTACTTCTCCAGGGTCAGAGTCCCACAATAATTTTCCCAAAGCCTATTTGAAAGCTTCCTTATATCCTCAAAGTTTTGCTCAGGGATGCATCAAAAGAATGCCAAGGTGGTCAAAAGAATAATTGAAGATTAATACCATTGTTCTAGTTTGAAAAAGTCACATATGTTATCTTAAGAGAACAATCTATGGGACAAAAATGATCTGTACTTTGTAAATGAAAAAAACTGAAACTAAGTAAGACTAACTGATTTCCCCAAGGTAGATCCACTTCAGTTCCCTTTCCACCATACCTAATTTTCCCAAAGATATTTAAGTTTTTAGGAGACTCCTAAAGACACAAACAATATTTTGGATAGGAAAGTGTCACTACACCCTTTGAATCTCCCCAAGTATGTGAACAGCGATGCATACGGCTCATTTGTTCATTATCGAGATCACTGGTTAATAATTAGACCTCAATTACTGTGAGTTTAATCATTATCTGTATACATCACTGAGTCAAGTAAATCACATATTTTACTAGATAAAGAAAATATTGCAAAATACTTGATTATTAATCAAGCAAAACTAAATAACAAAAAAAACCCAAAATAATAAACCTAACAACTCACATAATGGGAACATTTACTTAAAGACTTGTTCAGAGCAAGGAATGAAGGAAGAATTCTGCGTTTTATAAAAATCATAACTGCTAGGGCACTTGGGTGATTCAGTTGGTTAAGCAGCCGGCTCTTGACTTTGGCTCAGTTCATGAGCTCAGGGTCATGAGATGGAGCCCCTTGCCTGGCTACCCATTGAGCGTGGAGCCTGCTTGAGATTCACATGTCCACTCTCCCTCTGCCCCTGCCCCCTTGTTCTTTCTTTCTCTTTCAAAAATATAATTGCTATCATCTGAGAAAAATTTTCAAATAATCTGTAAAATGAGAATGAACCATTTTTAAAGGATGTATGAATTTAAAATCATTAGGAGATCTAGAGAAAAATATTTATAGTTCCTTAAATATCAATATAGTGTTTAATATAACATTAAATAGAAATCTGTTACCTTGTTGGACAATTATTCTTCAAACTTTAAGGTTCTACTCAAATGTCTATTCAACTAATACGGAAAAACAACACTGAGTGTACTTGGCTTAGTTTAAAATTACCTAACAATTCTTGGTCATTGTTAGATCTTTTTTTTTTTTTAAAGATTTTATTTATTTATTCATAGATACAGAGAGAGAGAGAGGCAGAGACACAGGCAGAGGGAGAAGCAGGCATCATACAGAGAGCCTGACGTGGGACTCGATCCAGGGTCTCCAGGATCACGCCCTGGGTTGCAGGCGGCGCTAAACCGCTGCGCCACCGGGGCTGCCCATCATTGTTAGATCTTATAGCACATGTAGATTGATATAACATAGATATTCTTAAAAAAAAAAAAAAAGAATGCTGGTTACTGAGTGGGCCTTCTCAGGGAGCATTTGAGGAAATTTTTAGATAGTTGCACAATAGCTCTCAGTGGGTTTGTGTTTTCTTCTGCATGCTTGGATGTCCTACCAACACATGATGACTAAGAAGCCAAAAATTATATTTTAACTTATTAAAAATCTCTCCCTTTTAAAGTATCTTGCATGTAAAGCTCCTTTTGACATGTTCCCAGTAATTACTAAGTCTTGAGAATACTTCCATTACATAATGCTTCTTATTTACATTTACTCTCTAAAGTTGTTATCTGGATTATTACAATAACCAATATTTCTTTATTTTTAGACCTGTGCAGATGTCATCTGTCAATGGACATCTGGTCTCTTTCCTTAGTTTGACTATTGTGGACATCAGTGCTATAAACATTGCAGGTGCCCCTTTGGCTCTCTATATTTGTATCTTTGGGGTAAATACCTAGTAGTGCGATTGCTGGATCCTGG
This sequence comes from Canis lupus familiaris, assembly GCF_011100685.1. Lineage (NCBI taxonomy): Eukaryota > Metazoa > Chordata > Mammalia > Carnivora > Canidae > Canis > Canis lupus. The sequence goes on along the minus strand of NC_049236.1, from coordinate 21,801,600 downwards.
GGTAGCGCTCTCTCTCTCTCTCTCTCTCTCTCTCTCTCCATAAATATATGTATACACACACACTATATATATATATATATATATATATATATACACACACACACACACACACACACACATATACACACACGCGCGCACACAATGGAATATTACTCAGCCATCAGAAAAGATGAAATCTTACCATTTACATCAATGTGGATGGAACTTGAGAGTATTATCCTGAGTGAAATAAGTAAGTCAGAGAAAGACAATTACCATGGGGCTTCACTCATATGTGGAATATAGGAATCAGTGCAGAAGATTATAGGGGAAGGGAGGCAAAATTGAATAGGAAGAAATCAGAGAGGGAGACAAATGTGAGACCCTTAACTATAGGAAACAAACTAAGGGTTGCTGGAAGGATGGTGGGTGGGGGTTGGGGTAACTAGGTAATGAGCATTAAGGAGGACACATGATATGATGAGCACGGTTGTTATATGCAACTGATGAATCACTGAATTCTACATCTGAAACTAATGATGCATTATATGTTGGCTAATGGAATTTAAATAAAAAAATCTATTGATACAATTAGGCAGTATAGAGAACAAAAATTTAGGAAACAGTCTAGGACTCCATCACTAGCTTGTTTAGAATAAAGAGAGAAAAGAAATAAGACAATGGCAAAAGAGTTTCTAAAGCATTATGTCACTTACTTCCCCAGGGAGTCACCAATATCATAATCACAAAGCCTGAGAAGCTGGAGTTGTCTACACTTATCTCCATTTTTGACTTCCACTCAATTCTTCACCCATCATTCGGGCTTAGTCTAGTCTCATGAGTCCAGTGAAACAACTCTTGCTGAGATTCCCAATGATTTCCATGTTCCTAAATCTCATGAACATTTATCAGATTTTGAGATCATGATAGTTTTTGACACAGTGTCATTCTTCCCTCTTAAAACATATTTTTCCCTGGTCTTGTCACACATTTACTATATTTCACTCCTTCTGGGTCAGCTCTTTCTTCGCTGCTTGAAGCTCTTTCTTATGTACATAGACATTAAGTGGTGGAGTACTTCAAAGTTTAGATTTAGGCTTTTCATACTTTTATTCTATACTGTCTTTCACATCCACATTTTTAATTACTTACCAAATACAAGTAATTTCTTCTGACTCTAAGTCAGTATGTTCAATTTCCTATAAGGCATCTCTCCTAGTACTCATTTCCAAGCACATATTCATGTCCAAAATCCTATAAGGCATCTCTCCTAGGGCTTATTTCCAAACACATATCCATGTCCAAAATCAAATTCACGATCTTCCCACACACTGAGTTTTCTGTCTCAATGCATAACACCCACATCCATCTAGTTGTACAAGCCAGAAAACTCATCTTGATGACAAACTAATCTATCCACCTCCACCTTAGTGCCCCTTTACTTCACTCACAACACTGAAACTTGGGTGATCATTAAAAGTGAAAATCTGGGGATCCCTGGGTGGCTTAGCGGTTTGCCACCACCTTTGGCCCAGGGCGTGATCCTGGAGTCCCGGAATCAAGTCCCACATTGGGCTCCCTGCATGGAGCCTGCTTATCCCTCTGCCTGTGTCTCTGCCTCTCTCTGTGTGTCTCTCATGATTAAATAAATAAAATTTTTAAAATGAAATAAAATAAAAATGAAAATCTGATCACTTCTCTCCCTTGTTCAACACTTTTCATGGCCTCTCATTCCTCTTAGACAAATTTTGATATGACCTAAAAACCCTATGTGATCTGATTATCTCTATTTCTTTAATTTTTTTCCTTAGCATACTTTTCTACATTCCCTGTGCTTTAGCATAGTGGTCCTTTCCATCCCTTGTTTTTCTCTCTCAAGGATTTACCTGTATTTTTCTCCCCCACACTTATCAATTCGTTAATTTCTAGTTTGTTCTTTCAATAGCAGCTCATGGGTACCTTATTCAGGAAAGCATAGCTTACCCCTAAAGTAAAATTTATTTATTATGAACTCTCAGAATACTGTATATCTTTTTCTCTTTTGCAGCATTTTTCAGAGTTGAAACTTTATGTTTTTTACAATTATCTACTCCTTTTTCCTTTTCTAGACTATAATCTTTCTCTTCTTTCTTTCTTTCTTTTTCTTTCTTTCTTTCTTTCTTTCTTTCTTTCTTTCTTTCTTCTTTTCTTTTCTCTTTTCTTTTCTTTTCTTTTTTCTTTCATTAAAGATTTTATTTATTCATTCACGAGAGGCAGAGACACAGGCAGAGAGAGAAGCAGGGTCCTCACAGGGAGCCCGATGCAGGACTTGATCCCCAGACCAGGATCACATCCTGAGCCAAAGGCAGACGGTCAACCACTGAACCACCCAGGTGCCCCATCTTTCTCTTTCTTTCTTTCTTTCTTTCTTTCTTTCTTTCTTTCTTTCTTTCTTTCTTTCTTTCTTTCTTTCTTTTCTTTTCTTTCTTTCTTTTCTTTCTTTCTTTCTTTCTTTCTTTCTTTCTTTCTTCTTTCTTTCTTTCTTTCTTTCTTTCTTTCTTTCTTTCTTCTTTCCTTTATCTCTTTCTTTCTCTTTTCTTTTCTTTTCTTTTCTTTTCTTTCTTTCTTTCTTTTTTGTAGACTATAATTTTCAAGAAGACAAAGGCTCTGCTAGTTTTTTTGCTCCTCTTTGTATCCAGAATGCCAAGCACATAGTAGGAAATCAATGAACACTAATTAAATGAATGAACAAATTAATGTTTGTGGTCTGAACTGTATAGGTGTAAATATCCAGAGGCTTAAGCTGGTTTGGCTAATGAATAAGAAGGGCATAAAGAAAATAAATCCCTAAGAAGTTTTACTATTTGATATCTAGAGCCTAGGAAAGTTTATCCAGGCTTAATATAAAACTTTTGGTTTTAAATGTTTGAGAACTGGGACCCTGAATATGTGGTAAAGAAACTAGCAAGCATTAGGAAGGGAGGTCAAGGCTTAAGGTTAATCCTTAGTTTATTCAATTATTCATCCATTTACTTAAAAAACTTCATTAAATGTCTACTATGCACTATGGACTATGCTAAGGATTATGCCTACAAAGGTAAGATGATGCCTGCCCTTAAAAAGCTTTCAATATGGTGGACAAATGGCTCTGAGGCCTACCCAATGGTAAAAAAGGATCTTCTAAACTATATCTAGGTCTGAACTGCAATGATTCTGGAATGCACATGACAAAAGAAAGTGGCAGGGTTGAAGGATGATAATGCCTAGATGGATATGTGAACAGAAGAGGAAGGAGTTCATTCAGACAACATTGGAGATGATTCTAGAGCATCAGTAGTACTCAACAACATTATACATGGCTACTGGTTGAAGAGACAACATATTCATTAAAAATTAAAATAACATATTGCATGTGGTATTTGACACTTTTAAGACTAAACTAGAATGACACACTGTCAGATTGCAGGAGAATCAAAAGTATAATGGATTATATTGAGGTGGATGTTACTGAAATGCCAGTTTGGTGCTATCTTCAGAAAACATATATTGATTTATAGCCATCTGTATTTTTCCTTCATGGAGGATAATGAAGAACAAACCTATATCTATACTGGCTTAAATTACAAAAAGAAACAAACAAAACAACACACATACACACACAATAAACAAAGCATACCTATCAGGAAAATATGGAAACAATCTGGTTTGGATAGGTTTTGCAATTCTCTGGAAATAGAAAAATGAAGTATATATGTCCCTAGACTTTTTTTCCATATGTGTAAAGTCTAAACTTGTTTTCATGATTTTTGTTGGAATATCAACAGGTAGAACACAATTATGTGTCCTGAAAAAATTTAAAGACAAGACCAAAAAAAAAAAAAAATCAATCCTTTTTACTTGAAAAATAAGGAGACAAATTGATGAAGCAAAACAATTTAGAAGTGATTAACACAGAGATGTTTTGTGAATAAATGAATGGCTGATAAGAAATAATGACATCAGAAAGTCACTAAACCAATCACACATTTATATAATATAATCACTTACTTTGGGAATATTTTACAATAAGTAAATGAAAATATGAATGGGAGCAAGGGCTTTAAATGGAAGTTAGGGGAAAAAAGAGAAATATAATGTAGTTATTGAGTGCTATACCCATAAGATAAACATTTCTGGATAATTATTCCATCATTTGAGGATGAGCAGGGAGTATGCTATAAAATGTCCTCTTTGTGTTGCAGAGATTATGAGTCTTTTAGTTCAGCAAAATGTCCTTCATTATACATTAATGAATTGTGTTCTGATATTTAAATCAGTTCTTTGAAAAAATGTAGACTATAAACCAGTGTCCCAGAACCTGATCAGTCTTAAGTGAATAACATTGATTTCCTCGAAATGCCTGATAGGAGATTTCACCTCAACACCTAGAGATTCTTCCAAGAGCCAGAAGAGTGGATTCTGTCCTCAGCCTATCCACGAGTCTTTCTTTACCCATTGTCTTGAAAATGCTATTCACAGATAGGAGTGTTACAACACAGGGCAAACTAGAAACATCAAAGAACCACAGGAACATGAAACACTGTTTTAGTGATTAGGGAGGAAAATTATGACTTTAAATTCTGATCAGTAGAGCAGAACGATTGACACAGATTCTGGACTAACAGTGAACTGCTGCATTATGAATTTCAAGTTTTATAAATTATTGAGATACGTAATTATCGAAACTAGAAAAGACTGTGGCCCAAGTTTCTGGTATCTCTGAAGTAGCACCCATTACCTTTAAGATAACATTACACTTGGAAATGATACTCAAAATCCTCATCTGTCTTCAGGTTCTGTAAGCATAAAATCAGTACTTCAACTAAAATAATGCAATAACGGGATGCCTGGGTGGCTCAGCGGTTGAGCAGACGTCTGCCTTTGGCTCAGGGCATGATCCCAGGATCTGGGATCGAGTCCCACATCGGGCTCCTTGCCGGGAGCCTGCTTCTCCTCCCCCTGCCTGTGTCTCTGACTGTCTCTCTCTCTCTGTGTCTCATAAATAAATAAATCTTTAAAAATAAAAAATAAAATAATGCAATAACAAAGATTCCCTGAATCTGGAAACTATAAATTCTGTGCATATGAGTTGATGTGTAAATAGAATTTTTACTGAGTTTGGAGGTTATGGATGTAATCGAACTGAGGCTAAGGTGTATGAAGTGATTTGCCCCAGGATGCCAGCTACTGAAGGTTAGTCAGTAAGTCCAGAGAGTCTGAGACTCTTTTGCTTGAGTTTCTTAAAACTTTGGCTTTCTACTATTGGCCAGGAACACAGTGACTTTACGTATATATATATATATAACAGTGATTTATACAAAAGTATGTGTGTCTCTGTGTAAACAAGGATATAAGAAAAACAGAGAAAAATAGGACTGTGGTGTAGTCTGAAATTTTCTATTTCAAATTAAACCCAATTATTTTCACCTTTTGGGCATAAAATGAAATTGAAATGAAATTTGCATGATTTTTCATGCAAAAAACATGGCTGCTGGCTGAGCAATTCCAAATATTGCAGACTCCAGGGAAATGGCTAGAGAAAAGGCTTTCTCCCCTCTATACATGAGAGATAATTAAAATTACATGTTCCCTTCAAAGCATAAGGCAGAGAGAACTGGACCAGTGTTTTGTATCAGCAGCCATCTTGATCATTTTGCTTCTGTTAAATCCCAAGAACTTGTGGTTTTGATGGTGTTTTTCTGGTTACAAAGCATAAGCAAACTCACATTTTTATTTCATTTGACAAAATAAAAAGTAGGTTCGTGACAGTAATAACTGGGAGGCAGATCAGAGTGTTTGACCCAACTGCACACGGCATTTTACATTTTGGCTACAGACACAGCTCGTCTTTTGAGACTTCCATCAGCACATACAAGGAGAATTTAGTAGTTAATGGTCTAATAAGTATGCAACTTCTGGAAAGGAGAACTGCTTCAAGGATGTAAATCTCTAAGCATCATCACTTAAACCTGATCATTTCGCTTGGAGGAGTTCAATCTCTTTGTCTTCCATCAGAGAAGTGTGTATGTATGAACGTGTGTGAGTGCGTGCGTGCGTGTGTATTTGTGTACATATATTGTATATTCCTATTGAATTATCTTCTAACCCATTTCACATAATTTTCATTTTTCCACATTATACGTGCAATCATGATGATCTCATCAGGCCATAAAATGAATCTCTTCATGGAGCGGTGGTTTCTACACACATATTTTGACACAAAGAATAAATGAAGACTTTGGATTCAGTGTCTGCTTTGCTACTTGCTTACTCCATGAACTTGGACACCCTTTTGTTCCCACCCCCCTTATCTTAAAGTGAGAATCATAATACTGGGATTATTTTACTGATTTTATGAAGTAATGTACCTGAAACATTCTCCCTAGAACGTGAGCAAGAGAATGTCCTTAATGGATGTTAAACTCCCTTCCTGACAACAATTCACCCTAAGTATCATCCTGTAATGAATCAGAACATGAAAATACAATCTTCAAATAATTTATGTCAAAGAGCTCTTTGACTATACCAGTAGATATTATTAAGGTGCCACAATGTAAGCTTTTCATGTACAGTTAGGAAGTGTTAGCTGTCTTGGTACTCACAATATGAAGCACAACCCCTGGCATAGTAGGCACCAAAATTGATATTTTAATGATGAGATGAAATGAAATGACAGAAAGATGAATATGACCCACAGATGCTGTGTGCCCTGGTACAGGGAAGATGGTGCCCAAACCCTGCTTTCTCCCATCCATGCCTCTGACAGTTGGATCACGACTGCATCAAGACAGGAAGAATTCTGTTTCAACCTCCCTTCTTAGTCATTCTTCTAATCAGAGTCACTCAGAGGCTAATCACCTGAGCAGGTGGCCAGGAGACAACCCACACTCCTACAGCAACACGTGTGCCTCTTCCCATTTTTCTGTCCCATAGCACTTTTTGTCGTGTGACGTACTAAATATTTTACCTTTCGGTATTTGTCTGCCTCCTCCAACGATGGCAGACACTTCTACCTGTTTTGTCACCTCTCTATCTTCAGCACTTAGAGTCCGGCATTTGGTGAGGGCTCCTAACTATTTGCTGATTGTTTCAAAGAACTTCTGCTTATCATGAGGAAATGCAGTTTTACATGCTAACTCCTTCCTATTCTTTTGGTTATATGAACAGATGCCCAGAATAAAATTAGTCATTAGCAGTTAATAGGACTAAGATTTTACTGTATTTTTCTAGATTTTTAAAAGATTTTCTTAATATTGAAAATAACTGAAGCCTTCGCCTTCTTCTACTAAAAGAAATATCCTTGGGAATGAAAAGTACAGCATAAGGAATATAATCAGTGGTATTTTAACAGTGTTGCACGATGAAAGATCGTAGCTACATTTATGAACATGACATAATGTATAAAAGTTATCAAAGCATTGTGTTGTACACCTGAGACTCCTGTTACTTTGTATATCAAGTATACTTCAATTAAAAAAAAAAAAAAGAAAAAAGGGTGAAAAAGAAGCCTTTGTAATTGTATTTTCTTAATATACACATTTATTTAATTCATATCTCTATTCACTGACTTTATGGAGAGTATGCTAAAAATAGTACTCTGATTTCTCTAGATTCCTGGAAATATATGACAAGGAGGATAAATATTTTTATCTTACCTCAGGAAAGGGAAAACTCATCAGTGTTTATGAAATAAGAGAAAACCCTCTGTGGGGGTGGGAAAAAAACTTCCTGATGCTCTATCACATATAATCAGAACTATCTTTCTTCATGTCAGAGATTAAAACAGGTTTTATGTTACATATTTTTAATAGCACTGTAATGTGCTATAATTCTTTAATTGTTTAAATAGGCCAATTAATCTATCTTTCCTTTTCCAAGGTCATTTCTCTTACAAAGAATAGTATTCCCCACTTCATACCTGTTAGAATGGTTATTATCAAAAAGAGAAGAAATAACAAGTGTTGGTGAAAATGTGGAGAAAAAGGAACCCTTGGGCACTGTTGGTAGGAATGTAAATTGGTGTAGACACTATGGAAAACAGTATGAGGTTTCCTCAAAAAAAAAAAAAAAAAGAGGTACCTAAGATCAGTAATTCCACTTTCGGGTATTTAACCAAAGAAAATGAAAACATTAATTGAAAAAGATATATGCACCCCTATGTTCACTGCAGCATTATTTACAATAGCTTACAATAGGTTACAAAGCAACCTAAGTGTCCATCATGAAGGAACAGATTTAAAAATGTAGTATATATACAGTGGGATATTCAGACATAAAAAAGAATGATTTTTTTTTTTGCCATTTGCAACTACATTGATGGACATTATGCTAAGTGATATAAATGAGACAGAGAAAGATAAACACCATATAATATTATTTCTATGTGGAATATCAAAAAGAAAAAGGAAAAGAAGCTCAAAGATAAAGAGAACAAAGTGATGGTTGCCAGAGGCAGTGGAGAGTGGGTGAAATAGGTCAAGGAGGTCAAAGGGTATAAATTTTCAATTATGAATAAGAAGTCAGTCATGGGCATGTAATGTGTTGCATGGTGACTACAGTTAATAATACCATAGCATATTTGAAATTTGCTAAAAGAACAGATCTTGAAAGTCCTCATCACAAGAAAACAAATTTTTGTAACTATGGAGATAAATGTTAACCAGACTTGTGATCACTTTGTGATATATTCAAATGGTGAATCATTATGTTTTACACCTGAAACTAACGTTCTATGTCAAATACATCTCAATTTAAAAATAGTATTTTTATGTTTAGGTATTTGTATTTATTTTACAAAAACTGAAATTAAAATAAAGTGAACTCTAAGCAAAACCAAACTCTTGAGGGAGAAGCAGGCTCCATGCAGGGATCAATTGCAGGACTCGATCCCAGGACCCCAGGATCATTCCCTGAGCCGAAAGCAGTTTTCAACCATAGTTATCCCTAAAAAGTGGTTCTATTAATTGATAACTAAAAAATACAAGTATAGGGTTTGAGGCATTTTATGCCTGAGAATATCATATGATGCTTAGAAAATTTTATAATCAATTTTCAAAAATTTCTGTTTAACCAATAAACTTAAAGCTCTATAGAAAATAGCTGAGTGCTTTCAACTTATATATGAATGTATTTAGCAAATTAAAAATTGGGTTCAGGGGCTCCTGGGAACCTCAGTTACTGAAACATCACCTTCAGCCCTGGGTCCTAGGATTGAGCTCCACATTGGCCTCCCTGCTCATTGGAGAGTCTGCTTCACCCTCTCATACTCCCCTCTCATGCTCTCTTGCTCTCTCAAATAAATAAAATCTTTAAGATAAATAATAAATAAATAATAAAACTTGGGTTCAAAAATATTTAGTGCCAAGCATGTTAGGACTTATGCTTGGAAAGCAAAACTGCAAATTTATTTACAAATTTTTCTTTTTATATCTTTTTTTAAGTTTCAAGACTTTAGCAATTGCGCTTCTGCTTTTTTATTGGACAGTATATAAATTGTGCCAAAGTACTGGGCAAGCTCTTAAGTGAAAGGACATTGATGATCTCTCATAGTTCTTAGAGTGGAAGCCTCTTGAAGTCCCTGGGTCTGTTTGTTTACTAATGTGTCCCCAGAAACTATTTCATTGACAAACTCTTCATAGGTTTTGACTAACTGATTCCAGGAAGAAAACATGAGAACTGTTAACAAATTAAATAGAGGCAAAAATATTTTGACTTCCATTTGTTTTAAAGAAATTGTAACAATGAAAGAACTGTGATAGGAGAGCATTCAAGTAGAAAAAAAAATTTACAAAAAAAAATCCAGAAAATATTATGCAGTGGCTGACTTTTTATGTATTGAGTCCATATTCTACATTTGGCAATGTATTAAATGGAGGGGTATCATCATATTCTAACATAGAAAAAGGTATGGATAAGAATATCCTTAGTTTTCTTTAATAGACCATTTTATTTATTTAACTTATTAAAATATTTTCCAATTTTACTGATATATAACACGTATTTTATTATTTAAGGTGTGCAACATAATGATGTATATGTTGCAAAATGATTACAATAATGTTTGGTTAGCATTCATTATCTCCCATAGTTACAAATTGTTTTTCTTGTGATCAAAAACCTTAAAAAAAAAGAAAGAAAGAAAACCTTAAAAATCTACTCTCTTAGCCACTTTCAGATGTAGAATATAGTATTGTTAACTATAGTCACTATATTGAACATTCCTAGAGAAAAACACAAAGGGTAAGCTTGACATTGGTCCTAGCAATGATTTTTTATTATTATTATTTGAAACCCAAAGCAAAGGCAATAAAAAAAAAAACAGACAATTGAAAACTACATCAAACAAAAAAGCTTTTACACAGCAAAGGAAATCATCAACAAAATGAATAGGCAACTTACAGGATGGAAGAAAATACTTGCTACTTCCATTTGCTAATCTGATAAGGGATTGAGAGCCAAAATACATGAAGACCTCATGCAACTCCATAGCAAGAAAATGGTAATAATTTAAAAATGGGTAGAGGACCTCACTAGACATTTTTCCAAATAAGAGATACAAATGACTAATAAGTCCATGAAGAAATGCTCGACACCACTAATCTTCAGGGAAATATAAATCAAAACCACAAAGAAATATCACCTCATTCCTGTTAGAACAGCAGTCATCAAAAAGACAAACAGTAACAAGTGTTGTTGAGGAGTGGATAAAAGGAAACTCATGTGCATTGTTGGTAAGAGTATAAATCGGTTTAGCCACTATGGAAAAGAGTATAGAGGTTCCTCAAAAAATTAAAAATATAACTACCATATGATCCAGCAATGCCACTTCTAGGTATTTATCCAAAGGAAACAAAAACACTAATTTGCAAAGATATCTTCACCCCCATGTTTACTGCAGCATTATTTACTCTAGCCAAGACATGAAAACAACCTAAGTTGTTTGATGAATAAAGAAATGTGTGTGTGTGTGTGTGTGTGTGTGTGTGTTTGCAACAACACAGATAGGACTTGAGGGTATCATGTAAAGTGAAGTAAGTCAGAGGAAGACAAATAGTATGATTTTGCTTATATATGAAATCTAAAAAAATCCTTGAACTCTTAGACACATACCAGATTGGTGGTTGTCACAGGATGGTAGGGGAGAAGGAATTGAGTGTAGGTCAAAAGATACAAACTTCGAAGTATAAGATAAATAAGCCCTGGTGATGTCATATACAGCATGATAACTATAGTTTATCTGCCTATTTTAAATACAAAATTGTGGAGTCCAAATCACAGTTTTAGCCTTTTTTGTCTCTTGGCACAGTCTCATAACTTAACCATTTAACTTAAATAAAATATAATTTCGTTTACTATCTTGATTTCTCCATATACTCTATTCTTTCAGCCATTTGTCAGTATTGGAAATGGAAGTGAACGATGTCTCTAGCCAGTTTTCATAGCTTTAATCGCTTTTTAAATATTCATTATGTATCTTTTCAGCTTTTATGTCTCTAGGATGGGTCCCTAATACTTGGAGCTTCTCAATTGATATTTTACACTGGCCATCATTGTATCTAAACTCTCTGCGTTGAAAAAATTGTCTTTGTCTTCTAAAAAATAGTTTAGAATAACTTAATAATGTTTAAGTCTGTTTTTCTGTGAGCACATCCTTTCATTTATGAACCCCACTATTTTCTGTACAGAAAAGTTCCCCTTCCTGATCCTATTTATATTTCATCTAGGGTGAAGCATGTGGAATCTAATCCAATACAATGGCAACTCAGATTTTGCTTTTTGAATCAAAATCTTTTGTGTGAAACCACACTGTAGGCTCTGTAAAAGTTATCAGGCAAGTCATCTTTATTTTTTTATTAACATATAAATTCAATGAGTTAACATATAGTGTGTCATTACTTTCAGATGCAGAGTTCAGTAATTCATCAGTTGCATATACCACCAAGGGCTCATTACATCACATGGCCTCCTTAATGCCTGTCACTGTTACCCCATCCCCCAGCCCACCTCACTTCTAGATTTCATTCAGGTCATGCCATGTAAGTGCCATTATGGGAATAAATATGCATGCACAATGGAAACTGCATACAAGATTTACCCTTTAAGTCCCCAAAGCATATTTTTAAGTAAATATACTAGATTTCAAATTTTCTTTATTAATAAAAATCAATCAGATAGAATTTATTTTCATATAATTAGAACTCCAAGGAAGCAAACTTTCAAAGAACTTGATGTTTAAAGCTGATGTGTTGAGCAACTTCTTACAGGACATAGGATTGGTAAAAGAATTCATCGCAGCATATGAAAAAGTCACCTGTGCAATATTTCACATTAAGAAACTACCAAAGTATCTCACACTCTTCTCTTCACCAGCTAAAATTCAACTTTTTTCTTTCTTTTTCTTTAATTAAAAAGAGTCAGAAGCAGAAGACCTTGAAGAATGACTCTGGTTCCCTGGGAGAAGCTAGACAATTATTTGGGGGTACCTAAAGAGAACACTTTTCAAGAAACTACTGTTTATGTTTTAAATGCACTGAGGCTTAAAGTCCTCATGGAATTTATAAGACAAAAAGAAACTTAATGCCTACCTAATAGATCCAACATCACACTGAACCTAAACCACTGTGAGTGATATCAAGATTCTTTGAAAACTCTCATTTTATGTGTTACCTTTAAGTATTAACAGTGGTTTTAATTATTATATTATTCCTATAGTTAACAGTGTTTATTTAATTTTCCTTTATATAGAAAACAGGGAGTGATTGCTTCCTCGATTATATTCACTTTTTAGGGAAATAATACCATTGTTTTTCTATGATTTTTGACTTTATTTCACTATTATTACTTACTGTATTACATTATGCAATATATTATGAGGATTCAAAGGGTTTTTAGAAAGGAAAAATGCGGACCCATTGTTTCTCCCATCTTAACAATATAAACAAAATCTGAATAACCTGTAATCTCTCCTTAATATATTATCTTTTGCAAGATTTCATTAGTATTTAAAGGGATTTACAGAAAGATGAAAAAATGATTTTTTAATTCTTCTGACTTTAAGAATGTAAATAATTTTCAAATGCCTATTAAGAAATTATAAAACATTTAGCCAGTTGTAGGAAATAAAAGATTTTTCTTTAGATTAACATATACAAATTGAATTGTAATTTATGAATATAGGAACAATTTTGAAAACTGCTTCCACTTCACTAGTTTTGCATGCTTCATGTATCATGTAGATACTCACACATCTGTCTTATAAGTGTTCTGAGCAATAATGAATTTAGAGCAGTACCTGGCTCATAGAAAGTAAGCAAGCAATGAATATTAATTTGTTTATTAAGTTAAAACAGATTTTTAAAACAGTAAAATATAATTTGATTTAATCTAGACATCCCCCGATAATTTCTGGAATTCTTCTATATGCTTTTAATATGATAAATAAGGAGTTTTAGTTGCTTATCATAGTATTGCACACATCTACTACCTTATTTTCATCACAATTTTGAGGATAATGCACACCATTAATGAAATGCAGCATCCCAACATTTAGATCCATTGATTTTCTTTACTAGAGACCAATTTATTGATTTGCCCAGGATAGGTGTGCATTAAATACTTACTGAACAATTAAATTTTTATACTTTTATGGGATAATGATGGTTACCTACAACACATCTCAGCTTTGCATTAGCTTCCTAATGAATGAATCACATATGCTCATAAACAATTCTTTTAAGGACTCCGTTACAAAGATACGACTGAACTGAAATTTCACAATATTTATGGGCCACCTTCTCCATAAAATGATTAATTAAACTCTGATACACACTAGTATTTCCAATTTGCTTTTCAAAGTCTAGCACTTAATTATGAAAAAAGGTATTGACAAATTTGATTCCTAACTAAATTTTAGTAAACTGGAACTGTAATACTTTTAGGCATAGCTATTTGAATTATTATTTTTACCTAATACGCTGTTTAGCCCCACTGATGAGACAGGTCAAGTTTTGCATCACACAGATTCAGGGGATATATAGCATACCTCAAAGGTACTGTGGATTCAGTTCTAGACCACTGCAATAAAGCAAATATTACAATGAGTTAATTTTTTATTATTATTCAGTGCATATGAAAGATATATTTTACACTACAACATAGTTTATTAAACATGAACTAGCAAAAAAAAACAAAAACAAAAACAAACATGAACTAGCATGATGTCCAAAAGACAACATATATACCTTAGTTAAAAAACACTTCATTGCTAAAAATTGCTAACCATCATCTGAACTTGTGGCAAATCATAACCTTTTTTGCTGGTGGAGGGTCTTGCTTCAGTGCCAATGGCTGTTGACTGATCAGCGTAGCAGTTGTTGAAGGTTGGGGCGGTGGCGGATTCTTAAAACAAGGCAACAGTGAACTTTTCCACTTCAGTTGACTCTTCATGAACAATTCTCCGTGTCAGGCAATGCTGTGTGCTAGCATTTTGCCCACAGAACTTCTTTAAAATTTAAACTCCATTTTCTCAAGCCACACTGTCACTTTATCAACTAAATTTATATAATATTCCAAATCCTCTGTTGTGATTTCAATGGTTCTCACAGCACCTTCACCAAGAATAAATTCCATCTCAAGAAGCTTCACTCATCCATAAGAAGCAACTCCTCATCACTACAGTTTTATCACGAGACTGCAGCCATTCAGTCATATCTTCAAGCTCCAATTCTAGTTCTCTTGCTATTTCCACCAAATGAGCAGCTACTTCCTCCACTGACGAACCTCTCCAAGTCATCCATGTGAGTGGAAATCAACGTATTCCAAACTCCTATTAATGTGGATATTTTGACCTCTTCTCATGAACCGTGACAAGAGAGGGCCTATCCATTGAAGCTTCTAAGCCAGATCCTGACCTCTCCTCCCTAGCTATGAAAGTTCTATGCATCTTCTTCCAATATAAGGTGTTTTTGTCTGTTGAGTGTAGCCGCCTTCATTCATTATCTTAGCTACATCTTCTGGAAAACTTGATGCTTCACCTTGCTCTTTTATGTTATGGTCGGTTCAACTTCTGCCAACTTCAAACTTCTCTTCCGCAACTTCCTCCCAACTCTTAGCCTTCATAAAATGAAAGAGAGTTAGAGCCTTGCTCTAGATTGGGCTTTGGCTTCAGGAAATGTGGTGGAAATGTCAATCTTCCATCCAGACCACTCAAACTTTCTCCATATCAACAATAAAACTATCTTTTGCTTTCTTACTATTCATGTGTTCATTGGAATAGCACTTTTCAATAATTTCCTCTAAGAGCTTTTCCTTTGCATTCACAACTTGGTGAACCGGAGCATGAGGGCCAGATTTCAAATGATCTTGGCTTTTAACGTGACTTCCTCACTAAGCTTAATCATTTCTAGCTTTTGATTGAAAGTGAGAGACGTGCAACTCTTTCACTTGAAGCACCTGCAGGCCTTTGTAGGATTATTAACTGGCTTAGTTTCAACATTGGTGTGTCTCAGCAATAGGGAGGCCCAAGTAGAGAAAGAAAGATGGGGAGAACAGCCGGTTGGTGAAAAAGTCAGAACACACACAATACTTATCAATAAAGTGTGTCTTCTACTTACGCACAGCTTGTGGAACCCCAAAATAATTGTGATAGTAGCATCAAAGATCACTGATCACAGATTGCCACGACGACTATAATAATAATGCAAAAGTCTTAAACATTGCAAAAATACCAAAATGTGACATAAAGACACGAAGTGAAAAAATGTTGTGGGGAAAATGGCACCAATAGACTTAGGCCTCACAGCACTGCCACAAATCTTACATTTATTAAAAGAAAACACAGTACGTGTGAACCACAATAAAGTGAAGTGCAATAAAATAAAGTATATTTATAAGACATTTGTTGATTCTTTAACTGAAGAAAAACGAGTGGGGTAACATTATTGCCTCCTACCTTAAAGGACACAAAGACTCGTTTTTTTTTTTTAAATACGGGTAAGAGACTCTAAAAAAATATTTTCATATTTTATATACATTAACGTATTACTATTTATGTTAAATAGTTTCCAATGGGGATCCCTGGGTGGCGCAGCGGTTTGGCGCCTGCCTTTGGCCCAGGGCGCAATCCTGGAGATCTGGGATCAAGTCCCACGTCGGGCTCCCAGTGTATGGAGCCTGCTTCTCCCTCTGCCTGTGTTTCTGCCTCTCTCTCTCTCTCTCTCTCTCTCTCTGTGACTATCATAAATAAATAAAAAAATTAAAAAAATAGTTTCCAATGAAATTAATAACTTATGAAATGTGAAGGGCTTTTTGCCATTGAAAATGATGAACATTTTGAATTAGTTATGTATATATAAATCTATACCTGTAATTTAAGTGCTCAGAATATCCTAAAATATCATTTTCACTCAGCAATTTTTCAAATTGTTATATCTGTGTATCATTTTAACCAACAAACAAAAAGGTTTAATGCAGAAAGAACAGAAACCTATTGTTTTTATACATAATTCTAATGCAAATAACTAAAATTTTGATACTTTTTCCAACTTTTTTGATATAAAATGCAAAAAGATGTATCCATGTTTACCTTGAAAGATTGACTTGAGATTTAACAATTTTTTACTTTACTTCCAGCTTTGAGCTATCAACCCACTTTAAAACTGTGTATAGGGAAGCCCCAATGGCCCAGCGGTTTAGTGCCGCCTTCAGCCCAGGGCGTGATCCTGGAGACCCAGGATCAAGTCCCACGTCAGGCTCCTTGCATGGAGCCTGCTTCTTCCTCTGCCTGTGTCTCTCTCTCTGTGTCTGTCATGAATAAATAAATAAAATCTTTAAAAAAAATAAATAAAACTGTGTATAATATAAATTACTATTTTCTGTTCTCTGAGTTGAGAATTGTTAATTAATTCTGTACAACTGTGGCCAAATTTTTAACCCCAATTCAGCAGCCAGAAATTCTTAATAGTAAAATCTGAGTTTCAAGTTCCCTGTTTTATGATACAATTCCGCAAATTACTTTTAGAAAACTGGATACACCAAATATTGTATATCAGATATATCCAGTGCTTATTTGAGATGTCAAATTATTAATAATGTTTTATATAAGACTTTCAGGGCAGGCTACAAATTCCACGACAATCAGAAAATAAAATATAATTCCCCTGAAGGGTCAAATCATGCAAAACAAATAATTATCAATGAAATAATTATTACCATACTTATCATTTTGGATTAATGTAGATGTGTCTATATAGAAGGAAAATAAATTATTTCTTAGTTTCTTATCTGTCTTCATTTGATAACTAGTCAGTGATGTTTATTTTGTTGTTAACCAGCTCTTGCTCTTCCAGTTTCTAGAAAAACTGATTATTCCTGGGGGGAAAATAAAAAATATCAAAATTTTTAATAATTTGCTAAATTTCAGTGATGGGAATGACAATTGATAAAGTATTGTTTTTACTGTTTATTTTAGTTTGCCTAAAATGCCATTTTGCTTCATAGTTTATAAATCATTAGCACTTTGGGAAGGGGATATATATGAAGCTCTAATGTACAGGGTTCAGAGATGTTCCTAAGGTATCTTTTATGTTTTGACAATTGTTATACGTTGAGCTTGCCTTCACTTGCGTCCTGGAAAATAGATGTTCTTACACAGATTTTTTTTTTCTTTTCTAAGAGTCAGTGGGCATAGTTACACACGTATGTTAAGGTTAAACATCTATATGATCAGAGTTAGTATAAGGATTGGTAGCTAAAATAAGTTTTAAGACGTAAAGAGAAAGAAGCACCATGCACATTTCTTTCATTAAGAGTATTCTCCATTTAAGATGCAGTTTCAAGCATGTATGATGGGATGTGATCAAGCGAATATTGCCAAGGTCATTCAACAACAACCAGTTCGTGCTTGTGAAGGAGAATTTGTTTGGGCTGATGATCACCGTTTCATCAACAACTACACAAACAAATATTTGGACATGTTTCCCTAACAGCACATTATCTCTTCCAATTACCCTCCAATTTACACTTGTGTTACTTTTAACAGCTAGACTGTCCTTTCTCACAAATAATAATGGCCTCACCACTAAAATGAAAATAAAAAGCAGGCAAAAGCTTAGTTTCATTAATGCTGAGACATAAATGTTAATTACAGAGGATATTGAAATATAAAAGAACTCCCTTTGCTGTCTCCAATCCCTTTTGAACTTCTCAGGGGTTTAAATATAGTGTTTGCTTGGCAGATATTCATGTCTGGAAGATAAAGAGAAGGAAAATACTGGACCAAAATAATATCTCAAAAACTTGGTAACCAATTTTAATTTTCATCAATCATGTAAGAAGACTATCTTTTTTTAAGGAAAAAGTTGTTTGAAGATATGCAAATTCAATTCAGTTTCTGTTTCTGGAAGATATAAAATTTCATCATTATGAAAAATGTTGACAGTTAAATAGTTGAACTGGAAAACATTGTTCGTGATTATTCTTTCAAGTTAGAGAAGCGATGGATTAGTATCAAGTTAGCTCAATATACATGCGTATATGGATGCCTTTAAAAATATTGCTTAAAGTTTTTTTTAAAAGATATGGGATGTTCCCATTTTTATTTTATTTTTTTAAGATTTATTTATTTATTTATTTATTTATTTATTTATTTATTTATGATAGACATAGAGAGAGAGGGAGAGGCTGAGACACAGGAGGAGGGAGAAGCAGGCTCCATGCCATGAGCCCAACGTGGGACTCGATCCCGGGACTCCAGGATCACGCCCTGGGCCAAAGGCAGGTGCTAAACTGCTGAGCCACCCAGGGATCCCCTCAATGCTTAAAGTTTTTAATTAGGAAGGATATAGTTAAATAAATGGATTGAAGACATGAACAAACTGGATAATTACATGTAAAAGAATAAAACTGAGAGGTGCCTGGGTGGCTCAGTTGATTAAGTGTCTGCCTTCAGCTCAGGTCATTATCCCAGGGTCCTGAGATCAAGCCTAGCATCAGAAGCAGGGAGTCTGTTTCTCCCTCTCCCTCTGTACCTCCACCCATTGTCTCTCTCTTTCTCTCAAATAAATAAGTTTAAAAGGAAGAAGGAAACTGTACCATTTTCTTACACTATACATAAAAATAAACTAAACATAGATTAGGATCTAAATGTGAGACCTGAAACCATATAATCCTAAAAGAGAACATAATAATTTCTCCGACACTGACTGTAGCAACATCTTTCCAGATAGGTCCAAAGCAAAGGGGAAAAAAAGTAAAAATAAACTATTGGGACTACACCAAAATAAAAAGCTTTAGCATAATGAAGGAAATCATCCACAAAACAAAAAGACAACCTACTGACTGGAGAAAATATTTGCAAATGGTACCTCCAACAAGGGCTTACTATCCAAAATACGGATGGTCAATAGTCACATGAAGAAGTGCTCAACATCACTAATCATCAGGGAAATACAAATCAAAACCACATGAGACATCATCTTGCACCTGTCAGGATGGCTAAAATTAAAAAGACAGGAAATAACTAGTGATGGAGAGGATATGGAAAAAAAAAAAGGAACCAGGATACACTGTTGATGGGAACCACTGGTATAGTTGATGTGGAAAACAGTACAAAGATTCCTCAAAAAATTAAAAACAGAAATACTATATGATCCAACAGTTCTACTTCTGGGTTTTTATCCAAAGAAAGCAAAAACACCAATTTGAAAAGATATTTTCACCCTTATTGCACTATTTCCAATAGCCAAGATATGAAAGCAACATATATGTTTGTGTGTGTGTTGGAATTGACACAGCCACAAAAAGAATGAGATCATGCCACCTAGAGGGTATTATGCTAAGTGAAATACATCAGACTGAGAAAGACAAATATCATATGATTTCACTCATATGTGGAATCTAAAAAATCAAGCAAACAAACAAAAAGCAGAATCAGAACTAGAGAGAGCAGACTAATGGCTTTAAAAGGGAGGGAAATAGGGGAATGGTCAAAATAGGTGAAGGTGAAAAGGAGATACAAGCTTCCAGTAATGGAATAAGTAAGTCATAGGAATCAAATGCACAGCATAGTAAATAAATAAGTAAACACATAAATTGGATGTTTAATTATCTCATTATAAAAGAACTTAAAAAGGGATTTGTGCAAATGGATGAAAAGGAAAATATGTCAAGTGATTTTGACTTCCTTCCAATGTTCTGATAAATTACATTAAATTTACTTAAAAATTCTGTACATTTTGACAGTATTGAGTATTTACATTAACATGAATATTCTCTCCAACAAGGATCCAAGTGCTTATCACTTTAAGGAGTATAAAACCAATAATCTTTCGCATAAAAGAGTTTTCTCCTAAAATTATAAATAACAGCCTGACATTATGCTGTTCACCATTCTGACTGCACAAAGGGTATAGTCCAGCTCTGCCCAGGGCTTTCAGGGACTCATGGGGTGTTCCTTGTTGTCGCTAACTTCCTCTCCTGTCCTTTCCTTAGTTGTACATACTCCAAACATGCCTTCTTTCCATCTCTCCTCACACTATGCTCAAGCCTCTCCCCTGGGGTCTTTAGCTCTCTCCTCTGCCTAGAGCCTCTGACACAGATCTCCCAGTATTTGGCATCTTGTCATTTCGGTCTCAGGTCAAATGAAAATTTCCTTGATTATTCAAACAAAATTGGCTGTATGTCTCCACAGTCATTCTCTAGCCCTTGTGGTTTTCTTCCCCTACTCAAATCTACTCGATTTCACCATGTTTGTTTTCTCATGTACTTATTAATGTCTGTCTTCTCCTCCTGAATGTAAGTTCTATGAGACCAGTGTGTTGTCTAGCTGGCTTACCAATCTAGCCCTAGTAACAGAAGGGTGTCTGGCAAAAGGGCCAAATGAAGATTTGTTCAACAAAGGAATAGTAAATAAACATCTTTTCAGCATCTTTTTCCCGTCAAAACATTTATTCTGCCAGAAAACTATGGAAATATACCTGTCCTTATCCATTGCCTCTCAGTCATCACCAGTGGATCTATTAGCAACTTCCAATGACCATTTATTTAACTTATTTTGTCACATTTGTGTTGGTCTTATTGAACTACAATTTCAATGAATAAGATAATGATATTTTTAATTTAGATAGGAGTCTATTCACATGATTTTCTTAATTTGTGTTTCTAAAGGTAACAGATTAAAAAAAAACTAGGAGCTAAATTCAATTATACAAAATTAATGACTTCCTTCAAAAGTTCTTTATATTGGGAAAATATTCTGTTTTACCTATAAAATAATCTAGATATAAAATTATTTTGGAGTTTCATTAAAAAGCATTGATAGAAATATAAAGCATATTGAACTAAGGATATTAGAGAAAAAGTTTTCACATAGTGTTTCAAGAGTCGGCTTCAAAAAATCCAATTATATTGAGTTTGCAGATTAAACAGAGGACAGAACATTTTTAAAAGCTACATTAAGTTTCAAAGAGTAAAGTCTTCTTGGATAAGAAGAAAGCGAAAAAGAAAAATCTTTTTAGGGGAAAAATATTAATATTTCCTAAGTACATTTTAAATATTTTACGTGGTGTAGACAGTACCCATATCTCTACCCACACTTACAGACACACATCTTTTCTACATAATACGTTAATATATGTTTAATATATAAAATACATTTTTAATATAAAAAATTAT
This sequence comes from Canis lupus familiaris, assembly GCF_011100685.1. Classification (NCBI taxonomy): domain Eukaryota; kingdom Metazoa; phylum Chordata; class Mammalia; order Carnivora; family Canidae; genus Canis; species Canis lupus. The sequence continues at coordinate 21,779,934 of NC_049236.1, read as the reverse complement.
CTGGAGGTTACCACATAAAATTTGAAATAAAAACATTTTTCCCAGGGCTTATAGCTTTTCATCATTAGCTTGCTTCCTCTAATGGACAATCTGCATCACTTAGATTGTGATTTTTCTTCATTCAATTATTTATTGTGTTGCACTTTTAACTCGAACTAAGCAATGTTCTAGCTCTCAGAATGTACTGGAAGACAAGGCAAAGTCCTACACTAGAGATAACCATAAGAAAACCATCAATAACCTCAAATATTGTTAAATGCAAGCTTGTAATCTCACATTTTGTTTGAAAATGGTGACATTTAGTAAGCAACATTTTCGGGTGTTAGTCTAGTGTAAGTAATAGTATCACAGCAGAATTTGCCAACTCAAAACCATCAATAATGAAGTAAATGCAGTCTCATGCTAAGTGCTGGGCACAGAGTAGGCACTCACTAAATATGGATTGAAGAGATAAGTCAAAGTAGGGATGAATGAAGCACTTCACTATCAATAGTCCCATCATTTTGTATCATTACAGGATCCGCAATTAACTGTTGGAAAACATACTCTTTCATAAATGTCCAATTTTAGCTGATAATTTACCAGCATCCATTTTGAAAGGCTACACATAAAGAAATTGCATTTTTTTAATGTAAAGATGTAACTTCAATGCACGTGAAACGGCATTAAAGATTTTCCTGCCCATTGTAAATTGTGCTTGAATTGGCCTACAGAATCAAAAATATCTATGCTCCTGTTCTCCAAAGCCCAGAGTGCAGTGGAAAGCCAGCTGGCAGGGCCCGCTGGCAGGCTGCCATTCTCATCTGCGGTTGCAAGGCAGTCCTAGGGGGAAAGACAATCATGAATTCTGTTTAACTAGGGCCATAGAATGGCATTTGTTTCTTGATGGACTGTGGGTCTATTACTAAGACAAACTAGATGAAAGCCATTCAAATCCTACTTTCTGTGACTATGGGAAGATCAGGGGACTGAGGAAGTTTTGAGAATAGAGATTATGCTGTCTGTTATGCCTTGACACAATGATAAAACAATCAAACGGAAAGCAAACGCTCCTGCACCAACTGGCTATTTGGACTGATATTTTCCCCCTGAATTGTCTTGGTGTGCTATATGGTTGTCCTACATATGAGAAAATAACAATAAAAACAGTGACAGTAATGATAATTAACATTTATTGTTACTCTTTCCGGGCATTATTCCAAGAACACTGGCATTTATGAAGTCACTTGGACCCTCTGAACAAGTCTGTGAGGTAGTACTATTCTTACTGTAATTTTACAGGTAAGAAATACAGGGCAGCAAGGTTAAGTAATTTGCTCAATATTGTAGAGTTATTTAGTACAGTGTTAGTGTGAGATTCTTATTCCAGACAACATGTTTTCAACCAGATAGACAGAACAAAAGACATCATCTATATCACTCTAAACCAGAACTGCTGACATTCAAGCACTTATGAATGCTTTAAGAAATGTTTCGTTAGTAAGGTTAGGAGTCTTGGTTAATAGGAATAGTTCAATCTGAGATGTTTCACCCCTTAGGGAGCTGAAGATAAGGAAGGCTGCCTATGCGCAACGCCTAAATGGGCCTTTATATTTGGTTCATTTCCTAACTTGAGAATTTTAGCTCTGCCCAGAGTGTTGTTGGGACTAGCTCCGCAAAATAAAAATCAGTGAGAACACAGAGACTCAGCACTGTATTCCCTGCTCAACACAAAATTCGAAAACCACTAGGAAAGGAAACCTCCCCTCTACCAAAATTTTAACTTGCAGTACACACTTATCAATAAGTTAATTGTGATCTTTGCGTGATGATGGATGTAAAGCCCTAACATAGAATTTCCTCTGTGGCACTTAGTAAATTATATAGATCCTTATTAGTTGTATGGAGCAAATCAGTTGATGGGATCCAATGTGGGTCAGTGTCAAAGCATCATCGTCCACTGCTTCTCAAGGATCAGGTCAACCTGAGGCATATGCCTCTACACAGTGGTCTCAGGCCATCATTATTCAAGCTTACAGTTTTATGCAATGGTGAAGATCCACCTCCAAATTTTGCAGAGCGTCCAAGACTCGGTTTAATAAACACACTTTAGCTTCTGGTCACCAAACATTGAATCCTATCCTAAAGTGCTCTAAGGAGAGTTTATAAAGTCATATGTCTATGTTGATACCATTGAACTATGAGAAAGGAAAAGTAGCTTTTCTCTTAAGCTCAGAAATCATTAATAGCCTGATATTTGGCATTTAATAAAAATAAATTACACTTAATATTTTTTCAAATGATATTTCAAAGAAAGTACAAAACCTACTCCATAACACATTTTAGTTTAATCAAATATGTTGTATATTTATTTTTTTAATATGTTATTTATTTATTCATGAGAGATACAGAGAGAGAGAGAGGCAGAGACACAGGCAGAGGGAGAAGCAGGCTCCATGCAGGGAGCCCGACGTGGGACTCGATCCCAGTACCCCGGGGTCAGGACCTGGGCTGAAGGCAGCGCTAAACTACTGAGCCACCCAGGCTGCCTGAAATAGCCAGTTCTTTATTCAAACAGGCAAGTAGCAATTTTAGTGGAAAAGAGTGAACGATTAACAGGAGTTGAACGAGAGATTTGTGTTATACAGAATTGGATATTAGAAACACACTCTTTCATTCACTTATTCATATAGCAAATTCATGGATTATATACTAGAAACTGATTTAGTGCTTCAAGAATCACCTACGTTTAAAGTTGGTATAATCATTCCCATGTTACATTTCAGGAAAAGGCTCAGGGATAAAGGAACTGTCCATTGTACGGCAGCTAAATAGCTGAGTTTGCTCCCTGTCCTTAGGTTTCTTTTGTCCATTTTCTTTCTCCTATACCATGACTGCATTGTTTGTAAGGTTCGCAGCACAGTGGGAGGCCTGATTTCTCTAGGTTGGAATCTCAGCTAGTCAAATGCAAACTGCAACGTAGTCCATAAATTCAAATACGGAATAAACTTAAAGCATTTGACACAGTTACTGTTACTCTTGTACTTTTCTAGTGTCCTAGAGAGACTCGAATTCGCTAGTATTCTTAGAGCATTTTGCACATATCACAATAATTCATTATCGTATCCTATGGCCTTAAATACATGGTTCTAATATATTGGATTTAACAAAAAGCATGTTTTTTTTATAGAATAACTTCAGAAACAGTGTTTTTATAGAATAACTTTAAAAATATTTTTAAAATGTCAATGAGAGAAATGAAAATGTTTCTGTGATAACATGTTTTACTTTTGAAATGAAAATGCCACAGATCAAGCCACCAAACGTGGTTTTTTTTTGGAGTTTGTTTAGGATATGGGACACACGCAAGTGCCAACCCTTTAGTAATTGCTAAACCAAATATTATTTTACATTAAGCATTTAACAGGATAAATATTATATCAAAGAATTTTTGATTGCCTTATGTACTATGTTGATTACTTAATCCTATAATCCTAAATTTCATAAATTAGTTTTATGAAGATAACACTTTGTCTCTTCTCATTTTGTATTTTGAATTGATTCTGTCTTGAAATAATCAATTCTCCTATGAATAATTTATTTCAGTACATATTTTTTTTAATTTTATTCATTTACTCATGAGACATACACACACACACAGAGGCAGAGACACAGACAGAGGGAGAAGCAGGCTCCATGCAGGGAGCCCGACGTGGGACTCGATCCCAGGACTCCAGGATCATGCCCTGGACTGAAGTCAGTGCTAAACCGCTGAGCCACCTGGGCTGCCCCATAATTATTTATTTTTAAGGTATTTTACAGGGTGCTATGGAAACCTAAAAGGAAGGTACGTCATAAATTTTGACTTAAATAACCACCATGTTAAGAACTAATTCATAAGTTTTTACTATTATCCAGGTTTTACAATAAACTCTGTCTCTGTTTACTTCTAGCCACAAGTCTACATGACAGTACTATTATTTCGATCCTCATTTGATAGTCACGAAGTTAGTAAGAGAGTAAGTGACTTGCATGGCCACAAGTCATAGGCTTGGCAGTAAGTCTTCGTCAGTCTAACTGCTGGGCTGGAGCCAACTGGTACTAGATTATGCTGGTGACAAAACGCAAGAAATACCATATACAATAAACTAAGGTTGGGTAAGATTGACACTAAAAATAGATATGATCAAAGTGCCGGTAACAAATCAGAACACCAGCACCAAAGAGATATTTGTTAGAGAAAAGAGAGGTCTGGGCAGAGGGAAATCATAGAGGAGCAGTTCCAGCTGTTGAGTTTCCTGACACTTGTATAATTCTGAGGAACTATCAGAAGAAAAGACAGTAAAGGCAAAATGGACACAAAGTTAGGCAGAAAGAACAGTTATCCCACAAATTTTGGTTAAATTATCTTATTTTTGAAAAACTTTACCAAAAAAATATATCCACTCCTAGGCTTCCTATTCCCCCATTACCTTGAGGGATTTGTGTGCATGAGGCGCCTTGAAAATTGAGGTATCAAGGAAAAACATAGGGGGTTCTTTATTAGGTTTTATATTACTGGATATGACAGGAACATATGTCTAAACAGTATGCATTAAACTAATTTCTAATTTATTAACTTAATATATCATGGTTTATGTTCATTTATTTCAGTTCTCTTTTAATGTGACATGAATCCAGTCTGTAGCCTACTTTTAGGCTTAGGTTTCTGTTTCATTTAAGAGAAGTTTGTTTTCAGTAACACTTCATCACCTACTGGCCTCATTTTAGCAGAAATCATAGTACATTAAGTTTTATTAAGATAGAAAGCTTAGTATCTTTGACTAAACTTTTCCATAAAATTCTCTTATAGCCTGAACTTCATAAGTGTATAAGTTTTCAGACTTTGTGTTTTTTGAGTATTCAGCAATGTTGGTATTTACACTTTCCTCCTCTTTAACACAGATGGAAAGAAAGGTATATGCCCACATATGCTGGCTTTGGAAATTATGCTTAGTACTGAAATCAAATTCTGTACACATTTAAAAAGTTTAATTTACAAATATGTATATTATTATATTAAGAAATAATATTATTGGCCTAGATGCTTAATAACTTTACTATCAGTGTTTATATATTGTGATAAATCAGCCAATGGAAAGTCTCCCCCCCAAAACAAAAAAATAAGGCAAGAATTATTGTTAGAATTGAAAAGGTCCTTTTCATTCACTAATAATTACTCTTGCTTTTGATGTTGCAATTGCCAGCAAATCTGGAATTGTTTTTGCATGGATGCTCATGTTCAGGGCCTTCATAATGGTTGCAACAATGGCAGTCATCCATTTGTCTGCACAATCCTAGTAGGTCTTGGTAAACACCTGCTGGCAAAGGCCATCAGCAGATCAAACGTAGCTGGGCAATTCGGTTACTAGTGAACACAAATCATAATGAAAACATCATAATACTTACAAGTGACAGTTTTTACTTTTAGAATTTTAATTATGCTTATCTCTGTCAAAGTGATTCTTCTCAAACTAGAATTCATATTGAGTTATCTATAAAATATTGTGGAATTCTCAAAAATAACTCATCCCTCTCATCATAATTAGTGTGTGCAGGGAAGTAGGGAAAGAGGATATAAACCAGTTATTTGGGGTCCAATGCTGGTGATTTTTTGGATTGTTAAACTATTTTCTCTATTTTTATATTGAAGAACAGTTTAAAATCTTTTTTTTTTTCTTTTACATTTTAAATAGCAGTTACTGATCCCCTGGTTGTGTGTGACTAAGCTAATTTCTGAGGACTTTTATGTGTAGGACTCAAAAGATATTATAATTTGACAAATGATAAAATTATTATTCTTAAAATTAATGATGGGCACTAGGTAGGTTTTTATGTTAAAAACACAAAAGGATGGTGTTTTCCATTTTAGCAAGTCTAAGGAGTTAAGGAATCCATCTAGTTTTTATCAAACCATACCATTTAGGATAGATAGTTCAAACTTGGTGAGGATTCCCCAGCCTGAGAGCTCAGGTAAATCATAGAAGGAATGGAAGGAAACCAGACAGGCCTGGACCCTTGATTCATAAGCACAAAGACAAAAATAACATACCTCAAGAGGAACAGAATGGATAATTGCTAATATATACAATGATGATATAGCTATTAAGTTATTCATAGTTTTCTTAGCTTTATTATCTCTTGAATATTTGTCATATATAAGAGAATTTATTAGAATAATTCTCAGCACTTAAGTTTAACTCACTGGCTTTGTGGATCTAAGAAGACACGCATGAGATGAGACATATCTCATTTTGTGGTTTGTTTATTTTGGAACCCACTACTTAGCTCCTAAAACAGGAAAGAATGCTTAATGGATATCACTAAAGCAGTGATTTCTGATCTGCCTCTTGAGCACAATTCAAATTGACGGGGTTTCTAGGGACGTTTCTGACCAAGCTTCCTTTCATCTTATGTGTTCTGAATACCTTTAAGTTTTACACCTTAAAAAGCTGCTAAAAATGTCTTCTTCCATGTATAATACCACCCAACTGTCATTTCATGGTGGATACTTTAAAATTCAGTAACATCTAGAATTCTTATCTATTTTGACAAATTTGTTTCGGATATACTTCCCTTTGATCAGAAAGATATTAGAAACTATTCAGTCTTTAACTTTCTTTTATAAAATGCAATCTTGGAGGGCAGCTCTGGCAACACGGAAAGCTGGGTATGGAGTCATAGTATTGAGTTTTTTGCCCAGCCCAGCCATTTACTAGTTTCCTAATCTTGACCAAATCTGTTTCCTTATCTGCAAAATGAAGAGAATATATAATAATGTTACGCTCAGTGAGAAAAAGCATATGCAAATGCCTTGTGCACCACAAGTTGTAATGTGTATTAGTATTGATTATGTGTCATTTGCCTCCTAATATCTTGCCAATGTTTTAACAAAAAACTACATATTGAGAGCCCATTTTGTGCCTAATGATGTGATGAATAAAAACAAACCAAAGCAAACAAACAAAAAAACAAGAAGAGACTTAACCCCGCCAGCAAGATTATAGCTCAGATAGGAAGGAAAAGTAACTTATGTATACATGAAACGTATACATGAAAAGTAGGATTAATTCTAAATAGATCTTTAAGGAAAAGACAGTGTAAAATAGGGAACTATCTATGTTTCCAAAATCTGTTAGTATTCATATTGGTGGCATGATCACTTTTGCATAGTTTTTATTTAGAAACACTCTAGCTGAAGTTTTTCAGCTAAGCCTTGAAGGTAGGGTGATATTTAAATCAATGGAAAGAAAAGAGTTGGACTCTGAATAGGAGATTGGGGGTCCTGGAAATGCAAGTACAGTGGGGAGTGAAGATGAACAATGTGGCGTAAGGAAAAGATTAAGAAAGATATCTGGGGTAAAGGGGCCAATTTTGGAAAGAGTGAAGTGGAGAATAAAAGATTGATTGCAACTGACAGAAACTGTAAAGCACTGAAGAAAAGAGAAAGAAAAGGAAGATGATGTGAGAAGGAAGAAGAGGGTTGTCAAAGGTCCAGTTTAAGAAACATTAATTTTGAGATGCCACTGTGATACTCAAGTGGAGAGATCTACTCTCTTAATCAATGAAATCTGAGCATTTCCCCACTTCAACTGGATAAAATACAAGTCCAGAAACATTGTATATATTTTTAAAAACTGAAATATAAACATTTAGTCTAGGTCAGTACAATGTGCTAATGAAGAACTGCGCATTGTGTTTTTGTGAAATGGACCACAGCATGCTTCTTAATGATATATTATGCTGACTGTTGTTATTAACAGTTATTTTACCAAAAAAATCTTGAAGATTATTTAAGGTTTTCAGAACCTAACTGGTTTTAAATCTAAAGAAGATTAGCTAAAAGATAATTCGCCAAGCATCTTTTTACTATTCAACATTTTAAACCATGAAAATTATGAATAGTTCATGTACTCAATAACTTTTTTAAAAAGAATTTATTTATTTTAGTGGGGGAGCACATGTGCACTTGTGGGGCGAGGAGCAAAGGAAGAGGGACAGGGAGAGAAGACTCCCCTCTGAGTGTGGAGCCTGGTGGGGCTCCATCTCATGACCTGAAATCATGACCTGAGTGGAAACCAAAAGTCTGTTGCTTAACAGCCTGAGCCACCCACGTGCCTCTCAAAAACTTTTTTTATAATCCAATATTATTCAAGACATAGTCTCTTCGTTATCTTCCCAAACACTAACCAGTACTAATCCCAAGGCCTTCCCCATGCTCTTTTCCCCACAGGATGGAAGTCCCATGAGACTTTACTAAATTACCTATTTCTAAACTAGATCAAATCCCAGTTCCTCCCTCCAACTTATCACTAAGTGATTTTTCTGTTCTTACCTATTGTATTGTATGCCACTTCACCCTTATTTTTATATTGCCATTTACTATGTCAATTTCACTTATATTGCAAGCTCCTTAACCAGAAAAATGTTTTATCCATTTTTGCCTCTCTAGTGGGTAAATCTTAATCTCTTTAGAGTCTTCATCCTTTGACCATCTGATGGAAGCTATGAGCTCAATCCCCTAGAAAACTGCTTATGCAAACATACACACCACTTTCTGGACACAATTCTGAATATTCTGAAACCCCCGAGGCAACACAAATGCCAGGATAAGATATCCTGAATTAGTGTTGCGAACAAACATCCCTTGATAAAGAATTCAATGCATGCTTGTCAATGGATTAACTAGCTAGAAGTATTCAAATAATTTTTGATCAGTTTAAGAAAATTAACTGGACCAGGAACCCTGGAAGAAATGGGCAGGAAATTGCTAAGAATCCAGGAAGGGGAACAAGTAGGGGATTTAGGAAAATTGAAAAGCTTTGGCTTTGGGTATTAACCTAGCCATAGCTGCCTTTTTCTAGTAAAAATTTGTTACCAAGTACACATTTCTTATAGGGGAGCAAGTAGTAAATCTGTGTATGTAGGAAGCCTTGGAATATAAGATGCCTTAAAGAATTCTGTGCTCCAAAGTAAAAAATAGAAGTGACAGTGAGCAGGAGGAGGGAAGATATGCGGGGATGCAAATCACACCCTTGGTTTCCTTATGAAGTATGACTCAGAAGCTACCAAAGATATTAACCAATCACCGGGAGGAGGTAGGCTGAACCGTGTAGAGTTCAGAAGGTAGCTGGAAGAAGTGATCTCTGAAGCATTTCAGAAAGTGAACAACTCCAACAAGATTAGTAAGAATAATAATAGTCATTATAGATAAAATTATCATTCATTGAACATTTATCTGTGTCAAGCATCATACGAATCACTTCGCATGCATTATTTCTCAGTAGGTTGAATATATTTTATTATCACAGCAGCTTGAATATGTTTCACTACAGCTTAAAAATAAAAATGGATCTATCCATCCAACTAGAGCATTGTCACAATGATATTAGGAAAATGAAAGCAAAATGGGAAATGAGTTGAAATATGAGCAATTTACTTGTGCCACATTACACAGTTGTGTAGTCTTCTATAAACCAGGGCAATACTTAATCTTTCCAAATCACAAAAAAAAAAAAATGTTAAAGTACTTTTAAAACTGATTTAAAAATGATTTTTATGTCAGCGGTTCTACCAATTTATACTTTTTACTACTATTACTGTTACTAATTAGCATCTCAATTTTCTCATGTAATAAGTTTCATTACTATCCTCTCAACATAACTTGGTTTATATGCTCTAGTAATAGTTTTGGAGTATGAAACTTGAGAATGTCTCTTTAGAAATAGAAGTTAGTTTTAAATATTTCCATCTAGAAAAGGTGAGCTTTTCTTCTGTAAGCCAAAAACATCACATCTGAGAAACATAACTGGCGTTCTCAAACAAGCAATAGTAACCTATTTTTCCATGTATTACCATCGTAGGAATGCACATACCTCATTCAATCAGTATTGGCTATGTAAAACATATTGTTTGGGATTTAAAGACAATGAAGACATTCTCCCCATTCTCAAGGAGCTCATGTTGTAATGGAAAAAGTGAACAATGTATACAAACAACCATATTGTAAGACACTTAAACTAATGTATGACTTGTGAGGCTCCCAATCACATGACTAAAGAGCGCATATAGATAATGAAACCTTATTAAATGACTTGTTTTTCTTATTAAATGACTTAATCTTAAATACCTCGTATCTGTTTATCCAGCATGTCTATTATTTATCTATTCTTTTTTGCTTCACCAACAAATAATGCACTGTCTTATACTTTCACTGAACGTATTTTTTGAGTCTTTCTTAGCTCTTTAACTATATTCTGTTCTCCTTGAAAAAAACAAAGCTTTTAGGAAAAAAATCTGGAATATGTGGCTAAGTTCTCATCTCATAGTAAGCAATAGAAAAATACTTGCTGACTGGGTACCTAAAACATCAGGAATACATACTGACTGAAATATATATCATCACTGTTGTAAGGGTTATAAATATCTTTTAATTGCTAATGTGTTGATATGCATTTAACTATAAGCAACATTTAGGTGATGGTTACTTTTGGAGAATAACATCAAATGTCTGATAATTTTCAAAATCACCCTTCAGCAGAGTATCATTTAAATGTTGACATTGATGTATTTTTGTTTAAAATGAGATTAAATGTAAAATATTGAAAAGCAAAAGCATTTTGTCTAAAAACAATTTTCTTGAAAATCAGTGCCAATCCAGGTATTTTATGGAGGATGGCTTTTAAAAACGATTGCACTCACTTTATATTCATGAACCCTTAATGTTTCTCTTCCTCTGACTTTGAGAGTACATTAGTAAGTCTTTCAAGCATAGGAAATTTTTTTTTTCTCTGCCACTTTCCCAGATGCCTTAAAGTTAACCTAACTTTTATCTACTTGCTCAAACAATGAATTAGATGGCACTGTGGCTGGGAAACACATGTATAAAATGCTAAAAAAAAAAAAAAAATCAGTGTTATGATAAGCTCTAGTTTGCATAATGGAGATTAAACTCATTTTTTTGTTGTTGTTTTTAAAAAAGATTTATTTATTTACTCATTATTTTAGAGATGAGGAGAAGGGGGGAGTACTCTCACCCCACTCAGGCAATAGAGCAAAAACACTTTATTCAAAATGACTCTTAAAAAAACTCATTCAGAACACTATACCCTTCTATTCAAAACATTCCAATGGTTTCCCATCTAATTCAGAATAAAAGCCAAAGTCAACCCAGTGCCCTGCACCATCTCCCCCCATGTTACCTCATTGAAATAAATTCTTGCTTCCTCCACTACTTTAACCAGAGCACTATGGCTCCTGGTTTCCCCAAATCACCATACACCTCTTATTAAAGTTCAATTTCTCACTTCCTTCAGATCTGTGTTCAAATGTAACCTTTACCTACCATCCGATTCTGATAAATGCATTGATGATAAAAAAAAAAAAAGAAACTTTCAATAAAATAGGTTTAGAGGGAACAGATCTCAACATAGTAAAAAAACATATGAAAAGCCCACAGCTAACATCATACTCAATGAAAAGCTCTTAGTTTTTAGGAGCTTAGGAAAAGCTCTAAGATCAAGAACAAGATAAGAATGTCCATTCTCATCACTTTTATTCAACATAGTACTGGAAGTCCTAGCCATGGCAATCAAGTAAGAAAAAGAAATAAAAGGCATCCAAATTTGTAAGAAAGAAATAAAACTTTCACCAATTGTGTTTGACATGATAGTATAGTATAGAAACCCTAAAGACTCCACCAAAAAACCACTAGAACTAATAAATGAATTCAGTAAAATTGCAGGATATAAAATTAATTTACAAAAACCTGTTGCATTTCTATACACTAATAATGAGTTAGCAGAAAGAGAAATTAAGAAAACAACCCAAATTGTAGTTGTATTCCCCAAAATAAAATACCTAGGAATAAACTTAACCAAGGAGATAAAAGACCTATACTCTGAAAACTATAAAACACTGATGAGAGAAATTGAAGATGATACAAATAAATGGAAAGAGATTTCTTGCTTATGGATTGAAAGAACCAATATTGTTAAAATGCCCATATGACCCAAAGCAATCCATAGATTTAATGCAATCTCTATCAAAATATCAGAACTAGAAGAAATAATACTAACATTTGTATGGAACCACAGAAGATCCCAAATAGCTAAACAAGTCTTGAGAAAAAAGAACAAAGCTGGAGGTATCACATCCCAGACTTCAAGACATACTACAAAGCTATTATGATCAAAACCATGATATGATACCAGCACAAAAACAGAGACCTAAAAGAACAGAATAGATACCCCCAGAAATAAACCCACACTTACAATGGTCAATCTATGACATAGGCCACAAGGATATACAATAGGGGAAAGAGAGTCTTAAATGGTGCTGAACAAACTGGATAGCTATGTGCAAAAGAATGAAACTGGACTTTCTTACACCATACAGAAGAATAAACTCAAAATGGATTACAGACCTAAATGTGAGACATGAAACCATAATATTCTTAGAAGAATATACAGGCAGTAGTCTCTCTGATATCATCCATAGACACATTTTTCTAGATACATCTCCTCAAGCAAAGGAAACAAAAGCAAAAATAAACTATTGGGACTACAGCAGAATAAAAAGCTTTTGCACAGCAAAGGAAACTGTCAACAAGTTGACAGAGCAACCCACTGAATAGGGAAGATATTTGCAAATGATATATCCAATAAAGAATTAGTATCTAAAATATACAAAATAACCCTTATTCAACACCAAAACCCCCCAAATAATCTGATTAAAAATGGACAGAGGACCTGAATAGACATTTTTCCAGAGGGGACATACACATGGCCAACAGACACATGAAATGACTTTCAACATCATTCATCAGCAGCAAATGCAATCAAAACCACAATGAGATACCATCTTACACCTGTCAGGAGGATTAGATCAAAAAGTCAAGAGATAACAAGTAGGGATCCCTGGGTGGTGCAGCGGTTTGGCGCCTGCCTTTGGCCCAGGGCGCAATCCTGGAGACCCAGGATCGAATCCCACATCGGGCTCCCGGTGCATGGAGCCTGCTTCTCCTTCTGCCTATGTCTCTGCCTCCCTCTTTTTCTCTCTCTGTGACTATCATAAATAAATAAAAATTTTTTAAAAAAGGAGATAACAAGTATTGGAAAAGATGTGGAGAAAAGAGAACCCCTTGCACTGTTGGTGGAAATGCAAATTGGTGTAGCCACAGTAGGAATGTCCTTAAAAATTAAAAATAATATTACCATATCATCCAGTAATTCTACTACTGAGTATTTACCCAAAGAAAATGAAAACATAATTCAAAATGATATATGTACCCCAATGTTTATTGCACCATTATTTACAAAAAAACAAAGTTATGGAAGTGACCCAAACTTCCATATCTAGTGGAATGGATCCATTCCATTATCCATCACTAGATAAATGGATAATGAGGATGTTGTTTGTATTATATTACTCAGCCATAAAAAAGAATGATGGACAATATGAATGGACCTAGAGGGTATATGATAAGGAAAATAAGTCAGACAGAGTACCCTAAGATTTCACTTATATGTGGAATTTAAGAAACTAAACAAATGAACTAACAACAACAAAAAAAGAGAGAAACAAATGTCTTAAATACAGAGAAAAACTGGTAGTTGCTAGAGGGGAGGTGGGTGGGTGGGAATGGGTGAAATAAAGGGAATTAAGACTACATTGATCATGATAAGCACTGAGAAATACATAGAATTGTTGAATACCTGAAATATTGTATACTGTATCTAATATGACTGTATATTAATTATAACTCTATTTTTAAAAAGTTAATTAGTTCATCAAATGACATCATACATAATGAATCATTAAAAATGATCTATTCTAAAATAATTATATGCTACTAAAGGTTAAAATAGCTGTAGCATGAAAGAAAAGAATTGTAATTGAAATGTTTTAATGTTATATTGAAAAAAGGATACTTAATAATACAAAAAAGAAATAGTAATAAAATGCATTATGCCTTTATTCCCAAAACTGGCAGTCTCTACTTTCTTACCTTCTTTTGTTGCTTGTGTTTTTACTTCCTTGATGGCACTTTGCTAAATAAAATATACCACCATCAAAGCCCTTTTCTACCTTCCTTCCTACCTCCTTCCCTTCCTCTCTCCCTTTTTTTTCCACTTCTTTTTTGCCCCCGATAAAAGGTAAGCTCTTTGAAGGCTCTAGGTTATTGACACTGAGTATTTTTAACCTAATGCTCAGTTTTCTGAATTAATGAAAGAATAAATGATCTAGATCTTAGTAACCCTAAAGCGAAACCCTCCTCTTGAATCCCAGCTGTAACACCAGTGGTATGATTGTGAGTAAAAGCATCATTTTTGTGACCTAAATTTTCTCATTTCCAAAATGGCCATAATAATAGTACAAAGCTCGCAACAGGTTTGAAGTAGGATTAAATGAGTAATGCACAAAAATTCTTAGAATGGCACATGACACGTAATTAAAGCTCTCTCCATGTAAACTATTTGTAGTAAATGTAATGAATTTTGTATAGACTCCTAAAAACCTCATGTTCCTTAAAATATCTTCCATATACTCTTTGTTTTAAAATATTTGTCACATAGCTAAAATGTGCAAGATCATTCTTAAAAAAATTAGATTTTGAAATACTTTAAAGTCCTTAAAATTAGCATATTTCAGCCCTCAAAGATATACTAAATGTGATTATAACATTTTTATTTATAATACTGTCTGAATATAGAAAGGAAATCAAACATTAAAAATACTATAGAAGATTATGATCACTAATAATAACTGATGAAAGTATTAATTGTAAACAAGATATTATAATATCTGCTACCCAAGATTACTTTCCAATATGATAAAAGTGGAACTTTAAAAACATCTTTAAATATGTTCAAATCTATAAAAGCATTTAATATATCTTATGTGTTTTGACACAATCTTTATAAACTATACCAGAAAATACTTAAAATTATAAAACTGAATTAGCTTAAAGTAAATCAAACCACTTGCATTTAACATATTTTATAGAATTATTCCATGTTGTATTAACCAAGAATAATTTATATAACTCTTTCTAATATTAAAAATATATACATTTCAAAATAATTATAGTTTGTATGAAATATTACCCCAAATAAAATCATCTAATCACTTAAAGTGTGCATTACACACATTGTATATAATGGAATACTGATTTTAAATGCACTATGTTTGCATATGCATATAATACTTTTGTTAGTAGGTATAAGAGGCTCCTAACAGTGGTTACATCTGGGAAGTAACAAGGGATTTGGGAAAAACTATTTTTCAATTTACACATTTTTGGATTATTTGAATATTTAAAATAATTTTTAGAATGCATTTTCACTTAAAAAGTTAAAATATTTTTTTAAAAGCAATCTTCTTTACTGGCAACAAATCATACATTTAAAAAAGTTTCCAATATAGAGAACTAAACATATATTGAAAATCGATACAGAACGAGTATCTTTGTTTTTCAGTAATAGAAATCTCTGTGCCTTGAATATGGTACAGATTTTGATATAATCGAGGAAATTAAAAACAGAGTGATAAGAAAGATGAAGAGGAGTATAAAGGGAAAAGGTAAAGCAAAACAATGATTATCTCTTTGAAAGATAGTTAGCATTGCCTCAAATAATCTAAAATAGTGGTCCCATTAAAATAGAATTGAAATATATTCTTCAACATGTTTACACTCTTAATTATCACAAAATGAACACTTAAATCAACACACATTCATTTGGAACTTAATAATGAGCTCTCTGGCCAATTTATTTGGGGAGGTAAAGACTATAAAAACAAGGAAGTCATCTTTCACCTTATATAAAAATGAGAGTCAACTATAATTAATTCCAGTTCATGAAGATTTCTTATTACCAAGATCACACATTAAGTTACTATATTTGTTTGGAAAAAAAATAGGAATGAGTGAGAAACAAATGAAAACAAAATCAACAAGGATGATTCATCCAGTAATATTCATCAAAGATTTTTAAGTACTTACTTAGTAAGTGCTAAGGACCTCTAGGTAGGTCAACAATGAGTATATAATTGGAAACAACATAAAAATGCTTCCTGCACTCAGAGAGCACTCAAGTTCAATCTGACTTTCTGCACTGTGGTAGTAAACATTAGTGAACAATGAAGATTGCTATAATTTTATAGTTTAATGCATTATTGTTGGACGAAGAGTATAGAAATGAAAACATATCTCAGAGATTTTTTTTGACAGATTTTTTTTGAGTAATCAGTGATCAAAGAATGTTAAAAATCATATCAGCCTGTATTTGTTACAATCTCACTATTTTATCTTTAGCCAGAAGATTTATTTTTCACTGCATTTTTTTTCAGATATTTTCTGGAAATGTGTTTTCACACCCAGAGGATGTTAGATCACAGAGTGTTCCCATTAAAAAGAAAAGAAACAAACAAGAAAAAAAAATCTGTGATGCTATGATTTTGAGAAAACACATTACCAAAATAATTGGGAAAAATACTAAGATTAAAATTAAAATTTCAGTAATATATATTTAAAGCATTTCTTTACATCCCACTTAGGATTTACTTTACTTCAATTTAATCTTATGAGTATCCTCACCTATAAGACAAAAATTTATAAATATATTTCTTCTTTAAAAGCAATTAAGTATTCAACATTTTCAAACTTAAACTCTTAGTTTCCCAAAATTAAAAAATTTTCAATTACTGTTCAAATCCCTCTCTACCAGAGTTTCCCAATTCTTGACAGCTCTGTAATTTTTAAAAGTAATATATTCCTATTCTTATAATTTGGAAAAACTGAACATTTGTTCTCAAACATAAATAATAGTAATTTATTTTTACATAGTCAGCCGTATTACATTTTTGAATTACAATGTTATTGTCTGCCCATAGCAGATACATTCCACAGTTCTCAAAGAAAAGAATTGTAATAGAAATAAATTCTAACTTTATATTGCAAAAAGGATACTTAATAATACAAAAAAGAGAAAAAGAAATAGTAACCTCTATAGGTGGTTGAGGATGTCTGGGAGTTTGTGCTCTTAAAGTATCTTTGAGCAGATGAATGAAATGACTGAAAGATTGAGGCCATAATCTCCAATCTTATGCACCTTTATGCAAAAATTCACAGTCAGTAGGAAAGCCAAAGGAATAATGAAAGGTGTCAGAGAGATAATCTAGTAAAATCACATCACTAACTTAGTGACCCTAGCATGTGCTAGGGTCCTGAGGCAGGAAGAAGACAGGAATATTAAAAACCTGAAAGAAGACCAATGTGACCAGAGCATGAAGATGAGAGAAATAATATGAGAAATTAGGCTGGTAACTCAAGTTAACAGTAGAATTAATAAAGCCAGGTTGTTTTGATTATGGTATGGCAATAGAGGTAGAGAAAAGTAAACAAATTTAAAAGATATTTGTGAGCCAAAAGTGATCAAAACATCAAATATTTTGGATTTGGGGTTAAGGATGAGAAGCCTATGAAAACAAGTTTCTAGATAACACAACTAGTTGAATGATGGAATATTCATGAGGATCAAAGACTTTGGGGAAAGACTAGATTTGTTGGTGAAATGAATGAGTTCAGATTTGGATGCGGTGGATTTGAGGAGTCTTTAACATATCCAAACAGATCTATTAAACTGGCAGCTGTTTTCATGTCAGGACTCCTGGTAGGTCACAAATGACTTAGTTTATGCTCCAAATTTGCCAGGAGTACCTGCATTTTTCATTTTTAAGATTTTACTTTTAAGTCCCCTCTATACCCACCTAACGTGGAGCTTGAACTCACAACCCCAAGACCGACAATCACATGCTCTGCTGACTGAGGTAGAGCCAGGTGCCGCGGGAGGGCTGGCCTTCTTAAATCAAATACATACCCACTGTTTGAGATGCAAGTCAAGAAGAGACAAGCTTCCATTAAAGTATGAACTAAGCATCCACCATAATAAAACAAAAGTCCCTCGGAGTGCAGATCATGCATCGCCTCCTCTATGAAGCCATGGCTGCCTCAATTCATTGATCATTCATTCTTCTGTGGTTTCAAAATGTTTTGCACTCTCCGGTTGCAACTTAGAGAAGAGGCTTTAAGACCTTGACGATGTCCTCTCCTTCCAAGTCCAGGGCTCAGGGGAGAGTTTTACGTTCTGTGCCCTTGTAGTTATAGGACATGTAGACTGGGTCTGGCTAATCACCTCTGACCAGAAATTATTTTTGCCTCTTATAAGGTCAAAGTAGTTAAATGCCGGTGAAGAACCTTCCAGTGCTTCCCTCTCTACTGCAATGAATCCTTAAACATGATGTTGAAGTGACAGTGTTATATGCCACTGAGGCCCTCATCAGTCTGGGTCCTTGAAGGAGGATGTAAATCTGAGAAACACTCCTCCCCCACCCCTCCCTCTGCCACACACATGCCAGCGTATACACGCACACACACACATGTGCACACACACACACACACACACACAGATCCACAATGGCTAAGTAGTAGGAGCAATAAATAAGGCTTACGTGTTTAAGCCACTCATGTTTTCCCGTTGTTTATTATCAAAGCGAATCCTACTCTATCCTGACCTTCTCACAGTTCACATCTGGGTATGTTATCTTTACTGGCTTATGGTATCTCTCAACTGAACTATACTTTGTTCTTCTATAGGTGGTTGGGGATGTCTGGGAGTTTGTGCTCTTAAAATATCTTTGAGCAGATGAATGAAATGACTGAAAGATTGAGGACATAATCTCCAATCTTATGCACCATTATGCAAAAATTCACAGTCAGCAGGAAAGCCAAAGGAATCATGAAAAGTGTCAGAGAGATAATCTAGTAAAATCACATCACTAACTTAGTGACAGACTGAGGGTTTTTATATCATTTGATTGTTTTTAAATGCGAACACAAAATTCTACGTATTGATGCTCAGTCTTTGTTAGTTCCATAGACTAGTTCTCTACTCACTACCTTGAAGAAAATTACATTCTAACCACATCTGTGTATCTACTCTACAAGAAAATTCACTTTTTTTTTAAATTTTTATTTATTTATGATAGTCACACAGAGAGAGAGAGAGAGGCGAGACACAGGCAGAGGGAGAAGCAGGCTCCATGCACCGGGAGCCCGACGTGGGATTCGATCCCGGGTCTCCAGGATCGCGCCCTGGGCCAAAGGCAGGCGCCAAACCGCTGCGCCACCCAGGGATCCCAGAAAATTCACTCCTAACCAAAAAAGGAGTACAGCATGCTGACACAGTTTCAACAAAAATAAAGCTTAATGGTTTTTAGCTGTTAGCTATTATAACTAGTAGCTATTAACTGAATTTCTCAGAACGTAGCCGACCAACATGGATCTGCTTGATTGGGGATGACCAATAACAGCTTTGGTGCCAGATTCTGTGTAGACGTTAAAAACAATAATCCAGTGCACTCTGGAAAACAGTATGGAGGGTCCTCAAAAAGTTAGAAATAGAACTACCCTACAATCTAACAATTGCACTACTAGGTATTTACCCCAGGAATACAAAAATAGGGGATACATGCACCCCAATGTTGATAGCAACTATTATCAACATTAGCCAAATTATGGAAAGAGCCCAAATGTCCACTGACTGATGAATGGATAAAGAAGATGCATATATATACACACATGCATACACACACAATGGGATATAACTCAGTCATAAAAAAGAATGAAATTTTACCATTTGCAGCAACAATGTGGATGGAGCTAGGGAGTATTATGCTAGGTGAACTAAGTCAAAGAAAGACAAATACTATATGATTTCACTCGTAAAATTTATATTAAATTAAATGTAATTTAATTTCACTCATATAATTTAAGAAATAAAATAAATGGTCATGGGGGAAAAAGAGGAAAACCGAGAAACAGACTATAGAAAACAAACTGATGGTTATCAGAGGGGAGCTGGGTAGGGGGAATGGGTGAAATAGTCTTTGGGGATTAAAGAGTGCAATGGCAATGAGCACCAGGTGTTGTATGGAAGCAGTATGATGATCCCTTATATTCAAAATAAGCCACTGCGTATTTCTGCATACCCATTTTATTTACATATGCTTGATGGGATTTTAAATGCACTGTAATTCTTTGAAAATTGGTAATACTTTTAAGAGAAGTATTTTTAAAACTACAGATTGTTACCTGTTAGTACGTTGTTAACTTACTTGGTCATGCCCATATTTATTTAATGAATGAGGGGAAAAAAGAGAACTGAAGATGAATTATTAGAACACAACTAATAATGAATATAAAAAATAAAAAATATTTCACTGAATTTCTGTTCCTATTGTGTGTGTTTGTGTATTAAGTAAACACAATGATTCTAGAGAACGCTCTCTTCCTGCTGTCTCTTAGGCACTGGCAAGTCAGAGATGATAAAAAAAAATACCACTGCAAAATACTGAAACACATGCAGTTAGTGGTGCAATCAGCGATATTTTAAAATATCCAAATATATGCTAGTATATATGTACTAAAACGTAAGCTATTCAAGATCCAAAAGAGTCTTGGTTCCACAGATAAGGAAAACAGAGCATATCACGTATTGACCAGAAGAGTTTATCATAATACTCTTGCAATATTCACACAAAGGTGGTCTTACATGGTTTCAGCAAAGAAAACTCCATTTTCAAAATAGGTTATCAGAGTATAATGTCCAGAGGAATCTTAAGGGAGACCAGAAGGCCAGTCAAGATTGACGCTTTAATTATTACTTCATTACTGCTGCGGTGTATTGAGTGGTACTGCAATCTCACAGAAGTTAATATGCCTCTGTCAGCACCCAGTTTACTATCATAAAATGACCTAGGTAGACTTGGGTTATTGAGTTCTTGAAACCAGGATATGAAACCAGATAAAGGAAAAATAATTTCCGGTTAATGCTCTGAGACCCGTGTTGTCTAAATGACAATCGACACAAAAGGATTTGTTTCATTATGTTTCCAGTGTTTATTTACTTTTGTTTCAAAATCTAAATTAGAGTTTTGTAGGATATAATCGAATATATAGTCAAAAGGAAATTACATTGAAAAAAATCATTACTGTGATAAAAAGCCAAGGTGTTCACTTAAATGCAGAGAAATCATAAAAGTGGGCGTAGGCCACAGATGCGATTCCCTTAGAAATGAGGGCAAAATGAGAAAGGTTATCAAGATTCAACAGAAGGTACATCGAGGGTGTCTCAGGAATACATGCCGTGAAAGAAAAGGAGCTACACTTCTAAAGATGAATATAGAAGATGAAAATATATACCTGCAAGACACCTAGGAAGGCATTTTGAGAGTCAGAGTGGAAATGGTATGTGTTCCATGATGGCAACCATAAAAAATGTAAGCCTGTGGACCCAGACTGGAAAGGATTCCACAGATAGAAGATACCACATATCTTTAAATGATGTGGAGGTTATGTGTGATCGTATCATTTTGAAAGTGCCCTTGATCATGTTTAAGACTGGTTTAGTTAAAATATTAAAGCAGGGTTCAACTCATGGACATCTTTACACTTCAGCTCTATTTGCCTTTTGTCTCTTCCATGAGCAAACTGCACCCATTTCCTTGGCAGCGCTTCTGCACAGGGTTCCTCTGTCCATAGGGCTCTTCTGCTTTTTAGGTAGCTGGTCCCTTCTTTTATGCCTCAACTTGCATATTCTTAGTTGACCAGAGTCCCCAATGTTGCTTTATTTACTCGCCTGTTTTATTATTTTATAGCATTTCTTTTTCAAACCACTTAGCTGTGCTTTGCTCTTAAGTGACGTTAGTTTTCATCGTCTGCCTTAGAAGCAGGGGGCTGGTCTGCTGTGTTTGCTTCTAACTTCCCAGCATCCAAAATAATGCCTGGCATGTAATAAAAGCATGTGAGTACTTCCTGAGAAACACACGCTGTTCTTAAAATAATTCCTTTTCATTTTGGGGTACAGCAAGGAGAAAATGCAGCCTATTTTTGTGCAAATTCATTATGTTGTATCTATGGCAATATACAAGTGGTTAGGGTATTAGGGTGGTTATAAACTTGAAGTAACCCCACACACCCAACAAACATTTAAAGTAGTGGCCTATGCACAGCTGGCCCCGTACATATCTTCAGTTCGCTGTTTTGGGCTTTCCTGAGCTCAAAGTCCAAGAATCCTCAAGTTCTACAAGTACCTGCCTACTGTAGTAAAAAAGAGAAAGAAAGGCAGTAAGGACCCAAATAGAATTAAATGACACTCAACTTAGCCCTCAGCCTCTGAATATTCAGTCTTCCTACACAGATACAGTCATACCTGTTAACAGACTATTGAGTATTTCCATATTTGTTGGTAAATGGCCATTGCTCCAAGCCTCTAAGTGCCACTCCTCTCTACATCCTCAACTATTATGGACCTTTCCCTAGAATCCCCTGGATTTTCCCCTGACCCACCAACTGAGAGGTTAGTGTCTGGAACAAGAGGGGCTCTCCAGGAGCCTGCTCCAGCATTAAGGCCACCTCGCATCCTTTCTCAGGGTCAGTGCCTGTACCTTATGCACTGAGTGCTGCTTTTGCCTGCCCTAAATCTAGTCATTTTTCCTTCTTATAACAGCAAAACTCTCTTTCCGTTTAGTTAAGTAATGCTATTTCCAATATTAATTAATTAATTAATTTATTTATTTATTTATTTCCAACTTTATATCCAGGAATGACACTATACTCAGCCTAGTTAAGTATTTTATTTCATGAATTCAGGGCAAGTGATCCAAGTTGTTCCCATTGAGCTTATCCTAGATTTTTTTTTTTTTTTTTTTTTTTTTTTTTTTTTTGCAAAAGAGATGTTATCTTTACATGGAGATTTCTGACATAACCCTATAGTCACTTGATGCATTCCTACCACTGTAAACAAAGAGCCTGACTCCAAATATAGTGACGGCAGAGGGAAGTAGAACCAAGATGAGAGGTGAGGAGGGAATAGGGGATTGTGTGGTTTCATTTCCCATTTCCAGCTACAACCAAATCCAAAATACTCCTGAACTTTATGGTAACCTGAGCTCTCAAAACCCTTTTCTTTCTTAAACCATTTTGAGTTAGGTGGAAGTTCTTCAAGTGAAAGAGTTTCTCCTAAAAAATGGATGACAAGGGTGGCCAGCCAGATCTGCCTCCTACTAACAGGGTATGAGACAATTTGCAAACATTATTACATTTCTCTTTCCAGTGAAATGAAACTTCTAGCAGTGAAATATCTTACTGTAGCTTACCATGACAGAGTAGGTATTTTACGCAGGTCTGTAAGTTTCAGGCTTGTGTCACATCACCATGATGGCCATATTGATTCAAATTATGAAGTGGATAAAGTCTGCTTGGGACTCTTGGATCTATTTCAGACACCTCTACTTCTTGGTCACCATTTGTTCCCCTTCATCTACTGAGGAACTTAACGATTACATGATTGCTTATGGTTGAGTATTGGTTCTGTAAATAGACTGCTTGTGTCTGAATCCATATCCTACCACAGAACAGGCATAAGACTCTGACAAGTTAGTTTTTTCCCACCATTTTCTCACTTAAACATTATAGGTGATTGAAAATACTAAAAAGAATGAAGCATGGAAAGTACACAAAAAAGTGCCTGACATGTAATAAGAACACAAGAATGTGATTACCTTGTGTTTGTCCAGGAATCCCTATAAATACCTCTCCTATGCTCTAGTTAATCTTGCATTCTTTCTATAGGTCTTTCCTAATTCAAACTCCTTCCTCGTATTGGATCAGCGAGAGAGTCAATTAAGTCAGTCCACATCGCAGCATGTATGGCTCTTGACAATCACTCCCAAACGTGTTTATTTCTTCACATTAAGAATTGTCAATTGATGGACTTCAGTGACGACTGAATAATAACTGGGGCTTGGATATGTTCCCTGCTTAACATCCTCTATCATGGAGTAGAAGGGAAAAGCATTGCTAGATTCATGACTTCCATTAATATTAGGTTCAGGAAGCAGTAGCAAGTTGTGTGTGAGTGTGAATGAGGCAGATAATGAGAGACGAGGATAAAGAACTTGGGGTGAAGCTACATCCCTCACTACCTCGATCACATCTCTGTGCACTTGGGAGGTGGCTTAGGATCCTGTAGTTGACCAGTAAAAAAAACAAGTGTGATGACGTCTCATATTGCACTGATATAGCAATGACTAAGGGCCAACTGAGCTTAGTGACTCAGGCTTAGTGACTTCTCTTAGATTTAAGAAAACTATCCTTTGGATAATTTTAAAATATACATACGATTTATTTCAAAGTTAGGGTCACAAAAGTAATGCCAGTATATTAAAATCGCCCTATCTCCTCAGTAAATAAAGAGAGTATATCCAAATTTAGTGATGTTTATTTCTAATCTTTATAGGAAATAGCAAACTACTACTTATATTTTGAGAAAATTTGAAAACATATTTTTTTCTCTATTAAATGCTGAGTCAGTATGATCCAGTAGGTAAAAATTATAAAAGGCTTCCTAAGTGTGTAATTGCAAGCAAACAACTTCATCTCCTTTATTGCAACTGTAAAATGGAGAATCTCTTCATCATCAAAGTCAAATAGGGCAATGCAATTCTTTAAAAATACCGTGCTCTGTAACTGTCATGAAAATAATGATTTAACTGCTATCATTAGAAGAACAAAATGGGGAGAAAAAAGTGCCTAATAGGACATGCCATTTGTGTGCACTTTCAAACATTATTGTTCATTCGCTTTGTAGACAAATTTGTTCCTGAAATTACCAATAGGCTAGAGTTCACCTGCAAGATCTTAAAAACATTCAAATCATGGCACAGTCCATAAACAAGTTAAGAGGCTGCTCCCTTATTCATCTATACAGCTGTTTTGTGAAGCTAACCTAAAAATGTATACAAATTAAGAATTAAATTTCTTGCTTGTTGACAAAAAATAAATAAATAAATAAATCCAGCTGCTAGAGATTAGTATGGGCCCTAGAGTATTAAGCTCCCGGTTTGTGATTCTATAGGAAGATAACTCATTAAGATAGAAAAAAAAAAAAAGGAAAGAAGAAAGAATAAGGGGAGGGTAGGAAAGGAAGAGGACACTGAGGAAGAAAATGCAAGGGATGGCAAGGGAGTTACTAGATCGCTCGTGGCTGGAGAGCTGAGCAGACCTCTTCCACTCTGGCAGGGGGTAGTGATGCACTTCAACACATAGAGGGCCAAGGGTCCAGAAGTCAAGAGAAATAAAACTGTCGCTATGTGTTCAATATGTAAATCCTGAAGCATTCTCAAAGCCGTAGCAGAACTAGTCTACTCTTTCCTAAAGGAGCTGGCTCTCCACTAGCATCAATATTCATTTTGTGGTGTCCAGAAGTGGCTTAGAAAATATCTAGGATTCTTGATTTAAAAAAAAAAAAAATTGGAAACCTGCATATCAAGCACATTTTGGTTTTTTGGTCTTATTTCGTTTTCACAATTTAAAAGCCGAGCCAGTTTTGGTCAATTGAGGAAGATGTTGGCTTTTTTGGTTGAAATGTCACTTTTTTGAATTATTAGATATATCTCAAGGTGATTACTTAGTTTTTTGAATTTAACATTATAACTTAATAAAAATACTAAAAATAGATATATGTATTATCATGTTGTGAACTATGCTTTTAACATGAGAGTTTCCTATACTCTTGAGATAAAACTCGAGCATTTTTAGGAATATAATGGTCTGATTTATACACATTTAAATATAAAAACTGTGGCCTTGGAGCTTGGACACTGGTTAAAATAGGATGGTGATGTTATTCTATTTATAGAGGAGATTCTGGTGCTCTGGAAATATGCTCTAATGTCCAATGGTTCACTTTATTCATTCCTCAAATCTGATGAAAATGCTGGGGATTACACAGAAAGCCAGCCTTGTAAACCAGGACCTGGCAGGCAGTCCAAGTCAGAAACAGATTCAGTGCTTTGCCCCCTTGTCTTTCTCCTGAGAAATTGTGTCAACTCTTTTTCATAATCTTGCTAACTCAAAGCGTTATTGCTAGGGAAACTCAGCTAGGCCTTTGCAACCCGTGTTACAGGGACTACTTATCCCTGTTTCAAAAGTCATTAGTGGTCTAAAAACTATAGTTGATTTTTTTTTTCTCAGAATTAAGCAGTGTCTATAGTTTATAGGTGGTAAATAAGGTCCTATCCTCTGCTTATACGGCTAGAATACTGGGGTACAGTACGTCATGAAGGAAAAGATAGTCTCGATTGCTCTTTCTCCTTCTCAAGGAGAGCACACACAATGACACATTGACACTTTGTAAGTCTAGACTGCTGCCGTGAGGCTATACTATGGTTTACATTTACAGTAACCCTCAAAAATTATGTCGGAAAATAATAACCCATCCTAAAAGCAACTTTATTTGGGATCTCAAAATAATATCCAGAGGTTCCATGAAATGCAAACCAATCCTCGATTATCTGTGATGATAAGGACGAGTAATGTAAATGCATAGGGGCTCCCTAACAAGACACAGGTGTACATTTCACAGGTACTAAAGCCAATCCAAGGATCTGAAATTCTTTTTTAACAGTAATTTCAGCTTTACCCACTGGTATTCAAAAGCACAGAAAGTTACTGTGAACCGATTCATAGTTTCACAATCTCACCATCTGCTTGGATCCTTTGTGTGTGTAGTGAAAGGAAATTACATGAGATAAAAGTTCTTTCATGAGTTACTGTAAAACACAGACGGTCAACATCACATTTGGTAAGTCTTAGCACTAACTTTGGAATAAGCTGTGTATGTTTTTTTGTCTGAGTATTGCATGTGCTTTTGCCTTCATCTTGATGAAAATATGCCCACAAATCTCTAAGTAGCAATTAGTAAATCCAATTACCAGCTTCCAAGCTCCAGTGAAGTCTGGGCCCCAAGGTTGGCCCAGAGAGGGGACCTCTAGAAACAAGAGACTGCCCCCTGGAGGCCACACCCGGGAACTACTCCTCGGAGGCGTCAGGTGGCCTGGCCTGCCTTCCCCCCTCAACCCCCCTGGGACTGGAAAGATGGTTGTAGTCAGGGAAGATGTGGGAGGACAACAAGGTATAGTGTATATCATTTAAGCAATTGTGGTATAAGAATGATCTACATTTCAATACCTCTGATTCTATTTGTGTTTAAGTGCCTGTGTGCATTTTATCCTTGATTAACTAGTTGAATTATTTAGAGAATAAAAAAAAAAAAAGAAAGAAAAGTAAACATTTACCTATTGAAGGAAAAAAATACAACCTCTTTTACTCATAATATTCTTTGGCAAACAAACAAATAATGATATGAACTCTACGCTATACAGAATTAAAAGCAAGGCTACACTTCACTGAGAGAGAAACAGGTTCACTGGGATAAGGTCAGACTCAAGTTTCAGTACCATACCTGGATTTGATTCATTGGATATTTCAACCGAAAATTAATTCCTGACTGAGGCACTTAACCACATGTCTTACCCACAGTATCACAGTATTTGGGGTTATTCTAGCCGAGTTGCCGTCTGGCATGTGTGATGAAATGTTGTCTTACAGGCCTGTTAGGAAATTATATCTTAACCCAGTAGTTTCACTAGATTCTTATACTAGCTGAAAAAGGCCATTCTCATTCTGCATGGAAATTTTTCAGCTCCCATTTCGTACAAACAGCTAAGAAATAAAGGGCATTTATTATCTTCATCTGCTTTACAATTTTCCAGGGCTCCTCTTTAACAAAATTACTCCCTATGTGTATAATTAGTGTGTTCAACATACAACACGTGAGACCAATATAGGAATGACTAGAATTTTTTCTTTATATCTCCACAATATTGGTAACCAAAAAGATGAACTTCGACCTCCCCTCATTTACATTACTGGTAAATTATGGAAACCAGCGTGCCACATAAACTTCTAAGCATTGAGCATTGTAGACACAAAAAGAAACCCAGAGAAAATAAGAACTAGTTCTATACAATTAAAATTTATAATTAAACTAAATATAAAAATTAGAGAAATGATTTTTTTAAAAATGCTTTGCCTCTTTTTAAACATGTGGCAGAAAATTCATTTCTAATGCTATTTTATTTTTATTCTAAATTGGACTTTAATTTGTTTTAGAACTCTCTTAAACACTTTTTAAATGAAGGAAACATATTTGAAAAGGAGGCTTCTTTGCAATAAGACATCTATAATTCTATTTAAAACTACACAAATAGCATTTCCAGTGCTTACTCTTTTGACAACATAGCAATTTTCTCACTGTACACCTTAAAAGAATTAAAAAAAATAGTAAAAGTTAAACTTTTATTCATAGATACACGAAAGGACAGCATGCTCTCTGTCTTGCAATATATATCATGAATATATTTGCAATATAATTTAAAATAAGTTTATTTTCCTATTACTAACACATGAGTAGAATGATGTCTATATGCCCTGCTACCATAGTTTATCTTATAGTCAACATAAAATAGTTCTTCAAGAACTCTTAAAATGACAGAGAAGCTAAAGGAAAAATACTGTCTTCTTCTAACTGGAGAAATTAAATTGTGCCTTAATGGAGAGGTTTAAATCAAGTTTTCAAAAATATTACAAAAAATATTGATCATTACTAGAGTAAGTATTAAAGATACCCACTTCACAAGCCCTTACCTGAAAAAGCAATGATAACCATACCATTCAATTATGTAAAAGATTAGGAACAAGTTTATCTTTATGCAAATGTTGAAAGAAACACCTGATAAGAGCCTTAGAAAAACAGAAAGTTTATCCTTCCATTATGTCCAAATCATGTAAAAATTTGATTTCAGCTTGTTACCTGTATATAGAAGTGCATTTTCTTGTTCTGAGAGGCTTTTATTTTTTAAAACCATGATTCATGCAAAAATAACTTCTTGCCAAAGCCATAGAAGAGCTATATAAAGGGAAAAATCTAGACCTCCCATTCATTTTGCCTCTGGGTATTCCTAGGCTTTCATCCAAAATACCATTAAAAGCATCCCCAAGACATTGTTATTTTTCTTTAAATGGTACTTTTTTACAGGAGTACTCCCCTAGCTTCAGCAGTTTTGACACTGTCCATTAATTTCTAATCCTCTTAGAAAAAGTTGCAGGATTTAAAAATGTATATACATGTAAACGCATACGTATGCACATATACACATATGTGTGTGTATATATCCCTAAATGCTAAATACTTATGTATTTACGCTGCCATACACTTTATTCTGGTTTAAACAGCATTAGCCAATTTCAATGGAAAACAAATTCAACTAAAAAGCATCTCTTATACATTACACTTTTGATACAGATGGATTTATGACAAGCAAATCAATTACAAATTTTAAAAATCCACAAGTAGATCAGATGCTTAATTTAAGAAAGCATTACCGTTTAGCAAAAACACTTGCAAAACCCATACCTACATTAGTTCTATGGCACAAAGTCAAACTTTGGTCTTGGCTTTTGTAATAACGGAACAAATTTGTTCCATTATGTAATCAAACTGTTTTATTTCTGCTTTCCCTCCCTCAAGTCATCTAATCACTACCATTAGAAAAAAAAAAATGTTATGTTCCAATTTGGCATTAATGATATCTCTTCCCGGCCATGCACAAACTGGAAATCATAAGAGCTATAAGTATTTCAGGCTCATATAATTGTCTGTCTTAAGTAGAATTCTTTAAGATTAGATGGTTCTCAAAACCTGTTTCAGGGAATTTCTCTAAATTGACTTCATAAACTGACTTCAAAAGAGAGGAATTGATATCGTGTCCAAGGTGTCATTAGGCTAACGGGGAGTTCCAATTAACTTTCAGATTTCTAACACATTCTGCATTTTATTTACTAATCTTCCATTTCATTTTGCAAATGTAACTATAGCTTATTTTCATAATAATAATAAAGCTAGCATATAGTTTTATTTTCAGTTAGCACCAAGCCTAAGATGCAGATCTTATCATGTAAATACCATGTTATCCATTTTCATATTTCTTGATTAGAACTATCCGATCATCGGACCAAATAGAATACTATTCTCCATTAGGAAACGAAGCTTCAAACCACTCTGCAACTCTCTATTGTGTGGTATTTTGTGGAATTAATATTTTAGCATCTCCTCTGTATAGGAGCAGCCCTTAGTTCTGATAAATATATGTTAAAGTCTCTTTACCATATTTGCCCTGAAACATTGATAAGATTTACTAAGACATTCTTTTTAAAGGAGAAAATATGAAGACTGTATAAAATTGTCATGCTAGAACATTTTGTGGGATGACAGGGAAATAATTTCTTACAATGTATCATTTCAAGTCTCTTCTCAACCCACTCACTATATATTGGAATTAGTGACTTCTAGAATATATAGGCTTAATTTTTCAGAAGTATGCGAAAAATCAAATACTCCTATGCATCTCTCTCACATGTCATTGCTATAATTAACGTTTGTAAAGAGACATGAAAATAAATGTCACAAATCAAGCCCAAAGTTTTACCTTTCCTAAGACAGGAGAGAAATAAGCAAACAAAATACTAATCTGCTCACATGGGAAGTAATTGGGTTCCTCTTTGTACATCTTTTCATGTCTAAACTTGTTAATTCAGTTGTACACACATGAGGCAATTAAGGGATTGTCCTTTTGTCCTTGTATCCAAAAGGTGGTACCTCTAAAAAATTAGTTAGCTTTCAACAGAGATACTACATTTAAAAAAAAAAAAAAAGGCATTTAAATGTCAAAACCCTAGATGGAAGATCTTGTTTTTGTGACTAGACAATTCTACTTAGATAGGAAAGATAAGTGCCTCAAATGGAAAATGGGTTTAGAAAATGTGCATTTACAGTGATGGCAAATGAAACCAGGCCTTCTCTAAGTCAACGTATAAACTTATACACCAAAGCTATGTGCTGGGGGAAAAAAAGGCTTTCTGGGGTACATAAATTAGTGTGGAAGAGCAGATAGAGTTAGAAAGATTACCTTTTCTTATCCCAAGTGTGCACGTAGGAAAAAAAAAAAAGTGAGACTTGGCGTTTCCCCTGATAAACCAAAGGAAGGGATTCAGCTGGACGCTAACATCTGCTGGCTTCCCTCCGGAATGCTTGGAAGCACTTGGAATGCTTTCCCGGGCACTGCTCTCTACCTCCTCCCGTCCGACAACAATCACTTAGCCATCCTGGTCATGAATAACAGGTGAGGAAGGCGTACAGCACCGATGAGGGAATTGCATGTTGCTGAAGCTGCTGTCAAGGCTCTGTCCAACAAGGACCTTTTGCTCGACCTATGGTGCGGGCAGCCAGGGAACAGGGCTCTTTGGATATCTTCCTCTTATAGTAAGACACGAGAACAAAATTTGCCTTTTAAGATTTTTAAAATTTGAGGCTATCTCCCTACCATTACTTTCTAAACTTTGTTCCACTACAAGAGGATTCGTGGCCAACTGAGCTTCCATGTGCCTCCCAAATGGAGAACTGAAATTGCACTCACACCACGTCTGCATCGCCCAACATCCTCATTAAAAGAAAATCAGGCAAGGCAGGACCTGGATATCCCGGCAACACAAGGCACACAGAGCGAAAGGGCCGAGAGAGCTGGCAACTGCATACACAGAATCAGTGAAACAGCTGCTTCATTTCACTGAAGGGTTAATGGTCAATAAAGTAGGAATCAACACGTAGGCAAAACGAACGAGAAGATTAGCTTTCTCAAAGTAGGAATCCAACCCTCGCGGTCACACTGGTGTCCCTTGCAAATGTTTTGAAACTTTACATCCTTTGCCCCCCAACGCAAAGGCCATAGCAGGGAACCTCAGGACTAAGTAATGATCTGGTTTTTGAGTTTTTTTTTTTTCTTTACACGAGAACCCCCCCCCCCCCTCAAAGTTCAGCAGAGGCTACCACGGATGGGCAGAAGCCCCTAGCCAGCCCCACAGGACAGAGGCCAACGGGCAAAGTGGGATGGTTGGCACCTCAAAGCGACGGCAATTAAGCAGTTGAAAGTGGGTTAGATCAGTGGGTTATTTTTGCTTCGTTGGAAGGAATCAAGTGAGAGGCACAGCGTCTTGCAAGGAGGAGAAGGAGTCAAACTTGATGCTTGCCCTCCCGACAGCCCGGGCTGGAGCCTGACTCCCTTTATTCCCTCCAATTGCTTTCCGTTCTCGAATTTTTGCAAAGGTTTGTCTCTACCCTGGTCCCCCCCACCATCACCACCCCGACCCCCCGCGACCCCTCGCGACCCCTTGGACCCCCCTCTTTGCTCTGGGAAGAGGCGATCCTCTCCGGGAAGAGAAAGGAAACCCTGTGCCTCCTTCGGATGGGAGGAGGGTGGGGACGCGAGAGAGCCCGAGCCCGGGGGCGGGGGAGGTGGGAGATGCGATGGAGAAGAAAGGATGAGCAGGGGAGAGGGAGCAAGAGGATGGGGGGGGGGGGGGGGAGGGCAGCTGCAACTCTGGCTCGCATCGCGGGCGCTCCTGCAGGAGCTGCCCCCGGGGCGCGCGGGTCACGACCCCCCCCCCCGGAGCGCCCTCCCCTGCAGCAGCCCCCACCGCCCAGACCCAGGCGGCCGGGGGGGGCCGGTCCTGCAGTCGGGTCCGGGCGAGGCGGCCACGCGGCGGGAGTCGCCGTCTTACCTGGAGGCAGGACCCGGGGGTGCCGGTGTCCGTCCCCGCGGCTCTGCCCGCGTGGACCCGTGCGGGCGCGCGCGTCCTCCCGCTGCCTCTGCTCGTGGAGGGGCAGCCTGCAACACAAAAGGGGCGCGTGGGTGTGGGTGCGTGGGAGGCTCCCCGGGGCCGCCCGCCGGTCCCAGGGCCGCCCCCGCGCTGCACACACCCCTGGGGCGCCGCGCACACCACCCCGGGGGGCTGGCCCGGGCGCGGCTGCAAGTTGCGGCTGCGGGAGGCGGAGGAGGCGGAGGCGGAGGCGGAGGAGGAGCGGCGCGGAGGGCAGCGCTCGGGCTAGAGCATCCCCACACTGCAGCTCCTCCAGGAATCCCTCCGGGAGGAGGCGGCCGCCCCGCGCCCCGCCCCGCAGCCCCCGCCCCGGCCGCCTCATTGGCTGCACCCGGGACGCGGCTCCGACGAGCCAATCCGGGCGGCGCGCAGGGGGCGGGTCCGCGCGGCCGGCGTCGCCCAGCCCAGCGCCCTCCGTGGGTGTGCGGCCCGCGGCGGCCGGGGACCCGGGGCGGGGGCGGGGGGCGGCCCCCCAAGGAGACCGGCTCAAGGGCATCCGCCTGGGGAAGCCCCGCAACCCGCTCCGCGCGCCACGCAGGCCCCGCGCAGAGCCGCCCCCACCCCCGCCCCCCACGCCTCCTCGCGCTCCCTCGCTCTCTTTCTTTCTTTCTTTCTTTCTTTCTTTTTTTTAACTTTCAATCAAATCCTGCCCCGATACTGAGCATGCCCAGACCGCGACAGCACCCCTCGGAGTCCCGAGGTGTGTGGGCGCACGGGCTGCGGGTGCCTGGGGACGTGGGGGGGCGGGGAGGAGGCAAAGTTTGTCTCCGGCCCCCCCGACCCCGAGGAGTTGCGAGCGCGCGGGGCGGCCTGGCCCGACACGCGGGGAGGGGGCCGCGTAGACGCGAGGCTGCTGCCGGGATGCCAGCAGGGCTGGGGGAGGCGGGGGGACCGTGCAGGGTCCGTGTAGACCCGAGGCTGCTGCCGGGATGCCAGCAGGGCTTGGGGGGGGGGGGGGGGGGGGGCGGGGGAACCGTGCAGGGCCCGTGTAGACCCGAGGCTCCTGCCCGGATTCCAGCAGGGCTGGGGGAGTTGGGGGATGCGGTGCGGGGTCCGCTGGACGACCCGAGGCTGCTCCCCGGAATCCAGCAGGGCTGGGGGGCGCGGTGCGGGATCCGCGTAGACCCGAGAGCGCTGCCCGGATTCCAGGCAGGGCTCCGGGGGGCGGGGGCCTCCGGGGGGCGGTGCAGGGTCCGCTGGGCGACCCGAGGCTGCTCCCCGGATTCCAGCAGGGCTGGGGGGAGCGGGGGGACCGTGCACGGTCCTTGTAGACCCGAGGCTGCTCCCCGGATTCCAGGCAGGGCTCCGGGGGGCGGGGGGGCGCGGGGGGGGCGCGGTGCGGCCACAACCGGGGCCTCGCGAGCTGGCAGCTGCAGACTTGTGGGGCGGGGACCGGGACCACGACGCCGGGGCGGCCGCTGCCCGTAGGTGGGGCCCGGGGAGCGCGGCTCCGCCCAGGCGCTGCGGCTGCGGGCGGAGCAGGTGCACGGGAGGCTCCGCGGCGCCGCCAAGTTCGTGGGCTCGGGTGCAGGGCGACCCCCGGGGGTGCGGTCCCCGTCGGCCCCTCCATCCCCTCTCCTTCATCCCCCCTCCATCCTCCCCCCTCCATCCCCCCTCCATCCTCCCCACTCTATCCACCCCCCTCCATCCCCTCCCCTCCATCCTCCGCACTCTATCCACCCCCCTCCATCCCCTCCCCTCCATCCTCCCCACTCTATCCACCCCCCTCCATCCCCTCCCCTCCATCCTCCGCACTCTATCCACCCCCCTCCATCCCCTCCCCTCCATCCTCCCCACTCTATCCACCCCCCTCCATCCCCTCCCCTCCATCCTCCCCACTCTATCCACCCCCCTCCATCCCCTCCCCTCCATCCTCCCCACTCTATCCACCCCCCTCCATCCCTTCCCCTCCATCCTCCCCACTCTATCCACCCCCCTCCATCCCCTCCCCTCCATCCTCCCCACTCTATCCACCCCCCTCCATCCCTTCCCCTCCATCCTCCCCACTCTATCCACCCCCCTCCACCCCCCTTCCATCCTCCCCGCTCCATCCCCTCCGCAAACGATTCTGCTCGGAAGTAAGAAGCTTTTCCCTGGTGAAGCGGCGCTGACCTGATTGTCTCTAAGCTCCAGGGTAATTTAGAGCTTGGTGATAAAGCCGCGCGGGGGGGGGGGGGGGGGGGGAGGGGCGGAGCGGGACCCAGCGCCGGTGGGCCCTGCTCCACAGGTGAGAGGCTTCCAGAAGCCCAGAAGTATTTCCCTTTCTCACTCACTGACCCTGCTTCATGGCCTTGGAACCCCTGGTTCGGTTTTGTTTGTTTGTTTTGTTTTGTTTTGTTTTGTTTTGTTTTTTTGAAATCGTAGCAGTTTGTGTAAAAGGGGATCAATAGCTACAAATTGGGCTCCCCCGTTTGACTGACAAGACGGTGTGGTGGCATCTCAGGTGAGGCAGTGGAGAGCTATCTCAATTCCCCAAGCCCATCCACTTTGAACTGGAGTTTCATTAACATTGGTTTGCAAAGGTAACTGTAGCAAGAATTCAATTAACAGTAACACATTTCTTGAAGTTTTAATTAAATCACTCCTATTTATGTAATGTTTAAGATTAAGATCCTTAGTCCAAGTGGAGGGGTAAGAGGAGACAACCTTAATATAAACGAATCCTTTTAATGACAGGTGCTCGTGTGTCCTGCAAGATTGTAGCTTGAGGTAAATGTCTTCCATTTTCTGAAGTATTTCTCAATCCTTACTTTCATAGTTGGAGAATTGAGGTCATAGATGTTCATTTAAAATCAATCTTAGGTATCTGAAGAGAAAAAAAGGAGAAGAAAGGAGGAAGAGAAACAAGAATAATCAATTACCTCTCTAATCATGTTTTCTGATAAATGTCTTTGTATGAGAGGATCGTCATAATATCCACCTCCAAGAAATCTTCATTCTAAAAATACTCCCAGCACAATCTCTAGATCCCACTTATTAAAAACTAAGGCGTTAAATGTGTGTGTCCCAAAGTTCCCTGAAGGAGACTACTGGCTAACAAGAAATGGGCCTTACTTGTGTACTGAGATTAAATTTACAGCTAATACCCTTTCTGTTCAGGAATATTAAGAAGACTCTACTTACACACTGGATATAGATCTACTCTAGTTTTTGCAAAACTAAGATTTTAAAAAAAGATTTTATTTATTTATTTAAGAAGACAGAGAGAGAGAGAGAGAGATCACAAGCAGGGAGAGGAAGGACAGAGGGAGAGGGGGAAGCAGACTCCCCACTGAGCAGGGAGCCCCCATATGGGGCTTGATCCCAGGACCCCGGGGTCATGACCTGAGCTGAAGGCTGACATTTAACGGATTGAGCCACTCAGGTCCCCCGAGACTAAGATTTTTATTCTCTCTCCTATTCGTATGTTCTACCCAAACTCTGGGAATAGACTGAAGACCTCCACCAGGTGCTACCAGGTTGACAGATCAGTGGACATCACCTCTTTGCCCTTTATAGAAGGCTTATCTTCATTAAAAGAAGAATCAGGTCATTTGTCCTTTCTCTCTCTTTATTTCATTTCTCAGATACTCTTTAATCCACTGACATTTAATTTATCCCCTCACTGTATGAGATTTTTTAAACACTATTTCCTATTTTAGATGTGTTTTAATGTTTTGCTTAACATTTTGCTTCTCCATTCTTTTCTTTAAGAGACTATTGTTCACTTTTTTCCTCACATATTTGCTCTGATTAAGATCTCATTTCATCATTTTCTTTATTCATTTATTTACTACTCTAACGTTCCCTTCGCCATCTATTTTAAGCTACTGAATCAGAATAGAAACTAAACTGGATTGAAGTACTGAGGAGAAAAGTTTGTCTTATGGCAAGCATGGGAATTAGCCTTTAGAAATTCATTAATTGTAAACCTAGCCAAGGCTTTCAGTAGACCACAGAAATGATATATAAGAGAGGTACCAAGAAAATTCTCCATGTTGGTGGAAACACTTGTATATCCTAGTACTACAGAGTTCCAATTCATTAAGGTTTTCACATATCATTAAACATTATACCTTTAATAATCACATTGTTGTCTGGTAAAATCTATTCATAAGTATCATTTTGATTGTGAAAAATGAAAATAATCAACTTCTCTAAATTTTGCCTATTATTTGTATAGATTTATAGCTTTTTAAAAATTTCATGTCTATACAGTTTCTGCCATTGCCTTTCAAGATACAGCTCTTTCTTCTTTCTTTCTTTCCTTCTTTCTTTTTCTTTTTTCCTTTTTCCTTTCCTTCCTTCCTTCCTTCCTTCCTTCCTTCCTTCCTTCCTTCCTTCCTTCCTTCCTTCCTTCCTTCCTTCCCAGGTCAGAGAATTGATTAAATGTTTGTTTTCTGGGGTAAGAATCTGGATGGAATTCCAGCCTCACCACTAATTATCTGTATGATCTTGAAAATGTACAAAACCTCCTCCAAGCCTCAATTTTCTCATCTATAATATATACGTAAAGATACAACATAGGGACGCCTGGGTGGCTCAGTGGTTGAGCGTCTGCCCTAGGCCCAGGTAGTGATCCTGGAGACCGGGGATCGAGTCCCACATCGGGCTCCCTGCATGGAGCCTGCTTCTCCCTCTGTCTGTGTCTCTGCCCCTCTCTCTCTCTCTCTCTCTCTCATGAATAAATAAATAAATTAAATTAAAATAAAGATACAACATATATCCTTAAGTTTTCTTGTGAGGATGAAGTAAAGCAGAGTACATAAAGTGCTACTTCCAAGCACACATCAAGGACTTAAAGATATTAACCATTATTATTATTATTATTTTATCATTATTATCACTGCTACTACTGCCACTTTTTCAGACTTCTAATTTCGAGATTTGATTTCCTCCCATCATCCAGTCTACTTAAGCTAATAGTGAGGTGTATGCTCTTCACCTGTGAAAACTGAATTTAGAAGAAAATTAAATCCATGTTATAAAAACGTGTTTATACATAAAATGTTAATAATTATCTATCTGGCATATGTTAGTCTTAAACTGTAATCTTTTAGAAAATTAGCGATTTTATGTTTCGAGAATGTGCGCATAAGTATTGTTTTTTTCCATTAAAATTGATTTTATATTACTTTTAAAATTAAGAGAAAATTGATTCTAGTGCTAAAAAAAACTTATGAACACTGTGGTTTCGTTCTCTAGCAAACAACTGGAGTCATCCACTTGCTTTAATGACACTTAAAGGCAGAGGAGCTATCCATTCTGGTTTCCCTTCCACTTCCTTTTCTCAAGATCATTTGGTCTGGCAGTACTGCTAATAATTTTATAGCTAACTGGCAAGGAAAAAAACATCAGGACTCTGTATCAGAATTAGATAAAGAGAAATTAACCACATGTATTTTTAAACTGGACACACAGAATGTTAAATAAAGAGAATCTAGAGTTGAGTGAGGGGAAAAAAATGAATACAGATGGGAGTCAAGTCTCCAGGGAAGAGAGTAAGAGCCCCATAATTGAACTATAATACTTTACACTTTCCAAGGAAAATAAAGAGCTAGCAGTATTCAATGTGGCTTTACAAAAGCCTTTTCTTAAAAGTTATGACTAAGAAAATATTGGAAATGAAAAGGAGGACAGTGACTCAAAAAGTAATATACTGTGTCAGGCTATTGAGGTTAGCAAGGAAAATATTATTTAGGTGAATCTATCTCAAGGGCAAAATAAAAGTAGTTTGAGCTAATGTTAGCTAAAGGTCTTAGAAAACAAATGATATATTTTTCGAATACTCTATTATATAAGGAATATAGTGTGGTGAAAACAGTTCACTGAAAGAACAAGAGCAACATTAGATTTTCTACTAATTCCCTTTAAAATCAGAGGGAGGGTGTTTATTACATGAATATATAGAAAATCATAGTTCAATTGCTTTATTCATCTTCTATGAAAAACGTTTGTCTAAAGAATTTAAATCACTTAAAGACATAGAGATAGTTAATTGTGATTGGCTTCATATAGAGGAATAAGAAAGAAAAATTCTCGCCTTTTGTACTATTGCTCCAGTATAAAATTTTTAAAAAGAAAATAAGCAAGAATCCATTTGTACTATTACTCCAGCATAAAATTTTTAACAAGGAAATAAGCAAGAATCTCAATGAGCTTAGCCCTGCTTAAAAAGTTCCTTAGATCTTAACTTCATGTAAAGAATACAATGAAGAGACACTTTTACTTATAATCAATCAATAAATTAAAAGTTTATTTGTGAAATAATTGTTTGGAATTATATATATATATATGTACATATATATACACACACAAACACACATATATATGTTCAATATATATGCACCTACACACATATATATTTTAAATGTAAATACTGTCCAACTATTCCTCTAGAGAATTCGCAAAATCCTATATAATCTATTATACCTCAAAGTTTAGTAATAATAATCCCA
Source organism: Canis lupus familiaris (assembly GCF_011100685.1). NCBI lineage: Eukaryota > Metazoa > Chordata > Mammalia > Carnivora > Canidae > Canis > Canis lupus. The sequence goes on along the minus strand of NC_049236.1, from coordinate 21,740,802 downwards.
TATTGAATATTCCTAATCACCACATTTAATACTATATCTAAAGGAAAAAATCAGTCCTATCTCAGAATATTACAAAGATATTTTTTAAATCAACATATTTTATATTGGCAATACTTTGTGTTTTCATAGTATTTTTATCCGTATCATCTGAATCTCATAGTCCTCTCCTGTCATTCCACTGTTTCCACTTAACAAAGGATAAAATTGAGGCTCAGATTGTTTAAAAGGTCTGCTAACCGTTACAGAGCAATTAAGGGTAATAGGGAGTGTAACCTGGTTCTACTGATGCTATATCCATTTCTTTGCCCATTCTCCCTCTGTACGTCTGCATTGGTAGTATGAGAACATGCAGTGATGCCAGGCAAATCTAGAATGGAGTACACCTGGGTGGGACCAGGTTCAAGGTTTGCCAGTAAGCATGAACAAAACTTGGAGCAATCAGGCAAAGACAGCCATGTTAATTCAATGATGAGGCAGGGTTTTCCCAGGAGATTAAAGACCTATTGTGGTAATAGGTTAAAGTAAGAATTTACCATTTGTGGTGTTGAGCAGATGGAGAGCAGACTCTGCGCATGTCTAACAGATCAGAAGACTGTGGAGTGGATTTAGAGGCGGTCAAAAATTCAGAGACCAGGTAGCAATAAGCCAGTAAATCACGGTAATTTAGGAAATTAACTTTGCTGTGTTGCCCATTCCTAAGGCTATAGATTAGATATTTGTTGGTAAGAGAGTGACTGTAGTAAAACTGAAGTATATACAACTGAGATCTCCATTATTTAATTTCTTAAATGAAGGGTCTATAAGACGCACCTTTCTTTGGTCTTTTTTCAAAATAAAGTTGGATGTTTTGGCTTCTCTAATGTAAACATTCATGCTAAAAGAATTAAGAACTTCCTACCACCTATTCAATGATTATTGCTTATAATTGGTTTATTCCTTTCCAAATACCTTGACTTTTCTGCTTAAGAATGGGTTTCTCAACAATCCATGTGTTTAAACTTTCATTTAAACGGAGGAGTTTTCAAAACATTCAAAAAATGAACTGGATTTTTTGTTTAATCTCAGAATAGATGTGTTTAATCTCAAACTTAACATGCAGATTTTTATATTATACTTTAAATTCATGTAGCATTTTATCTGTTTGCAAACCACATATTGAATAGTGCTAAAATAAAAATGATTAAGCAATCGATATTGTTAATATCCCAGAAGTTGACATTTAATTTTTAAATATACGATGAATTGTTCACAGTTCAATTATAGTGGGGTTTTTTCCTTAAATAATCATATTAAATAAGTAATTCTTTATATACTACCTCAGCCTTTTTCAGGGAACCCATCATAAGGTAGGAACTTATTTCATATCCTTTCTTCATTAAAAATGTTTTTCTTCTGAATGCCTTACAATATTTTTTATTGTTTGTTTGCTCTTTGCTAAGTTGTTAGACGTTTAAGTTGTTAACCTTTATCATTACAAGCTCAAGGTTTAACACGGGATTTAACACCCGAAGCTTCTGGGAAGTTGTAGCCTGTTTACTTATTTCTGTGGGGTAGCCAACGGTATGGTTATGGGTCTTTGAGGGTTATTAGGGAGAAAACAGACATGGCATAGGGAGTCGGTAGGCAAGAATGGACTAGAAACTGAGGATATTTCTGTTACACATCTGTCAGATTCTATCTGATACCACAGTGAGTGTATGGACCTTCAATGAATAATAGCTACAGCTGTACTTTTGTCTTCCGTAGGTCACACAAGTACCTCTGGACCAACTCCATTTTGGCATCATACATAGAAGCTTCTGGAAAACAGAGATTGCACCATGACACATTGACACAAGACTATGTGAGAGATATAGATGAAATAAAGAGATGAATAGGTAATTTGCAAATTATATGTTTCTATATGCCAATAGTCTTAGAATAAATGACATTACCCAATTTTCTAGATAAATGGTCAATATACAAAAATAAATTTCTATATATAAGAAACAAATAGAAGAGAGGGTGCCTGGGTGGCTCAGTTAGTTAAGTGCCTGCCTTCTGCTTAAGTCGTGATGTCAGGATCTGGGGATCAGCCCTGAGTCGGCTCCCTGCTCAGTAGGAAGTCTGCTTCTCCCTCTCCTTCTGCCCCTCCCTGGCCCCCACGCCCACCATCACTTGTTCTGTCTCAAATAAATAAACACAATCTTTAAAAAAGACAAGTGACATTTAATATGATACCATTTATGATAACATCAAGAGATAATAAATACCTAAAAATAAATCTAACAAAATATGGGTATAATCTCTATATTAAATATTATACGTTGCTGAGAAAAATTTAATGAAACCTAAATAGATGGAAAAAATGTACCGTTTTCTTGTATTGGAGGAGTAAATGTTGTTAAAATGTCAGTTTGTGCCATACTGATTTATAGATCCAATTCAACACCAATTTTAATGTAAATTGGCAAGCTAATTAAAAATTTATATGCAACTCTAAAGGTTTTGCATTTTCTATGAAATTATTGAAGAAGTTCAACAGCATTGAAAGTCCTACACTACTCAATATTAAACGTATTATGAAGCTTCTTATTCATAATATTCATTTTACTGGTAACAAGAATAATCTGATAGAACTAAATGTAGAGTCCAGAAACACTCATATGTATATATATATAGAGAGAGAGAGAGAAAGTATCACCTAATTTGTAACAAAGGCACATCATTAATTCAGTGGGGAAAGAATTTATTTTCAACAAATGATGCTAAACCAATTAGATACATATCTAATTGGGTAATTGGAAATGATCATAGATCAAAATGTAAAAGGAAAAACAGTAAAACTTCTGTAGTAAAGTATAGGAGAATATCTTCATGAACTTGAGATAAAGAATTCTTAAATGGAGTACAGAAATTGCTAATCAGTATTGGAAAGATTGACAACGTGGACTTCCTTAAATTAAGAACTTCTGATCATGAAAAGACATCATTAAAAGAGTGAAAAGGCGGATGACAAATTAAGAGATGTCATTTATAATTCATATATCTGACAAAGGACTTATCCAGAACAACAGAGTTTCTAGCATCTTAGAACAAACAAATAATTGTTAAAGGAAAATACTGACAAATTAAGCTTTATCAATATTAAAAATTTCTTTCAAAGAAACCATAAATTGAATAAGCAAGCCACATATTATGAAAACAAATTCACAAATGTATACCCAATTTGTGTATAGGATATATTAACAATTCCTACAACCCAACAATAAAGACAGCTAACAACTTAAAAATGGGGACAGAGTTCCTCAGATACTTCGCATAAGAAAAATGGCTAATAAGTACATGAAAAGTACTCAAACTGTTAGTGATAAGAAAACTGCAGATTCAAACTACATGAAATGCCCCTATAAAACCTCCCAACAAAGAAAAGTGCAAGAGCAGATTTCTGGTTATTTATACCAAACTTTTACAGAAGAATTAACTCAAATCCTTCTTTAACTCTTTCAGAAGTTAGAAGGATACACTTTTTTCACATATTCAGTGAGGCTAGTCTCATAAAAAACAGACATCACAAGAAAACTAGTGACCAATATCTTTTCTGAGCAAAAATGCAAAAATCCTAGACAATATACCAAAAGACTGAATCTGGTATGTACGGGATTATATACCATGACCAAATGGGATTTATTCCAGGAATGCAAAAGTAGCTAAACATACAAAAATCAATTGAACATGCCCCACTAATAGGCAAAAAGTAACCAAAAAACACCCCAAAATATCATCTCAATTCATTCAGGAAAAACATTTCACAAAATCCAACACCATTGCATAATGATAAAGTTCAACAAACCAGGAATATAAAGGAACTTGCTCATCAAGATAAGGTTATTTACAAATAACCCAAGGCTAATACAATTGTCAAAGATGAAATACTGAAGCTTTTCCTTTACAGTCAGGAAAAAGACAAATATTTCACTTCTGCACTTCTATTAAACACTGCGTTAGAATTCATAGCATACACATTTAGGCAAGAAAATTAAATAAAGGGTATCAAAATTGGAATAGAATAAGTAAAACCACCTTTATTCTCAGATGTTAATGTATGTGTAAAATCTTAAGGAATCCACAAATGCAACTATTAGAGGAATGAACAAATTGGAGAAAAGTTGCAGAATACATCAACACACAAATATTATTTACATTTCTATATATATCAATCAACAATCCAAAAATGAAAATTTAGAAAACAATTTCATTTATAATAGCATTAAAAAAATAAAAATCCCAAGAATAATTTTAACAAAGCACACCAAACACTGTATACCAAAACGCTGCTAAAAGAAATTTTAAAAGACTTAAGTAAATGGAAAGCTATCTCATGTTTACAGACTAGAAGACTTAATTTTGTTAAAATCATTCTACAGAATCAATGAAATTTCTATCAAAGTCCAATGACCATTTTGCAGAAATGAAAATCTGATCCTAAAATTAATATGGGATTTTAAGATCCTCTGAGTGGCCACAATAATATCAAAAAAGGAAAACAAAATTGGGGACTCACATTTCCTGATTATAAAACTAACTACAAAGCTATGGTTATCAAACTACTGTAGCACTGACTTAAGTATAAGCATACAAACCAATGAACTAGACTTGAGAGTACAGAAATCAAGCATTTATAGCTAATTGGTTTTTTACAAGGACGCTAAGACCATTTACTGGGAGAAAGAACAGTGTTTTCAAAAAATGGTACTGATAAAACTGTATAGCAATGTACAAAAGAATGGATTTGTACCCTTACCTCACACCGTATTTAAAAATTAACTCAAAGTGGATCAAAAGTCTAAAGTTAAGAGCTAAAACTATTAGAATAAAACAAGTAAACCATGACCTTGCATTTAACAATGATTTCTTAGGTATGACAGAAGGAGTATGAGCAACACAAGATAAAATAAAATAAAATAAATAAATAAATAAATAAAATAAAATAAAATAAAATAAAATAAATAATACCATGAAATTTTATCAAAATTTAAAGCTTTTGTGTAAGGCACCTGGGTGGCTCAGTCAATTAAGCATCTGCCTCTGGCTCAGGTCATGATTCTGGAGTCCTGAGATTGACCCCCTATCAGGCTCCAGGTTCAGCTGGAAGCCTGCTTCTTCCTCTCCCTCCGCCCCTCCCTCAGCTTGTTCTCTCTCTCTCTCCCTCTCTCTCTCTCTCTCTCTCGCTCACTTTCTCTCTCTCAAATAAACAAAATCTTTAAAAAAAATTAAAGCTTTTGTGCAAAAGACTATCAAGAGAGCCAAAGAAAACTCACAAATTTCTAGAAAATATTTGCAAATTGTATCTGATCACGTTGTTTAGAATTCAAAATATATAAGGAAAATGTACAACTCACCAACAGAAAGATAAACAACCCTATTAAAATATGGGCAAGAGGACTCAATTAACATCTTTCTGAAGAAATTATAAAAATTGCCGAAAGCACATGAAAAGTGCTCTATATCATTAATTATTAGGGAAATTAAACTACAAACCACAATGACATACCACGTCACACCCACTAGGATAGGTATAATAATAAAAAAAAAACCAAAATAAATGTTGGTAAAGATGTAGAGAAATTTTAACCTTCATATACTTCTGGTGGGACTGTCCAATGGTTCAGCTGCAATGGAAAACAGTTTGGCAGTTTCTCAATAAGTAACAGAGTTACCATACGACCCAGCAATTCCACTCCTACATATACACTCAGAATAGTTGAATGCAGATATTGAAACAAAAATTTCTACACAAATATTCATATCCTCAATATTCCCGTTAGCCAAAGTGTGGATACAACCCAAGTATCTCTCAATCAACTGATAAGTGGATAAACAAGATGTAGTAGACAGAGAATGAAATACTGGATATCCATAAAAAGTACTGAAGTATTGATACATGCTACAACATGGACAAACCTTGAAGGCATTATGCTAAGTGAAAGAAACCAGACATAAAAGACCACATAACGTGTTTTATGTCTCTATGGATTTAACAATAAAGGATATAGTGTTGTGGGTTTTTGTGTGTGTGTGATGAAATTGTCCTGGAACCAGGTAGTGGGGATGACTGAACAGCATTGTGAAAGTACTAAATGCCACTGAATTATACACTTTAAAATGGTTAAGATGGTAAATTTTAGTTATATATTATATATGTTTTATGTTATATATTATATATATTTTACCACAATAAAAAAAATCAACAAGAAATAAAACATGATCCCATGTGCCCAGAAGGAGAGAGTGGGACAAGAGAATGGCATTATATTTTAAGTGTCAAGAATATCACTTTCGATGACCCTGTGTAGTATGGTTAAGAGAGATCAAGGGAATGGTTAGGACACTCTAGGAATATGTATTCTAATTGAGTGAGGATGGGGTGTCGCACTGAAGTTTTTTCTTTAAGGGAGCTACATACAGTTTCACATCTATATAGGAAATTTACTGAAACATGTAATGCTGAATCTAATTACTTTGATCTTCTAGATAGATCTGACACATTTTCAGGACATCATAGTACAAATGACCTCACTCGATGAAATAACAGGGTATTCCTTCGGTGTCCACAATATTAGACAAATTAATAGTTTGTCTACAAACAATAGTTTGTAGTTCATCCTCAAAGGGGGAACTACAGGTTCTTCTCTTTGAATATTATCCTGTTCCTTTAGCCTCCTCTTATGATCACTTAATCACTCTAAGTCTCTTAAACTTTCTATGCACTCTAAAAATTGTAGTGCATCACATGTGCAAGCTCTGCCTATAGCTAAGTGGTTCTGATACACAAGTCAGAGTTTAGAACATTCACTTCTGGGTTATTCAAAAGTTATTTTTACCTTAAATAATTACAAACCCTTTGGCTTTACAGGTTCCAGCTTTACAGGATTACAGAGATGGGGTATTTTGCATTTGGTGAGATTCAGGAAAAGATGGAGCAACTAGCACACATATGCCAATTTCCCTTTTCATTTTTAATGCACACCAATTCTGTACTTTTCTATAGTCTTTCAAAATTTCTCTTAATGCTTGTACTGAAGATATTTCATTGCTCTCAGACACAAAACACTGCAGGAGTTCACTTCTTTTGCTTTCATTCCAATGGATTAGGGCAGTTTTCTGATTAAAACTGATTATGAAAGTATTTTCTATTGCAAGATCTTACATGTTCTTTAAAAAGTCCTTTTTTTATACATTAGAAAATCTGTTGTTAAAAACACTGATAAGATTTTATTTCATTTCTTCACTGTACATTTCACATAAATACTTATCCTTTATGTTTTCAGAGTTTAAAAGTGATATAAATACAGAGAACAAACTGGTGGTTTGCAAGAGGGTAAGGACATGGAGAGATGGGCAAAATAGGTGGAGGGAGAGGATTAAGAGGTACAAACTTCAGTTATAAGATAAATATGTCACAGGAATGAAAAGCATAGCATAAAGGATGTAATCAATAATATGGTAATAACATTGTATGGCGATGGATGGTAACTACCCTTCTTGTGGTAAATGCTGTGTCATGTGTAGAACTGTCCAATCACTATGTTATACACTGGAAATTAATATAACATTATGTGCCAATTATACTCCAATAATAATTTTTAAACATTTCTGTATTTCCTAAAATTCTTTCAAGTTAATAATTTCTGACTTCCCATTAGTACAATGCATTCTAAGAAAATAATATGACAAATGTATCAGGATGAATGTATAAGGACTATACATTCTTTTTAATAGCGAAAAATTGAAAATGCTATAAAAATCCACCAAACAGAATTGGTTAGTCTCTGGTATATCTACTCACTTGACAAACTACTCAGTAATAGTATAAACACAATTGTAAGACTTTATATTCTGTTTTGTAAAATCCTATGTATTAGTTGCTTTATAATGGCTGTATTAGGGAGGTAGTGCTTTCATTTCCCAATATAGAGATGAGGTTTAGTAGAGGTAAGCAATTTGTCCTGTGTTTCACAAGTAAGTGGCAGCCCTAGATCAGAAAACCAGGCAATCTGACTCTAGAGAGACAATGCTTTTGATCACTATCCTGTTGATGGCTCTCTACATTTATTGACATGGAATATGTTCTTAATATATTATTTAAATATACCAATTATTCAGAGTACCAGCCGGGAAAATGAAATATATAGTTATATCTTAATATATTTCCAGTAGTTGTGAGAGCAAGGATTTATAGCAATCCCAATTTATTATATTTTTTTCATTTTTTTTCTGATTTTCTGTAATATTGTATTTAATTAGAAAATATAGAATATTCTTTTTATTTTTTTAAGTAAGCTCTAGGTCCAACATGGAGCTTGAATTCACAACCCCAAAATCAAGAGTTGCATGTTCTTCTGAGTCAGCCAAGCATCCCAGAACATTCATGAGATATTAGTGCTACATGATCCATTATTACATGAGTGTTTGAAAGAAAATTAATATATATATACTTCTTATATAAATGTATCAAATGGTTATTAACTAAAATGTTAACAGTTTGTATTTAAATGATAAATTATAGGACAAGCTTTCCTAAATCCCTGTTTGTCTTTAAATGTATATTCGTCTTTTCTTAGTCACAATATATTATATAGAAATAAAAATGTAATAAAAGTTTAAAATAAAAATATGGTATGATTTGGTTTGCTTGCATTGAATACTCAGTGTTTACAGGCAGTGATGATCTCAGGATGGCAACATAACTGAGCCTTCCTATCCCTACAGCAATGTAAACTATTTAAGCATTGCACAGATAATTTAAGGATGATACAGTCAATGTTCCCAGAGTAAGCAATTTTCATTCCATTACCACAGCTGCATAAAGGACAACTCTCAACCACCTGCAGAAATTTCTTTCAAATATGTCCTAGGAGAATCTCAGCATGCAGCTTAGCAGCCTTCTCTCAAGACACAAACCAGGTTCGGTTATTGAGCTTCTCCTGCTTCGCTAATTCAAGTCTAGATGTGCGTTTTCACAGAGCAAAGAAAAACAGCCACCCCACTGAACATGAATATCTTAAGAATTTGTTTCCAGAGGAAATGTCGTTTTATATTTGGGTTAAATTAAACTCAAGATTTGCCTTTGTGAATGGTCTGAACACAAAACCCTAAGACATAAAGTTTATAAATGCAAATAGGTGGTCTATTACTCTTTCAATTCCAAGTCAAATCTCATCTCTTCTGTTTACATTTTATTGGGAAAGATCACAAAGTTGGAGAACCACAATCGCAGGAAATGAAAACTTTAGATTAGCTAATTAAACAGCTTATTTTTTTTTAATCTGGCCTAGTCCATGTTCACTTTGTCACTGCTAACAGTAGAGAAAGATATTAATAATACATTTTGAGTTATTACTCAGAGGACCAGAATCAGTGACTGAGGATTGTTACTACACAAAGTCAAAAATGTCATTGAGAGTGATTTTGATTTCACAATATTCTTGATCATCATCATGTTTATTAAAAGATCCATTAAAATTCCATCATGCTAATTTAACTGGGAAAATGTAATAGATTGCCACTGGATAGCTTCCACTAAATTAATGTAGGAGAATTATAACCAAAGCCTTGTTGGCATTAAGAAATAAAAACTGTAATGAGATATTAATCACTAGCTGAAATCAATGACATCATTAATGAGTGAAATTAAATCTTTGAGACAAAAGTTAGTAAAACTTTTTCATTTTTAAAAATTTAGTAAAACATTTTCATTTTTAAAAATAATCCTTGATATTTTCATTTCAGTATTTGTGTATCTTACTCATTATAATTTAGACTTGTGTACATTAATTTGGAGTGCTATAGGGGCAAACCATTCCTATTTCCTACCTTCTAGGAGTGCTTACAGATACCGCATTATTTCCTTTTTATTTTTTTCAGGGGGCAGGTTTTTTTGTAAGAGTGGTTGATCCAGTCTAAAGCTGTCCCGTTGGTAAATCAGTCAATTTCTGTGGATCCAGTAAGCAAAACAATTTTGATTTTTCCATTATATCCTTCTTCTTAACCTTTAATCAGTAGTAAAGGACATATGTTGACTCTCCATCTGCTGGCCTTTTATCTTGCCTCTCATTTGGTCCAGGATCCAGGCAGGAAAGAGGGATACTCTTCATTTGACTTTCTCAAGGAACCTAGCCTAGAGCAATTTGTATATTAGGTATGTTGAGTTGGCCATTTTATCTTCATCTTTCCTATTGGGAATCTTTCATATTTAGAAAAAAGGAGCTTAGTAACAAGGGACTCATTTATTGAAACGAATATATGATTCAATAAATCAATAGCACAAAAGTTTCAATAGTATGTTACTTTCTATCCTTAATCCATAAGCATTAAGTGCCTGATATTTTGCAAAATGCCATTATAAAAAAAAGTAAGACTCAGATCATGTCAGTAGGATGGCAGACTAGGAAACCTTGGACTTTCTTTCCCCATTAGATACATTGATTCAACAGAAATACACAGATCAGTTCTTATTCTGAGAAATCCAGAAACTAATTAAAATGAGAGGCTCTTCTTGCAGCCTGAGCATTTATGAAGCTAGCTACAAAACTGATAGGAAAATTGGACACATCTTCTTGCCATGATCCACAGCCTTGATACATTGCCACATAATTAGGAAGAAACCTCCAGATCCCAGCTTATCCTTGAAGAGAGAATTAGACCACACAGATGACATTCCAACCTTTTTGAGTGCTCTTAGGGGACAGCTTCTACCTCATCGGTCTCAGTGTTGACAAAATCAACATATGCTAGAACCCTGGAACTATAAAGAACAAAGAAAGCAATTTAATCTGAACACATCCACTCACTACAGCTACATTTCAAGTTCAACACAGAACAAGTGGATGGGGGGGTGGGGGTGGGAACAGCTCCCAGCTTCTCTCTGGGGAGGAAAAGATATAGACCACACACATTCCAAGTTCTAAATTTTTGGGGTGCCATCCAAGGAATTAGGATTAATGGGGGATCCCCAGGTGGCTCAGCAGTTGGCATCTACCTTTGGCCCAGGGTGCGATCCTGGAGTCCCAAGATCGAGTCCCATGTCAGGCTCCCGGCATGGAGCCTGCTTCTCCTTCCTCCTGTGTCTCTGCCTCTCTCTCTCTCTCTCTCTCTCTGTATCTATCATAAATAAATAAATAAATAAATAAATAAATAAATAAATAAATAAATCTTTAGAATTAATTACCTATCTTGAAGCACTGACAGGGCCTGACATCCATTAGACCCCTATGGATACCAAGAACAGAGGTGGTAGTTTGAACTAGTATTTGGGCACTCACCACAGTTCCTTCTGGCTCCGCACAGAATGAGCAGGCAAAAATCAAAACAAAAATAGAAATAAAACTAGCCACTAGCTTTTTCCTGGGGAGGGAAAGAGTTGGGTCTCACATTCAACATTCCAAGTTTTCTGAGTGCTACTGTGGGATTAACTTTTGCCTGGCCCAGAGTACTGGTAGGACTCAGAATATGTTGTACGTTGGGAGTCAACAGAGAACAAGGCAATAGATTTGGCTAGTAGTGTATGAGCACTTACCATGGGTCCTCCTCCAGCTCAACAAGGAACAAGCAGGTTAAAAACAACAATAAATGGCTCCCAGCTTTTCTTTGGGTAGGGACAGAATTGGCCTACATATCAAAAGTTCCAACTTTTCCAGAGGTTACCAAAGGGACTGGCCTCTCTGTTGCATGAATCAGAGCACTGATAGGATGCGACATTTTCTACATGTCAGAATCACTGAGAATAAAGGTTATTTGAACTATGACACAAATACCCACCACCAGCACCCCGCATAAACACACACATACTAGTACAACTAGTGAAAAACTCCAGTTCCCAGCTTGTCCCTCGGGAGAGAAAGAGTTGGACAGTGCATTTGATGTTCTGATTTCTCCAGTTACCACCCAAAGGATTAGTTTCTGTCTCTTACAAGGAATAAGAACAAACATGGTGGTTTGGACTAACACAAATATTTGAGAGGCCCACAGAAGCTCTGACTGGCTTGATTAGTGAACATCATGTCAATCCACAAAAGCTGAAAAAGGTGGCACTTTTTCCTAACATACAGAAACTAACACAAAGAATCAAGACAAATGAAAAATACACATAGAAACATGATTCCCTCCCCCCTCCTCAAAAGGCACAAGATCAAACTCCAGAAAATAACCCTCATGAAATGGAGATATATGAATTACCAGACTGACAGAAAATTAAAAATAATAATTATCAAAATCCTCATTATGTTCAATGTGCTCAGAATAATACATGAAAATAAAGTAAAAATTTCAACAAAGAGAAATATTTAAAAAGAACCAAACAGGGGATCCCTGGGTGGCTCAGCGGTTTAGCGCCTGCCTTTGGCCTGGGTGCGATCCTGGAGTCCCGGATAGAGTCCCACGTGGGGCTCCCTGCATGGAGCCTGCTTCTCCCTCCTCCTGTGTCTCTGCCTCTTTCTCTCTCTCTGCGACTATCATAAATAAAAAAAATAAAAAAAAATAAAAGAAAGAACCAAACATTAATTTTAGAGGTAAAGACTATAATAACTGAATTGGAAAATTTATAAAGGAGTTCAATGTCAGACTAGACTGAGCAGAATAATTAGCTAACTTGAAGACGTTCGAAGTTACTCAGACAAGCAAAAAGGAAAAAAGTGAGGAAGTATTACACATTTATGGGATATCAATAAGAAGATCAATATATGCATTATGTGAGTCACAGAAGAAGAAATTAAACCCAAAAGCTTATTCAAAGAAATAACAATTGAAAACTTTCCAAATAAAATGGACATCTACATCCAGGAAAATTCAAAGGATCTGGAATAAGGTGAATCCAAAGAAATTCATACTGAGACAAAGTATAAAATAAACTTGTCAAAAGTCAAAGACAATGAGGGAATTTTGAAAGCAGCAAAGGAAATAAAATTATCATGCACAAGAGATCCTTTTAAGACTGCACACAGATTTTTTAACAGAAATCTTTTAGGCCTGAAGAGAGTGGTATGATTTACTCAGAGTTAAAGGGAAAAAAATACTAAGCAAAAAAGCTTATAGGCAAATTGGTCCATCAAAAATAAAGGAGAAAGAATGACTTTATCTGGTAAACAAAAGCTGAGGAAGCTAATCTCTACTTGATCTGTCTTAAGAGTTGCTATGGAGAGTTCTTCAGTTGAAATAAATAAAAAAGTTAAATAGCAACATGATAACAAAGTATAAAACTCCTATTACTATAATGGAAGTAGGTAAATCACTTGCTTCTAATCTAAAAGCTAAAAGACAAAAGTATTAAAATAATATACCTAAAAAATGTGTTAATGGATACAAACTGAAAACAGTTGTAAATTGCAACATCAATAGCAAAGTATATGCTGGGGAAAAATAAAAGTATAGGATTTTTCTATGAGATTTCAGTTGTTACCAGCTTACAATTACATTTTATGTGATTTCCATGGCTACCACAAATAAAATATCTATAGAAGTTATATAAGAGAAAAGGAGAGAAGAAACAAAGCATATCAATACAAAAAAAAATCAATGAAACACAACGAAAGACAGCCAGAGGGGAGTAGAGTGGCAAATGAACTACAAGACAAACAGAACAATTAACAAAACTTACTTTAAATCAATTTACTTTCCTCTCAATAATTACTTTAAATGCAAATGGATAAAATTGTCCAATCAAAAGATAATCAAAAGTGGCTAAATGGATTTTTAAAAATCCAACTATATGTTGGCTACAAGAGTCTCACTTTAGATTTATGGACACAGGTAAGCTGAAAATGAAAGGTTGGAAAACAACTTTCTATGAAAATAGTAAACAAAAGATAACAGGGATAGCTAGCTACACTTATATCACACAAAATAGACTTTAAATAAAAAAATTGTCACGAGAGACAAAGAAGTATATTAAATAAGGATGAGTCAATTCAACAGGAAGATACAACAATTATAAATATGTATGCACTCACTATCAGACCACCTAAATATATAAAGAAAACATAGATTGAAAACATATTGATTGAATGAAAGGGAGAAAACAGCAGCAATATAGTAATAGTAAGAGAAATCAATATTGCACTCTCAATAATGGATAGAACAACCAAGTAGAACATTAATAAAGGAACAGCAGACTATAGACTAAAGACCAAATGGACTTAACAGACATATAAAAAACAAGCAGCAGAATAATAATCTTAAACACACATGAAATATTCTCCAGGATAGATTACACGTTTGTCACAAAACAAGTCTTATAAAAAATTTTAAAGACTGCAATCATAACAAGTACCATCATTCCAAAAACAATGGAATAAGACTAAAAATCGAAAGCAGAAGGAAGAATGGAAAATTCAAAAAATGCGAAAATAAAATATTTTAAACCAATGGATCAAAGAAGACATCAAAGAGAAATTAGAAAATATCTTGATAAATGGAAGTAAGACATAACATATCGAAACTTATGGGATGCAGCACAAGTAGTACTAAGAGGAACGTTTTCAACGATAAACATTTAAAAAAAGAGAGGAGAAAAATTAAACAACAAAAATCTTACATAAAAAACCTAAATTTACACCTCAGGGAACGAGAAGCAAACAAACAAAAAGATTAAACTAAGGCCAAAATTAGAAGGAAGGAATTAATAAAGATTAGAGCAGAAATAAACAAAATAGAGAAAAGAAAAATAGAAAAAAATGATTTTTAAAAGACAAAATTGATGAATTTTAGGTTACTTAAGGAAAAAAGATGACTCAAAATAAAAATTGTAAATGAAAGAGGAGACATTACAGTTGATATCACAGAACTAAAAATGATGAGAGACTACAATGAGAGAGTGATCATAGACTACTATGAATAATTATATGACAGCAAACTGGATAAACTGGAAGAAATGGATAAATACTTAGAAAAAATACAACTTACCAAGACTTAATCATGAAGAAATAAAAACAGACCGATAAATAGTAAAGGGACTAGAATCAGTTATCAGAAACTTCCCAACAAGAAAAGTCCAGGATCCGATGACTTAACTGGTGTATTTTACCATTTAAAGAAGAATTAATGCTAATCTTTCTCAAATACCTACCAAGACAGATAAGGACAATGCAAGAAATAAAAGCTATAAGTTTTATACCTGATAAATATAGATGTAAAAATCTTTAACAAAATTGTAGCAAATTCAATTCAATAGCAAATTAAAAGTTTCATACATCATGACCAAGTGGGATTTATCCCTAGGATGCAAGGATAGTACAACATTTGTAAGTATCAATTTTAATAGAAGAATAAAAGTCATATGATACTTTTGATAGATGCAGAAAAAGTGTTTTTATCAAATTCAACACTCTTTCATCATGAACACTCTTGACACACTAAGAATAGAAAGAAATTACCTTAATATAATAAAGCCCAGGTATGAAGGCAACAACCAATGTCATACTCAATGGTGAAAAACTTAACTTTTTCCTTCTAAATCAGACACAAGGCAAAGGTCCCCATTCTAGCCACTCTATTCAACAAATTCTGGGTAGAACTTTTAGATAAGAGGAGGAAATAAAAAGCATCCAAATCAGAAAGAACTAAGTAAAATAGCCCCTATTTTCAGATGACATAATCTTCTATACAGAAAACCCTGAAGAATTAAAAAAAAAAAAAACCTCTTAAACTAATAAACACATTCAGTAAAGTTGCAGTATACAAAATCCACATGCAAAAATCAGTTGCATTCCATGCAGTGACAGTAATCTGAAAAAGAAATGGAAGAAACACTATCATTTACAATAGCATCAAAAATTTTAAAAATCCATAGAAATAGACTTAACTATGGAGGTGAAAGACATGTACACTGAAAACTGCAAAACACTGATTAAGGAAATTAAAGAAAATCGAAGCAAATGGAAAGACACCCCACGTTGATGGATTGGAAGACTTAATTCTGTTAAAATGTCCATACTAATCAATGCTAATAACTCTCAAATCCCAATGAGAATTTTATAGAAATAAAAAAGACAATTCTTAAATTCATATGAAACCACAAAGGAAATCAAATGTCCAAAATGTACTTGAGAAAAAAGAAAAAGCTGGAGGCACCTCACTTTCTGTTAGCAAATTATATTACAAGCTGTAGTAGTCAAACAATATGGTACGGACTAAAGAACAATATATAGACCTATGGAACAGAATAGAGATCCTAGAAATAAATCCACACAAACAGGGTTAACTGATCTCCAACAGTGGTGCCAAAAATACAAAATAGAGATAAGATGGTCTCTTCAATAAACATGTTAGAGAAA
This sequence comes from Canis lupus familiaris, assembly GCF_011100685.1. Taxonomy (NCBI): domain Eukaryota; kingdom Metazoa; phylum Chordata; class Mammalia; order Carnivora; family Canidae; genus Canis; species Canis lupus. The sequence continues at coordinate 21,724,495 of NC_049236.1, read as the reverse complement.
CTAGACAACCACAAGCAAAAGAATAAAATTGGACCCATATCTTATATGATACACATAAATTAACTCAAAATGAATTAAACACTTACATGTAAGACCTGAAACTGTAGAACTCCCAGAGGAAATCATTTAAAGAAAGATTGATGTTGGTCTTGGTGATTATTTTTTTTTTGCTATGACATCAAAATTATAGGCAACAAATACAAAAATAAGCAAATGAGGCTACATCACACTAGACTTCTGCAAAGCAATGAAAATAATAAAACAAGAAGGGAATCTGAAATGGGACAAATATTTGATACAAACCAGGTATCTAGTAAGGGATTTATATCTAAAATATATAATGAATTCCAAGAACTCAAAAACAAAACACCTCCCACTGATAATCTAATTTTTAAAAAAGACTAAGGACTTGACTAGACATTTCTCCAAAGAAGATATATAAACAACCAACAAATCTCTGAAAAATGCTCAACATCACTAACTAGGAACTGCAAATCAAACCACAATGAGCTATTACCTCACACCAGTTGGGATGCCTATTACCAAAGAGAGAGAAAGAGACAAAAAGTATTGGTGAGGATGTGAAGAAATTGGAGCCCTCCTACGCTGTTATTGAGAATTCAAAATGGCACAGCTTCTATGGAAAACAGTAGGGAAAATTACTTAAAAAAAACTAAAAAAATAAAACTGCCATATGATTCAGCAATCCCACTTCTGAGAATGTAACTAAAATAATTGAAATCAGGATCTTGAAGATGCATTAGCACTCCCTTGTTCACTGCTGCACCATTTACAATAGCCAACATGGGGAAAAAACCCTAAATGTCCATCAACAGATGAACAGATAAGGACAATGTGATATATACCCACAATGAGTTGTCATCCAATCTTAAAAAAGAAAGAAATCTTGGAATATGTGACAACATGGATAAAAGTTGAAGACATTACGCTAAGTGAAATAAGCTGGTCACAAAAAAGATAAACAATGATTCCACTTCTATCAGGTATCTAAAATAGTCAAACTCATAGAAGCAGAGACAAGAATGGTTGCCAGGGGCTGAAGGGAGGAATAATTAGGAAGTTGCTAATCAAGGGGTATCTAGTTTGTTATTCAAGACAAATATTTCTAGAGAACTGCTATACATTTTGGCTATACTTAATTGTACCGGATTGTACATGTAAACATCTATTAAGAGGGTAGGTTTCCTGTTAATTTTCTCACCACAATCAGGAAAAAAAGTCAATCCTTGCCCTCAATATGTCAGTAGTGGAAGATTAAGTTATGTGAATTCATAAGTAGGCATTCTGTTCTTCCTAAAAATGTAGAGCTGAAAATCAATTTCTGTGGCATTAGGCAGTTTTCACAAGCATAGGTGTCAGCGGGAAGCGCTGTGGTTATAGTTGGGTTGATTCCTCTTTAACACATCCCGTCTCTCCCATTCTCTCTTCCTGTTTGTTTTTCTCCAAAACTCCTTTTACTTTCTTCATTCTTCACCCATTACTCCCTTAATGAATCTTCTTTACTTCTAAACAGTTGGTATCTTTGAAATTCCCTACCTGTTCCAGGACTCCTTTCCCTGAGAACTACTATCCCACAAGTGGAAGACTGACTCCTCTCAATTTAATTACCATTCCCTCATGTAGGATGACTGAAGCAATTACACCGAAGGTGGATCTGTGACCTGACTGGATTGAAGGATCTTCTTTGATAATTTGGGATTAAAATTAAGATGGGCACTTGACGGAATGAGCACTGGGTGTTAGTCTATATGTTGGCAAATTGAACACCAATAAAATATAAATTTATAAAATAAAAAAATAAATTGCTCTATTAAAATTAATTAATTAATTAGTTAATTAATTAATTAATTAAATTAGGAAATCTTAGGGACACCTGAGGGGCTCAATGATGGAGCATCTGCCTTCGGCTCAGGGCGTGATCTCAGGCATCAGGATCCCCTTGAAGAGCCTGCTTTTCCCTCTGCCTGTGTCTCTGCCTCCCTCTGTGTCTCTCATGAATAAACAAAATCTTAAAAAAAAAAAAAGATTTAAATTCGGAAATCCTAGCACTCTCTGATGTTGATTCACTAAGTGGATGAATAATTAACAATGAAAGGAAGACATTAGAAGAAGCAAACTTCCAACCAGAAGACAGTCTGCAGAAAGGGAAGAATGGAGGAAAAAGAGAAGAATAGAAGAAAAAGAATCCTTGACATTGTCAGCTTTCTAGTTCTGGTGCTAGTCCTTGGAAAGACCTGGTTGAACTTTTATGTTTTGTGTTCTCTGGGATAGTTCTGTATCAGTCAGAAGAATCCTAACTTGGGGTCTTTTGCCTCTTCTCTCGATCTGTTATTTCCGCTCTCTGCCCTGATACTTTTTTTCACCGGGAGCCTGACGTGGGATTCGATCCTGGATCTCCAGGATCGCGCCCTGGGCCAAAGGCAGGCGCCAAACCGCTGCGCCACCCAGGGATCCCCTTTTTTTTAAATTATTATTTGAGGTCTGACATAATTCTCTCTACTGACATTTATTTTCTCTTCCTTTCCCTCCCGCGTCTTAATTTCTATCCAAATTTTAGGTCTCTTTTTCTGCTTCTCTCTCTCTGCCTTCTCCTCTCATGGTACTTCTGACCCTTACATGCCTGATGTTAGCATAATTCACCTCTATAATTTTTAGCTCTCCTCTTATCTCATTGCTTTTCTTCTTTTTCTTAGTCATTATTTCCTCTTCTTGAATCTAATTTGAGGCTTGGACTTATACCTGTGTCTTTGTTTAGGGTTTTTTAAGCTCTGCAACTTCCAACCTACGTGAGATAGAAACCTACAGCATTATATTACAAAAGGAAAATCAAAGGAAACATGCTATTTCTAAATATATGAGCTTACTACAAAAGGATAGATATACAAATACTGTATAGTTTTTTCTCAAGACAACTTACTAAAATTTATTTAATTTTTTCTTTTAGTCAAAGAAAATTAAACAATTCTCGAATGCTTTGAGGTCAATGTGTCATGTCTTTAACCATCGCATAGACCAAAGCGATCAGTTTCCACTGTGAGAATCTGATAAATAAGGTTTAATCTTGCCCTCAATTAAAACACCACTATCTAATTGTCATTCAGTGTTCTCCGTGCAGAAGCTGAAAATATGCATATGAGAGAATTTTCCATGAAGGTAATGTTTATAGTCATTTCTGGGTTAAAGAACAAGATTTATTTCACTATATGGGAATGTATTTCCTGACATTTGTCCTACTGCATTATGATCAAAGGGCTGTAGTGCTGAATGTGGGAATTTCTTCAGGAAGGCTGACTGTAAGTGATTATGTAAACTTCTAAGCAAAGGCAATCTCCGTGATGTACCCTGACTGTCAGAAACCCTTTGCAGGTTTCATAGTGCTGAATATAGCTGGTTGCTGCCTGCTGGGATTCCACAGGAGATTTGGGGTTGTTTTATAAGTATAAAGATAAGTAGGTATGTAGGTGCTGCTGCCAATAAACTTGAACCCAAAGAGATGAGCCTGTTCAAATCATATCCATGGATGTTCCATGGAGGTTGATCTCATCTTGTAAATAGATGAGGATTTTATTGGCAAATATGAAACCAAAATTGGTTTTCAGATCTATGACCTCTAACCCATCAGGTAAGGAAATTGGCCTGAGTACTCATGGAACTCTCTGAGCCATATTTTGAAACTCTCGTATGTGAACCACCGAGTATGTTATATTGCTGCTGTTAATAAGGTATAGTGCTAGAACTTTTTATGTTAAATGCTTGCTGGGGACTAACTTTAGGATGTGACATGAAATTATGTACATCTCTTACATTTATTGGTTTTCATCCACATATAGAAATACAAGTATTCAAAAAGATCTGCAATAAATTTTATGCACTAGAATTTGTATGACTTAATCATTTCATTCAGGTGTTTGCTCAAATATCTTTACCTAAGAGAAGCTTTCCAAATTCAGCTTTTCTAAAAGACAAGCCTCCCCATTACCATGTATACCCATATCTTACCATAATGTTCTTTATAGCACATGCCATTCCTTTATATGTATAGAGAGGTTATGTGCGTATTGCTCCTTCCTCAGCTAAAACATTTGCTCCAGGAAGGTAGGGCTTTTGCATCTTTTTGTTCCCTACTGTATCATCTAGCCAGGAAAGATTCTAACTTGGTGAGTTAGAATGAATCACAGCATTAGTTATCATTATTTTAAAAAGAAGAAAAAGAGAGAGATAAAAGTAAACTAACTGATTCACAATGATAAGATTGTTGAATAGCCTGGTATAAATTCATAGCTTAAACCATTAAAACCTATTATATGTTTGTACCTTAATCATTTTTGTAATGAAGAGGGTTTTTAAAATTTTTAACATTATGTGAATAAAGCAAGATCTAGAATTGTATATGTAATATGACTACAGCATATACACACACACACACACACACACACACACACACACACACCAAAGGAGAACTGAGAAAAAACACTCCACAAAATATTTATAGTGCATGTGCTTAGATGGAAAGACATCATGGATTTTCTTTATTTATAAATATTTCACAATTATTATTTACCAACCACAGTCAGAAGAAATGAGGCAAAAAAGGAAGAAAAGGGGAAAGAAATATAGTAGTGAGTGGGAATTGAGTATTATGGATCGATTAACTATCATGCTAAGGTACTATAAATATGAAGACTTTAACAACTAATAGTAGTACATGATGTTTTTCGAATACTCATTATGTGTAAGTACAGTTTGAAGGGTTTTTTTTTTTTAGTACAGTGTACTTTATTGATAGTACTTGACAAACTAGGGATCCCCAAGCCCCTCCCCTCCTTCAGAGGGTCTGGAATGGAAACTGTGTAGAAGTCATGAGATTCTCAGTGTGTTAGGGGATGAGAGTTGGAACAAGGACTCCCTAGCACGAGGACCTCTCTCTCTTCTTGTTGGTCTCACTGGAGCTGGAGGTCCAGGAGGCTCTTACTCCTTGGAGGCCATTGTGGATCATTAGGTCCACCATCTGGTTGCTGTAGCCAAAACCATTGCCATACCAGGAAATATGCTTGACAAAGTGGTCATTGAAAGCAATGCCAGCCCCAGCATTGAAGGTGGAAGAACGGGTGGGTATACTGTCAAAGCCCCAGGAGAAAACCCAGTCCTCAGTGTAGCTTAGGATGCCTCAGAGGGGCCCTCCAATGCCTGCTTCATCATCTTCCTGATTTTATCATATTTGGCACCTTTTCCAGGCAGCACGTCAGATCAACAACTGACATATTGGAGGTAGGGTCTTAGAAGGCCAGGCCAGTGAGCTTCCCATTCAGCTCAGGGATGACTTTGCCTATAACCTTGGCAATGCCAATAGAAGCAGAGATGATATTCTGGGCAGCCCCTTGCCCATTATGCCACAGCTCCCCAGAGGTGCTGTCCTTGGTCTTCTGGGTGGCAGTAATGGCCTGGATTTTGGTCATGAGTCCCTCCACAATGCCAAGGTTGTCATGGATGACCTTAGCCAGAGAGGCTAAGCAGTTGGTGGTGCAGGAGGCATTGCTGACAAAGTTGTCATACTTCTCATTGTTCAAACCCATCACTAACATGGCATCAGCAGAAAGGGCAGAGATGATGACCCTTTTGTCCCTATCCTTCAGGTGAACCTCAGCCTTCTCCCTGGTGGTAAGACCCCAGTGGACTTCACAACATACTCAACACTAGCATAACCCACTTGATGTTGGTGGATTCTTGCTCCTGGAAGATGGAGATGGACTTCCCCTTGATGACAAATTTCCCATTCTCAGCCTTGGCTGTGCCGTTGACTGTCATGGGTAGAATCATACTGGAACATGTAGACCAAGTAGTTGAGATCAATAAAGGGAATCACTGATGGTGCTAATATCCACTTTGCAGGGGTAAAAACAGCCCTAGTGACCAGGTGCCCCATATGGTGAAATCCATCTACTCTGACCTTCACTGTCTTGGGGACACAGCTGGCACTGCAAAAGAAGATGCAGCTGTTTGTCAAATGGGTAGGAGCAGAGAGCCTGAGATTCTTCACATAAATAAATTGTTTAATTCTCATAATTACTAAATGAGGTCAGTGTTATGGTTGTTATTATCATCACTGCCATTCCCACTTTACGGATGGAACCCAGAGAGATCATACTACTTCCCAAAGTTGCCCAGCTAAGAGATGGTGGACCTGGGATTTGAATCTGACTCAGGATCTGAAAACACTTATAACTCTACCATTATGTGATAGAAAGAACATGAGCTTTGGAATTAAGCTGGTTTGGGTTTGACTCTAATGAACATTTCACTCTATGATAGCATTCATGAGGCACAGTATCTAGCATATAATTTATAATGGCAGTTCAGATGAGAGGTTTTCATATTTCTCAAATGTTCAGCGTATACATCATTGCAGTTCCATAGAACTAAATAATCCAGCTGTCATTTTCAAAATTAAGAATCCTGGGTATTTATTATTTATTAATTATAACAAATGGATTAATTATATAACTATAAAAGTGATTGAAGGACACAGCTGACAGTTGAAAATGCCTTTACAAAACCTATACCTGATTCTGTTCTCAGTAAAAACAGTTCAGGAAATTTAATTTAGGATGCCAGGTGGCACAATAGGTTATACATTAACTTGTCCCCTCTGGAAAATTAAATTTGAATTTGGCTCTGGTCACAAATGAAATGAGTCATTTGGTACATGCCACTAAGGAAACTCACAAAGCCAAAATGACATTTCATTGAAAAATCACCTGTTAAGAAAAATGTCTGCAGTCACTGGGGACATTTTCAAGAAAAATAAACAAGTGCGTAAGGCAAAAAAAAAAAAAAAAAAAAAAAAGAAGGGATCAAGGGGCTACTGTGAATTATAGTCTTGCTGAAAATCTGTAGAAAGGAAAGTGCTATAGTACTTACGAGCTTATAGCCAACCACAAATCTACATTTTATCCTGTTCCTCCTATTTTTTCCCCAATCTCAGGATCCTAGGAGATTATTCACTTATTTCCCAAAGAAAATTGGCTTTTTTCCTTGTCACAGTTTTAGCCAAATGTCAGTTTGTATCAAATTATCATGGATTACTGAGCTCACTGCACGGAACCATCTAATTGTGATTCTAAACCATATGTTTAGCTCTTCCTGTTTCTTTCAGGTAAATAAATAATACAATTATGAGGACTATTCTTTCCTCATTTAAGGGACTAAGAAAATGTACAATTGACAGACTTCAGAGGTAACCTTAATTTGGAATTAATGCTTATTCCTTTCATTGTTACATTCTTGTCCATGTAATAATCACATAGTAAGTATTTCGATAGATGGGGAGATTAATAATGGTAAAATTTCCAGCACAAACATCAAAGCTCAGTTTATTCATATTCACTATGGGAGAAATATGGTGCACAAATGTTGAAATCATCTTAGTCCCTATCCTAGATGTTTTATACTGGATTCTAAATAAACACTGTCAATTCATTGTTTTAGGGTCTCGACTTGAGGAGTCAAGCCATGCCCATTAAAATTGTACTAAAAGTAATATCCAAAAATAAAAAAATAAAAAAATAAAAGTAATATCCAGACCACACTGCTTCATGACTGCTTCCCAGTCCCCCATTCCAGTAGTTGATACTTTCAAGGTCTCAGTGGTCCTGGGCATGTAAGCTTCCAGGCCTGCTGATGCTCCAACCAACCAAGGTCATCTCTAGCCTCCAGTTTTCATTCAGCAGGCAAGTTTCTGACCATTCCATTCCATCACTGGAGAAAGCTTATGATAAAAATTTATACCATGACTAGGCAATGTTAATGACAAAAATTTATTCACTGCATCCCTGGATTTTATTCCCAATAGTACTTGCTAGGCAAAGGTCCTTGCTTAGCAATCTTATGAGACCTTAAACAAATGGGCAAACCTCACTCTAGCTAGATTAAGACAAAAGGGTCATATCTACCAAAAAAAAAAAAAAAAAAGCCATAGGATTTGCATATGTTAATTCATTCTTCCTAAGTACAAATATGCAAATGTAGTTCTATGAAAAGAATGCATTGACCTCTGGCAAACTTTATGTAGGAACAACGGCCCTAAATTTATTAATATTATCTATTCACATAGAAAGAAGTCATTGCAATCAGAATGATAGTGAAAAAAACAACAACCCATAACAGCAAATTAAAATAAACATGCACACATGGATATACCCAACTCTTCTATCAAAAAAGGGAAAAAGAGCTTTATAAGCATAGCTTTTCTCTTTTATATGACCTAAATGAAAATTATGTTCCTTCTATTTTATGTTTAATCACTTTAGGAACCCTAAAAACTAAAAATTATTGTTGATTTTGTGTGATAATATCTAGACCTATATTCTTTAGCAAGGGTTCAATACATACAATTAATAGAGAACTTTCTGCAGTTTTCAAGTGTCATGGGTGAAATTGTGATTTTGCTTTATTTTCAGATTCTTCAAATCTGACTTAAAGAGTCTGGCAATTATGGAAACAATGAAAGACAAAAATTGGCAACATGCATTGTCTCACTTCTAGGAGAGAAGTATTGAATATAAGCCACTGTAAGCAAAAATTTTCTTAGGCCTCCACATGATTACATATTTCTACCTTAGACATCCTGGAAATAAACACCACTTTTCAATGATAGGTATAAGAACTTTCAATTTACTGTCTAAATATTTTTTCAGCTACCAATTTGAAAAGCAATTGACAGTTTTATTAAATGCTAAATCCAGTCTTAGTTTTTCAGAGCTTCTTTTGTTACCTTTAAAATAGAGTTCCAAATGTTTAACCAGAAGTTTTGAAAACACTTTAAAATCAGTAGTGAATAGAAAAGTAGCTCTGTGGGACTTTCAGAATATATTTCCTTGGTCATACCATTATAGAAACCATTTCTGAGGATTGGAAAAAGTATACTGTGTCTGAATTGGGATTTATTTGAAGATAGCATTATAATGAGAGGAGAGTATTATTATATTGTGTTTTCCAAATATTTAAAATTCTCTGAGATTTGTGACTCAATTTGTTGGACACCTAGAGATATTCTATCAACATTGTTATTTTTAATCAATTTGTTTTAATATAATTTTAATTAATTGTGACTATATATAAAGGTCATCTGGCTTATTTTAAATACAATTGGATCACGTGATTCCTTTGCTTAAACTGCCTCAGTAAATCCTTGTTGCTTTTAAGATAAACACACATGTGTGCGCGTGCACACACACACACACACACACAAATACAAACACACACATTCCTTTCAGGGTTCTTGTTTATAAGCACCAAAATGACTCTGACTATTTTAAAAAAGAAAAGTTGAGCTTATTGGAAGGCCTGCACTAATAATGAGCAGCTAATGGAGAATCTTGGGAGTCATACAGGAACACAGTCATTCCGGGATTCCAAAAATCAGAAAGAACAGAAATTATCCTTTATAAATGACAGTCTAGAGAGGCAGCATAGCCTATCTGTTGGAGTATAGACTCTGAAGCCAGTTTTACTGAGTTTGAATTCTGTGTCTGCTGCTTCTTACTGTGTGAGCTCATTTAGGTTACTTAACCTCACTGTGGCTTATTTTTCTCTGTAAATGGGAATAACAAGTACCTATGTCATAAGGGTTGGTTTTAGGTGAGGGCAAACTATGCTCTGATAACAAATAACCCCTTCAAATATCACTAACTTAAAAACAAAGATTCATTTTATGCTCGTGGAACATGTTCATTACCGGTTGGCTAGGTGACAGCTCCACATTTTTGTCATCACAACTCCTAAATCCTGGCTGATGGAAGAGAGATTCTCTGGAGCATTGTAAATGGCCATTAAAAGAGGGCTGGAGTGTATCATATTGGAGTGTTGGTAGGCCTGAAAGTGACACATATCATTTCTACTTAAAATGCACTCTACTTACAACAAAACTGATACCTTGCTTAGGAAGGACATCAGGGAGTACAGTCTTACTGAGCCCAGAATATTTGGCAAGGAGCACCAGTGATTACTACCAGTTCCTAAATGAGTTAATATATACAAAACACTTAGAGCTGGACTTGGCACATATTAAGACCCATATATGTGTACTTACTAAATAAAATAAATAGGATATTTCTATGTATGGTCACAGTCAGAGCCCACTTTAATAAATATCACCCATCTTATTTCTTTACATCATTCATTTCAGATATAATATCCAAGGCTGAGCTTTAGGTACTTTTATATACCTTTATTGCTTATAGGTGTCATTTCGCTGTTTCCATAGGGAGAAATAGAACAATCACATGTTGTTTTCTTTTTTTACCAGTAGAAGGAGAGTTCAACGTTGATGGTCGCTCAAACTATGAAATGTTAACAAAATTACTCCTTTGGCTGTTAGATTTCATCATATATCCTTCTATCTAAACTACATCTCTAAAAATAATACTTGCCTGTAACATAACCAACCTTAAAATTGCAAACATACCCAATCCCCTCCAGAAAAGCAAACAATCCAAAATCTCATCAGTTACTGTACACATCTCCAAGAATCTAGGTATCTAAGTCTAAGACTTCTAGGTGACATCTTCTATTTCCTTAAGCCTATTATTATCCCATCTCAATAAAAATGACCTATAAATGCTCGTGGAAGAGAGAAAAGAAGGAAACATGCAAGCATAGACAATATCCTTTCTTTCTGCAGACATAGCCATCTTCTGTCTTGGGGTCATAGTTGTTATTTATGACTTTTTAACCCTTTGACCCATTCATTATTACTTTTACCTTTAGCCAGAACCTTGACTATGGTTATTGGTTTCAACTTGTAAGGAAGATGCAGGATATTTTTGTGAGATCTGAGCCTTATAGTAATCCTATTTATAATGGATTATAGTGGTTTTTCACTACCTTCTATCACTAAACAGGTGACATTAGGAGAGTCTCTGGCTCCATTCAGCTTTAATTCACTCAATATATATTTGTTTAATAACTCATATATTTTAGGCACTTTTCTATAAGTGGGATACTTTGGTGGGCAAATCAAATCTCTCTGTCCCTAAGTCACTAACATGAATGAAGAAGGAAGTAATGTATAGCAAACACTAAATATTATTAAATAAGTAAATTTTTTAGGATGTTAAAATGTAATAAGTGTGAAAGAAAGTATGAAAGAGAGAATATGTAGAGAAGCATACACAGGGCTGGATTCCTGTAGTGGGGGAATTGTAACCCAGTTTTCCTTAAAACAGATCCATTGCCCATGGCAACTCTGTAAACTTAAATTTAGAATCGCTTACCGAGTGACATGCAGAACCTCAACTGGCCAAGTAGCAGTATCAGTTTTAAATTGGCAGAGATATTGTTTCAGTTACATAAAACAAACAAGTGGGTCATTTACTTTCCTAGGGGCAGGTACATGTTAAACTCCATGCGAGGAAACTGAACACATGAGTTCTTGTATGATAGAAAGATGACATACATACAGGCCATATAGCACATCCTCTAGGCATAAGATGGTATCCAAACCTAAAAATAGTTTGAATTCTTATGCCAGAAAATTTTTAATAGGAATTGCATTATTTTATAATGCTAGCTGCATCTTGATCATCAGTTAACTGATAAGGCCCATGAATCATAATCTTGAATTTTGCTTTTTCCATAATGCAATTTCCTTAAGGTGATGATATCATCATGTCAGAAGAGTGGACCAGTCATTCAGCAAGTCTATGAACGTTTGTGCTGGTATAATAGAATGAGCAGAAAAACATCTAAACTTAGAATATATGTCTTCCGTGTCCCTCCATAATGAAAGATGTACAATGTCATATGCTTAACATCAGGAATGGAGTTGGCTGCACCCTTTGGGGTATGTTATTGAGTTAGGGGCTCAGGGGATGGTAGTTCTTTCTGGAAAATTGGGTTCTTACATGTGGTATAGCAAGGTCAGTACTGAGTCAAAGACTATGATTTTTGAGCTGATCAATACTGTTCCTTACTATCAAATAAGTACTTTATTTAATAACCTTTTGGACAAACTATCAGGTAGCTAGAATGAAATTGAATGATATGATGTTCTTGGTTAAATTTCTCTTCAGTAGAGAGGGATTTGGTAAACACTCACATAGAACAAACACATGTCTCACCCTAAAAGGTTCAAGAATACCCTTCTTCCTCCTTCTTTAAAATGTTCTAATATTGTTCTAATTTCTTCAAGGAGCTCAGCACTGTCCACTGATCTGTTGTGAAGAAAATATTTTGTGCAGTCGTTGTCTGATATGGTAGCCACTAGACACGCGTGACTACTGAGCACTTAAAAGTACAACTAGTTGACCATAAAGCTAAATTTTTAAAATTTAGTTTAAGCTTTATTAACTGCATGTAGCTAGTAGCTCCTGCACTGGGCAAGACAGCAGCCAAACCTCCCCACACACCTTGCTTATATTTCTGCCTCAAGCTTTTTTATTTATTATAAAAATTTACTCTAGAAAAATCTCTCCACTTGACTGAACTCCAAGTCTCTCCTGATCTACTGCAGGTGTAACACTGGTAAGTAGAGGAGTTAGTTACTTACTCCAGTTATGTCAGTTACAAAATGATGAAGCTAGGACTTGAACCCAAGCAGGCCTTCCTCTAGAGACTATGCTCTGCACTGAGGGCAGGCCAGCCTCTAATCTACCCAGTGATTCAATTAGCAGGTCGAGAATCTTACTGACCCTTCTCTGTTCTTCCTATCTCACATCCGTGGGGTTATATATTCCGGCCAATCATACTTCCAAGATTCTCCCAAATCTGTGGTTCACATTTCCCTTTGCTTCCACTATGTCAATCTTCATCATTTCCCTCCTGGATTTAAAGGTAGATATCTCTTCATTTGTGGATTAATATCAAGCATTATTGTGCTGGTGCATAGGAGGAATGGATACTTATCTCCAAATGTTTTATATATGATCTTACTGCCATATTGCTCCATCTCCAATTCACACTCCAGTTGCTACCAAGAAAATTTTTTGTAACCAAAAATCTGATTCTGTATCATATCCTATCAGTCCTTCATTATCTTACTTCTCCGGAGTCGTTCTCTACCAATCTCTTCTCTATTCTGCCCACCGCTTACCACCTTCTCTGTTGTTACCTGGAGACCTCATACAAAGTCTCATACAAGACTAATTTTATTATTATAGCCTTGTTATTTGTGCTTTTCTTTATCTGGAACATTCTTGACTATTCTTACTTGAATTTAAAAGACTCCATATACAGTCTTAACTCTGGTGACCATTTATAGAAGATCTAGTATGCATCAGACTCTGGGCCTATATTTTAAATCCTTACAACAACCATTTGCAGTAGATGTATTCCTTGACATGTATGAGGAAATTGAGGCTCAGAGAGCTCATGTCATGTGTCCAAACTCACAGTCAGCTGTCAGAGTTGAATCTCTACTTCAAACATAGTCTCTTTTCTGTACAACATCTATTTTACACAGTGATCTTCCTTGGAATTTTTTCTTATGCATTCAAGTTCTCTTAAATTACAAAGTGCCCAAGTTTTCTTAAATCACGACATATGCTTGCTTGTATTAAGTGGTCCTTCCATGTTCTTTATATTTTGTGCTTCTCAAATAATTGTTACATTGTACATTCTCTTATCTAGAGAATATCATATTAATCTGTGTGTGTGTGTGTGGCCCATAGTAGGAACTCACTATTTGCAGAATGAATAAATGAATTAATAGAATAGAATTCACAAAATCTATCTTCCAAGTTAGGGCCTTTTAATTTTTAGATCTATAATATTTTTCCTACCATTTCCACACCCTTTTGGATACTAAAAGATAGAGGAAAGAGGATTAATCCTCTATTACCCCACTTCATTTAACTCTTCACATGAAAATAATCTCTATACTAATTTTAATTTTCTAATGTTTTCCTTTATTATAATTGATGAATGTCAAATTTTTTCTCTTTTTACTCAGTCCAATACTATAATGTGGGACTTATTGTTGGAGATTATACATTGCATGAGAGCAGACATGTTTATATCACTAGTATATGTTCAGACTTAGAGCTGTCTTTTGCCCATAGAAATTGTTTGATAAATATTTGAAGATAGATTCATAAAAAATCCTAATAGCCAAAGCAATCCTGAGAAAGAATAACAGTTAGAGACATCATGCTCCTTGATTTTAAACTATATTACAGAGCTATAGTAATTAAAACAGTGTGATATTGGCATAGAGTTTGACAGACAAATGGAACAAAATAAGGAGGCCTGAAATAATCCTAGACATATACAGTCAATTAATCTATGAAAAATAACAGCTAAGGGTATACAGGTGGCACAGCATCAACCTACAAACCTTCTGCAGGATGAAGGAAACATTACCAAGATAAAAAGGCAATCTACTGATGGGGAGAAAATATTATGCACCATGTATCTAATAAGAGGACAACGTCCAAACTATATAAAAAACTAATACGACTCAATAACAAACAGAACACACAAAACCACTAAACACTCTAATTAAAAAACTAGATCTGAACATTTTTCCAAAGATGACATACAGATGGCCAACAGGTACATGAAATGATGTTCAATATCACTGATCATTAGGGAAATGCAAATTAAAGCCACAAGGAGACATCACTTCATGCCTGCTAGAATGACTAATGTCAGGAAGAAAAGAAATAACAAGAGACAGTGAGGATGGGAGCTGTAGTGGAAGTATAAATTGGTCCATCCACTATGGAAAATAGTATAAAGGTTCTTCAGAAAATTTAAAATAGAACTACCATGTGATCCAGCAGCTCAACTTCTGGGTATTCATACAAATAAAACAAAACCGCTAACACAAAAAAATGCCTGCACCCCATGTTCGTCGCAACATTATTTACAAGAGCCAAGATATAGTAACAACCTAAGTGTCCATGAATGAATGGATCAAGAAAATGTGATACATACACACAAAGGAATATTATTCAGGAGTAAAAAAGGAATGGAATTTTACCATTTGTGACAACATGATTGGAACTTGAGGACATTATGCTAAATGAAATAAGTCAGATAGAAAGACAAATACTATATGATTTCATTTATGTAGATTGTAGAAAATAGACCAAAAACCTTGAATTCATGGACACAGAAAACAGCTTGGTGATTGCCTGGAGATGGAGGTAGCAGAGCATTGGGCAAATGCGTGAAGAAGATCAAAACCCACAAATTTCCAGATACAAAATAAATAAGTCATGAGAATATAATATATAGCATGGTGACTATAGTTCATAATACTGCTGTTTATTTGGAAGTTGCTAAGAGAGTAGATCTTACTAGCTTTCATCACAAGAAAAGGTTTGTAATTCTGTATGATGATGGAAGTTAACCAGACTTATGGCGATCTTTTCATAATATATACAAACATCCTATTGTTACATTGTATACCTGAAACTAATGTATTATATGCCAATTATATCTTTTAGAAAAGAAAACTACAAGAAAATTGTGTAATCAAAAAAATATTTGTTGAAGAAATGAACAAATGCAATAATTATATAAATGTAGAAGAAATTAGCCTACATTTACCTGAATGGAAGTAAAATTTTCTCTCCCATAAACACTGGAGAAAGGGAAACTCTTCTCTAAGTTGGTAGGGGAATGGGATGACAGCTATATTCAAGAATATGAAAGGACCAAATGTGTCTATCCCACAGTGTTTAGAAGCTTTCTGCCAACTTCAGAATCTAAATCCTCTAACATTTACATAATACATTTCTTCTCTAGTTCTTTCCCTTAGGAAATTCTTCCAAAAATAGCAATTCTTATAAGTAATATATTATGGAAAATGCACTCTTCTTCATGTGAACTATGTTATGTCTTTACATTTGCCAGTCCCAGTTGTGAAATTATAGTTTTTGGACTTTTGCTAGAGTTAGTTTAGTTATGAGACCAATATAAATTTTGTTTACAACATGCTCTGAAGAAAAAGAGAGCATTGAATTTAAGTATTAAATTCTACAGGAGCCCATTTCTTGTGTGTATTTTATTTGTATGCTTTTTTTTTCTCTTAACCGTGGAGATAGTTTATAAGGTAAGGGATATTTTTGACTCAAATTCAGTCTATTAAAGTGAAATTTCATTTTATCCATTTAGTCATGCATTTATTCATTCAGCATATGGTTATTCAGTACTTACAATGTGCCAAAAATAACAGTGTCAGCACACAATGGTAAAAAAAAAATACATAAGTTTTGAAAAACAGTGACTAAAATCAATTGGTATGTAATATAATTACTCACTGACTTTCATTTTAATTCCTAGAAAAAGAATACATTAATTCTGATATGTAATAAAAATCAATCAGATGAACCTTAATATTCATTTCAGAAATTATTCTTCACCTTTTTTCAATTTGCTGGAACTTTGTACATTTAAGTCTCACTCAACTGCTCAGAAACTGTCAAAAGTATAATTATAGTATTTTAGAGCTGTAGCTAATCTTAGAGATAATCCAGTCACAAAACTCAAAATAGAATTTTACAAAATGACTTGCCTATTTACTCAGTTGTTAAGGTAGAGATAGCATAAGGCCCACCTATAATCATTCTTGGTTCATCCTCTTGTTATGACACCGTGCTATGCACATTTTCCATCACTGGAACTTAGCCTTTTCACTTTTCATCATCCAGATGTTAACAGCATAGAATTAGTTTCAGTGTCAGTGACTTCTATTTATTGAAATCTATTTGTTCTTTTTCTTGGGCACACAAATAGGCTACATGTCCCAGGTTCCTTGCGGTTGGTGAGAATGTATCATGGAGTTCTAGTCAATGGGATCAAATGCAAAGGCTTTGTGTCTTATTGGGAGAAGGTTTAAAAAAATTGTGTGGGTCAACCCCACACTGTTTCTCCCCCCCCCCCCCCCCCCCCCGTAGCTGGATGCAAATGATAATGAGAATCCACTATGGTAGGACCACAGATGAATGAATTCTTGGTCGCCTGATTACTACTCATGGAAAAACTATCTGCAGATCAGAATTCACCCCTTGAACTGATAAGTGAGCAAGAACTAAACTTTTCTTGGATGTTAGTCACTAAAATTTTGTATCTGCAGCTTTGCATTACATCTCTGGGATTCTTACTGGCTTCTTAGAATCTCAGTACTTAAGCAGATAAAGTGACCAGTCCGTTTGAAATTCATGCAGGTGCTTTTGCAGGGAGAGGCTATATGAGAAAGGAAACTGCTTTTCATATAAAAATGAAGACCTAAGTATAATTTTAAGTGTGGAACTAGTTGTATTCAGACATACCTACTACTTAACATTAAATGATAACTAAGAAGCTTTAAAGCCACATTTATATAAAAGAAGTGTCACTATAGGTCTATAAAATTCTTTGAATTTGGCTCTTGTCAACACTTACGAAACTGTCAAAGAATGCCAATAAATGAATAACTTTAATTATATTCCTCAAAAATATGAGGGATGCAATAAAGCTATGTTTCTGGTTTTGTAACCACATGCACTGGAAAAGCAAATGGGTTAATATTGATGTTCCCCAGTGGTTTTTCTTCATAAACTACAAATTCCTAATATGCCATATTTTTCTACAGTGGTAGAGATGAGTACTTGTATAAGCAAGCTTAAAGTGTTTCCTACTAAAATAATGAATAGAAGGTGCAAATATACATACATACTTTTATATGCAACATATTATGGCATATATACCATATAAGATATATATGTATATATGTGTCTATATGTATGTGTGTATACATATATGCTACAATGTACTTCCCGAGTCAGAAATATTTTATAGTACTTATTCGTAATCACAAACATGTATCCTATTGTGTTGTCCTATTTTCGAAATTTAATGAAATTGTTAAAAATTAATCTGGTTACTAATCTTGATATTTCCTTAAAAAAATATCCTCAAAAATCTGGAAAGTTGAGGAACGCTGGAGTGGCTCAGTGGTTGAGCATTTGCCTTTGGCTCAGGGCGTGATCCCAGGGTTCTGGGATTGAGTCCTGCATCAGGCTCCCTGCGAGGAGCCTGCTTCTTCCTCTGCCTGTGTCTCTGCCTCTCTCTCTGTGTCTCTCATGAATGAATGAATAAGTAAGTAGGTAAATAAATAAATAAATAAAATATTTTTTAAAAATCTGGAAAGTTGGAAAGAGAAAATTCAAACATGTAATATCTTGATACATATGCCTAAAAAGTAATAGAGTTGACCCTTGAACAGCACAAGTTTGAACTACATGATTCACTTCTATAGATTTTTTAAAATAAATACAGTACAGTACTGTAAGTGTATTTTCCCTTTCTTATGATTTTTTAAAAAGATTTTATTTTATTCATTCATGAGAGAGAGAGAGAGAGAGAGAGAGAGAGAGAGAGCATAAGCAGGGAGAGCGGCAGAGGGAAAGACAGGCTCCCCCTGAGCAGGGAGCAGGACATGAGGCTCAATCCCAGGACCTATGAATCATGAACTGAGCCAAAAGCAGATGCTTCAACTGGCTGAGCAACCCAGGCACCCCTTCCCCTTTCTTATGGTTTTCTTAACATTTTTCTCTAGTTTATTATAAGAATGTAATATTAATACATAGAACACACAAGATATGAACTAACTGACAGTAAGGCATTTCTGGTCAACCGCAGAATAGCGGTAGTCAAGTTTTGGGGGAGCCAGAAGTTGCACCTGGATTTTCAGCGGTGTTGGGACTTGGCATCCCTGACCTCAACATTGTTCAAGAATCAATTGTATTTCAGACCATTTTTATTGTTATTTAAGTTTGTAAAGACAAGTATCAAGGTTTTCCAAAACAGTGTTTTTCTCCGTTGTACTTCAGATGCACAGAATTAGATGAAAAATAACCTCTGGTTCATTGAACATACTCATCATTGTCAGTACTTAGCACATTTTTGTTTGGTCATTAATTTTAATAAATAATGCAATAAGCACCAGTGAACTCACCACTGAAAACCTAATTGATCTTGCCAAGTTTGTGTATGTTTTTGTTCTTAGCTACTGTAACATCCTCTTTATTACATTTGTTCATATATATATATATATATATATATACACATTTGTTCATATATATATATACACATATTATGATTTAAATTTTTCTTTTACCTTTTGTTTATTTGGGTTTATTCTTTAGCAATTTAAAAAATATTCTTAGATGTTAAACTCATTCATTTTGGTGTTTCCAATCTTCGCAATATAAATATTTAAACTATAAGATTTGTACAAAGCAGCAGTTTTGAATTCTATAGGTTTTTATAAGTACTAGTTTTACAATCATTCATTTCTAGGAATATTATAATCAGCTTGAGGATACTCCACATACAGCAAAAGTCATCAATTTTAAATGAATTGCATGATAAGTTTTGTCTTTTTTGTTTTGTTTTGTTTTAAGATTTTATTTATTTGAGAGAGAAAGAGAAAGAGAGAGAGAGAGCCCAAGAGAGAGCCCAAGCAGAGGGGAGAGCAGAGGCAGAAGCAAACTTCCCACTACTCAGGGAGCTTGATGCGAGACTGGATCTCAGGACCCTAAGATCATGACCGGAGCTGAAGGCAGATGCTTGACCGACTGAGCCACCCAGGCACCCCAGCATGATAAGTTTTGAGACAGATGTATGTACTCATATAACTGCTACCATAATCAAGGTATAGAATATTTCCATTACCCCAACAATTTACACCATAAATTTTCATTTCTCCTGATTAAATAATCTAGGAGTAGGACTGCTGGATCATCTGGTAAGGTATATTCTAATGTGAAATTAATACTAGTAATATGTGAGATTTCTGGTCGGTTCTACATTTGCACAGACACTTGGTATTGCCAGCTCCTTTCATTTTAGCCATATTAGTGGATCTATAGCGGTACCTTATAGTTTATTTAGCATTTCTCAAATGATTAATGGTGTTGAACATCTTTTTAAGTGCTGATTAGGCATTCATCTATCTTCTTTTGTCTATTTGCTTTTCAACTTAGATTAAATTTACATTTTAAAAATTCCTTTTCCTTAGTCATACTTGCCACATTTCAAATGTTTAATAAATACATGTGAAAATGCAAACTATAAACTGGGAGAAAATATTTAAAAGCATGTGTATGATTAAAATTTTTTTAAATAGACTTTATACAGAACTCACAAGTTAATAATAAGAGAACCAACCTAGTTTAAACAATAGGAACATTTTTCAACAGATATTTCACAAAAGAAATTTTATACCAATTTCTTTCATAAGTGACTTTTTTTTTTTTGGTCTGGAAGCACAGTTTTTTCTTAATAATTTTACTCTTGGACTTGACCCCACCAAGTTAATTTTCCTAGGTACAAAGAGGGGGATCCTTTTAGTAGAGAGATCAGGTCTGCTTTTATTTCAGAAAAATTGAAAGTATTTAGCTCTACCATTGTTTTGTTTTTAGGCCTTTCGATTCTAATTGCATGTATGTTGGATCTCCTATGCCTGTCTTTAATATCTTTTAAAAAATAGATTTTATTTTTTTCAGATTTTATTTCTGTTCCCTTGCTATATTTATATTCTCTGTATCTCTCACTGTATATTCAATCATATTTACCTTCTTTAGGCATTTTATATCTTAATATTTATTTCTGAGTCAATTTTCTGTTTTTCTTCACTTAACTTCCTCGATAATGTGGCTTTCCACTTCTATTTTAAGTTTTTGAATTTTCAATTCATTATAATGTACTTTATCTGAAATGATTACTTAATTGGGTTTAATTTATATTGGTGTTATGTACCAGTTGTCTTCTGCTTTATGGTTTGGAATATTTTTTCAGCTGAAAATTTTTTGAATTTTACTTTTTCTTTTCACACTAGCATTTTGTGAACAATGGGTTCTTTTTACTGTTGTTGATAAGCTTTTTAATATTTTTCTGGACCAGCAATAACAGATTATTTTGTGGATGGGGGATAGATGAAGTTTGGGTGATTTCATCTATTAGTTCAAGATTACCTTCAGAGTAAAAGACAATTCATTTAATAAATGGTGCACTGGGAGAGGTTGATTTTTTATTTTATATTACCCAGTGAGCTCATTTGCCCTTAGTATATCAACTATTTGTCAGACAAAGTGGAAGGGCTGTGACAGCTCCAAAGAGCTGAGAAAATGAGTCCTCAGATGCAGATCCAGAGTCACCAGAAAACTAGGGACAATTCAGTCTTTACTATTTGAGTCAGAAAAAACTTTACCTTTATCCTCACCACAGATAAAACATTAGGAGAAGATCCTCTTTGGGTTAGAATTTATCAGGCCTGTAAATTTAGAAAAAGAGAGGTGGGGAAGCACTGCCTAAATTTATATATCTCTTTTAATCAAATTCTTAAGTGCATAGGGCTTCAGATTACTCCTAGCAAATCTTTAAGCAGTGCTCTGAATCATTGCCAGTGTCAGGCAGGAACTATTTGTCCTAAGGTAATGGCAGGAAGAAGCAAGAACAAGATTCTAAGTTCTTTTTCTACTTTATCTTTCTGCAGCATTGCCATGACCCAAGCCAAATATTTTATCCTCTGTCTTTCCTCTGCACTCTTGACACAAGAAACATATACGAGTTCAAAACAGAAGCCTAGAAGCTTTGTATGGTTTTCTCCATGGGTGTATTCAATTTATCACCTCACATTGATCTCATGGAAGGGAACCAAAGTGTAAGCAAAGTGTAAAAAGGTACTTTACGAAGTGAAGATATTAAGTTTCTGTAACATTTATGAACGATTTCTTCAACTGGCATAATTCTGAAACTTTCATTAACTTATATTATTCATTATGATTTTAATAAAAGAAATTCATGATAGAAGGTAGCCTTATAAATTCTGGAATTTTCATCTTTTAAATAATTTTAGATTTTAAAAAAGGTGTTTAGGGGTACCTAGGTGGCTCAGTTGGTTGGCTCTGAACCTGGGCTCCCAGCTCAGCGGGGAGTCTGCTTCTCCCTCTCCCACTCCCTCAGCTTATGCATGTGCTCTCTCTCCCGCTCTCTCTCTGTCAAGTAAGTTTTTTTTTTTAAAGGTGTTTGTTTTGCCAAAATATGTGCTTTAGTTGGTAATCATGGCAAATAAGTTTTAAATTATATTTTCTTTCAAGAGTGCCTGGGTGGCTCATTCTGTTAAGTTTTCCAAATCTTGATTTCAGATCAGGTCATGATCTCAGGGTCCTGGGATCAAGTTCCATGTCAGGCTCTACCAATAAGTGCAGAGTCTACTTGTCCCTTTCCCTGTGCTCCTCCCCCACTTGTGTTTTCTCTCTCTCAAATAAATACACAAACAAAATATTCTTTAAAAACTGTAACTTCCTTCAAAAGAGAAAATTATGGACTACATTTTTTAAAGTACAATTAGAGGTTAAAAAAAACTCAATACTTTCTGGAGACTTGGAAGTTAATAAATTTTGTTTTACTGAGGCACGAAATGAATTGCAAAATAACTGCAATTACTCTTTATATAAAATTTTGGGTAATAAGAAATTTTAACTTAGGATCAAAATTTCAAATAAGAATATATCAAGCACAAGGGTTTTTAACAAAATAATTATTCAACCTCAGATCTGTTTATGGTTTTTTTAAGATAAGGTTAGAGTTTTGTCATCCTTGGTTTGTTTTGAATGCTATTTAAAGGACCCAAATCTTTTGTTTTGAAAATCAAACATTTAGAGATGTCAATTTAATAAAAGATGGCAGTAATTTAATATATGGGCACATATGTCATTGTCCTCATATTTACGCATGCTGAATGAGAAAATATTATTAGAGCGGTAAATTGGGAGACAGGAATCTGGCACTGATTCATACAATGGATCAGAACATTTACCTAACTCTTCAGAATCTCCATGTACCTCATGGACATGAAACCATCTCCAAACATCCTGGGTAGAATTCTTGTACGGAAGGTTTCATTTTAAAACAGCAACCTTTTAGATAGCTTTCCAAGGTCAGTTTAAGAGAATCTTTCTATAAGTAAAACAGGATAGGTTAAAGCTTTTCAATAAAATGAAGATTATTTTTTTATACCTTCTATTCTGAACTAGAGAGCCTTGGTAAACCAGTTAAAAGACTGGAGCAAGTATAGAGCTTTAATGGACCGCAGTGCAATGTCGGCTACCTTGCAGAGAGCCATACATCTCTATTTAATAATCCATCCTCTAATGGCCTTGGGATTCTAGATAAATTTAAATAAATCAACCTTGATTTTTCAGACAGAATTAGAGAATCTCTGATTTATGGGCCAAACTTGTACCTGTAATAGTGTAATGACGAAGTAGAAGACAATCTTAGATAAATGTCAGCTAAGATTACAGCTAAGACTCATGCCCAATTGGATCTTGTCTGCATGATATGCTCTTTGTAGCTTTGTTTTATCAATGTATCAAGCAGAGCTTATATTTTACGGAACCTTTCAACGTTTATTACTTTCACAAAGGAAAGAATATATAAAAATTGATCTGCACACTGATCTAAAGCTCATACTAAAGTTTAAAAGATAAAATCACAACATAATTCTATCTTGTGCTCTTTCAACTCTGTTTAAAAAAAAAACCAATAACTTTTTTTGGTGTAAAACTGAAAACCAGTAACTCCTTCACAAGTAAAATTTTATTGATGTTATCTTAATATTGAAATCTCTGAAGTTGACAGATCAGAATATTTTTTTTTGCTTTAGTTTTTCCTATTCAATATAGACAGTTTTAAATCGGAGATATAATTAGGGGAAGGTGGAGTAATTCATTTTTCCTCAACTCGTAGTAGTAAATAAGGAACTTAGCTGTACTTTTCCATTCTTGGTAGAGTAATAAAAGGTACATGTTGTTTCCAGGAAGAACATCAGATTGGATATGAATGAAGTAAGGTAGTAACTATTAAAAAGTTTACACTCAATGCTGTTAGTTATAAAAATATTCAAAATATATTTTAAAACGTTATTTAATTCATATTAATTGTGAAAATAATACATATTCACTGTAGAAATTTTGGAGATAAAATATACAAAGAAGAAAAGCAATATTATCTCTACTTTCATTTTCTAGCTTTAAACTCTCAGTATATAGAATATTATTTTGGTGTAGTAATCTTTAGCATTTTTTATGTATGTGTGTATATTTCTATGTGAAATTGAAATTATATTTATGATTAGATAAATTTAAATCATGCTTTGGTCATTTTAGATTGTTTTAAAAATATTTCTATGTTATTAAACATTCTTTCAAAACTTTAATATGTATATAATAGTCTATATCTGTACCATTATTTATATAACTCTTTATTATAATAAACATTATTCTCCTGTATTAGGTGAAGCACAATATAGATATAGTGGCTAAATGGGAATACTAGTTGAGGAAGATAGAGCTTTTGCTGGAGAGTCAGATATCTGAACAAATAATCTAAGACAATAAAGAAGAAAAATGAGATGAAAACAAAAACTAGAAATCCATGATGGTTACAAAGAAATAAATTTAAAAGTTCCAAATTAAAGAGATTAATGTACCCATATTACATTATTTTACTTAATTGAGTTAAACTTGATTTTTTAAAAAAGATTTTATTTATTTATTCATGAGAGACACAGAGAGAGAGAGGCAGAGACACAGGCAGAGGGAGAAGTAGACTCCATGCAGGGAGCCCAATGTGGGACTCGATTCCAGGTTCCCAGGATCACGCCCTGGGCTGAAGGCAGTCACAAATTAAATAACTAAATTTAAGCCATATATACACAGTTTCAGTATTTCAAATCATTCATGTATTTTAATTAAAATGATAAAGTTTTCCATATGGTTATGTTTTTTGTACTGCATTCCAGATGTGATAAGCAGGTTAACATTATTTCCACATTATACAATTTGATTAGATATGAACAGAAAAAAATCACTATGTTCTTTGCCATTTTGTAGCTCTCATGGAAGG
The DNA here is from genome assembly GCF_011100685.1 of Canis lupus familiaris. Classification (NCBI taxonomy): domain Eukaryota; kingdom Metazoa; phylum Chordata; class Mammalia; order Carnivora; family Canidae; genus Canis; species Canis lupus. Next base: position 21,699,577 of record NC_049236.1, on the reverse strand, counting down.
GTAAAAATTTGAAAAATATTTAACAAATCCTTTTAATAAATGCATTCCTGCCAGTTAAGGTTGTTCTTTCATTTAAATAAGAGGACAGAAACAGCAACTGATCTAACACATTCAAGTTCACTCATAAAAGTAGTTTGTGATACGGTTGTATGTGATGAAAAAGAAATTAATCTGGTGTTGACTGAGGCAAGGAGAGAAGAAAATCTCTTCCTGAGTTTTACTGGAAATGTCATTGGATGTTGGTTTTTATTTTTAGTGTTTTGAGGTTGTCATACATAGGAATGCAAAACGTAAAATATTAGTTATAAAGTTTTAAAGATTTTACATAAATACAGAAGATAAAATAAATGCATAACTCTCATTAACCACTTTTTCCTTTAGCTCTCTTACCAAAATGATTTTATTCTGGATTCTTCATGGTAGCCACTTATATACATCTACTTTGTTGGTTAAGGTAAAGACAAGTATAAAAGCTAATTTAAAAAAACAAGTTATAAGAATTAGTTCATAAATTTAAATATGTAGTGTAGAAGGATAAATAACCCTACTTACATCAATGAAATCATCCAGACAGAATAAGAAAACATTGGTTTGAAAAGACACAGTAGAGCAGGTCGACTTAACAGATATATATTGAATATCCCATCAAAAGGAAAAGAATACACGTTTTTCTCAAATGTACATGGAACATTTACCCGGACATATCATCTGCCAAACCACAATAAAGTCTTAATAAATTTAAGATTGAAGTTATATGAAGTATCTTTGCTCACCATTACGGTATAGAAGTAAGTATTATAAGAAAACTGGACAATTCACAAATATATGGAGATAACCAACATGCTTCTGCATATTCATGGTAAATGTAGAAATCAAGAGAAAACAAAAAAATAGTTTGAGACGAATGAAAATGGAAATTTAACATACCAAAATTGATGGGATACAGCAAAAACAGTTCTAGGAGGGAAGTTCATAGTGATAAATGGCCTACCTCAAGAAATTAAAAAAAAAATGTCAATAACCCAACTTTGTACCTCAAGGGACTATAATAAACAAATCAAACCCAAAGTTAGGAGAAGGGAAGAAATAACAAAGATCAAAGTGGAAATGAATGAACTAGGTATTAAAAAAAAAAAAAACAAGAGAAAAGATCAGCGAAACTAAGAACTGGTTCTTTGAAAATATAAAATTGACAAATCTTCACCTAGAGTCACCAGAGAAAAGAGTACTCAAAAAAAAAAAAATCAGATGAAAGAGGGATACTACAGAAACACAAAGGATTGAGACTGGTATAAGCAAGTGCATGCTAACAAATTGAAAAACCTAGAGGAAATAGATAAATTCCTGGAAACATACAACCCACCAAGACTGAATCATAAAAGAAATTCAAAATATGAACAAATCACTAGTAAGGAGATTGAAAGTAATTAATAAGCCAATAAGCCAAACTCCAGGACCAGACAGCTTTACTGGTGAATTCTACTAAACATTCAAAGAATTAATTCCAATCCTTCCCAAACACTTCCAAAAAAAATTGAGAAGGAAACGCTTCCAAACTAATTTTATGAGGCTAGTATGCCCTAATTCTAAAAGCAGACAAGAATACCAAAAGAAAAAAAATAATACAGGCCAATACTTTTGGTGAACATAATACAAAAATTCATTACAAAACATTAGCAAACTAAATTCAACAATACATTGCAAAGTTTATGCAACATGATTAAGCAGATTTATGCCAAAGATGCAATAATGATTCAACATCCTGAAATCAAATCTAAAGATACATTAAGAAGATCATACACTGTGGTCAAGCAGATTTATGCTAGGGATGCAAAGATGATTCAACACCCTCAAATCAATCAGCGTTATACATAACATTAACAATTAAAGCATAAAAATCATATGATCATCTCAATAGATGCAGAAAAAACATTTAACAAAATTCAGGATGTATTTATGGTAAAAATCTCAACAAAGCGAGACAACGGGAATGAATTTCAACATAATAAAGGCCATACGTACATAACAAGCCTACAACTAACATACCGTATGTTATGATAAGAAATATGACAAAAATACCCACTCTTAGCAATTTTATTCAATGAAGTATTTTAAGTCCTAGCCTCAACAGTTAGGCAAGAAAAAAATTTAAAAAATTAAAAGATAGAAGGCATCCAAACTGGAAAGGAAGAGTGTTACTATTTGCAGATAGCATGATATTATATATAGAAAACACTAAAGACTTCACTTAATAAATTGTGATAATCAATCAACAAGTTCGGTAAAGTTTCAGGATACAAAATCATACAAAAGTCTGTTGTATTTCTATACATTCCTAATAATGAGCTATTGGAAAGAAAAATTAAGAACACAGTGTCATCTAAATTTCAGCAACAAAAAATGAAGAATAAACTTAACCAAGGAAATGAAAGGCCTGTACACTGAAAATTAAAACCTTGATGAAAGAAATTGAAGGTGACACAAATAAATAAAAAGATATTCTGGGCTCACCAACTGAAAGAATATTGTTAAAATGTCCATACTACCCAAAGCAATCTACAGATTCAATGCAATCTATGAAAATTCCAATGGTGTTTTTCACAGAAATAGAACCAAGCCTCCTAAAATTTGTATAGACTCATAAAAGATCCTGAATAGTCAAAGCAAGAAAAAAAAGAAGAAAGAAAGGAAAGAAAGAAAGAAAGAAAGAAAGAAAGAAAGAAAGAAAGAAGAGCGAAAGAGAAAGAAAGAAAAAGAAAGAAAGAAAGAAAGAAAGAAAGAAAGAAAGAAAGAAAGAAAGAAAGAAAGAAAAAGAAAAGATATTGTCAAGAAGAACAAATTTGGAAACTTCCAGCCCCCTGAGTTTAAACTATATTACAAATCTAAAGTAATAAAAACAATATGGCATAAGCATAAAAACAGACACTTAGATCAAGAACAAAATAGAGAACTCAGAAATAAACCTACACATATATGGGCAATTAATTTTCCGGGAAAGAATAGTTTGAAGAAAATCTCTTCCTGAGTTTTACTGGAAATGTCATTGGATATTGGTTTTTAATTTTTAGTTTTTTGAGGTTGTCATACATTGGATTGCAAAATGTAAAATATTAGTTATAAAGTTTTAAAGGTTTTACATAAATACTGAAGATAAAATAAATGCATAAATTTCATTAACTAATGAAGTAATTTTTCCTTTACGTCTCTTACCAAAATTATTTTATCTTGTATTCCTCATGGTAGCCAGTTATATACATCTATTTTGATTGTTATTTAAGGCAAGTTAAAAGAATAATTTCTTCAATAAATGGTGCTTGGAAAATTAGACACCTGCAAAAGAATGACACTGGACAGTGTCACACCATACACAGAAATAAGCCAAAATGCATTAAAGTCTTAAATGTAAGACCTGAAGCCATAAAACTCCTAGAAGAAAACAGATGGTGAACTTCTTGACATCAGTCTTGGTGATCACTTTTTTTAATCTGGCGCCAAAAGCAAAGGCAAAAAAAAACCACAAAAAATCCTACTCCCAAGCAAGTGGGATTACATTCAGTTGAAACAGTTTTGGCCATGGGATGCCTGGTTGGCTCAGTGGTTGAGCGCCTGCCTTCAGCCCAGGGTGTGATCCTGGGGTCCCGGGATTGAGTCCCACATCAGGCTCCCTGCATGGAGCCTGCTTCTCCCTCTGCCTGTGTCTCTGCCTCTCTCTGTGTGTCTCTCATGAATAAATAAATAAAATCTTTAAAAATAAATTAAAAAACAAACAAAAAAACAAGACTTCTGTCCAGCAAAGGAAACCATCAACAAAATGAAAAAATATCATACTGAATGAGAAAAAAATATCTGATATGGGGTTAATATTCAAAACATAAAGAACACATACAGTACAATAGTAAACACCCCAAACAATTGAATAAAGAAATACACAGAAATCCTGAATGGATATTTTTCCAAAGAAGACATAGAAATGGATAGCAAGTACATGGAAAGATGCTCGACATCACTAATCATAGGAAAATGCAAATCAAACCTCAAGGTATCAGGTCACACCTATTAGAGTTGCTCTTATTAGATAGACAAGATATAAAAGTATCCAGTGAGGATGTGTGAACGTTTGTGCACTGTTGATGGGAATGTAAATTAGTGCAGCCACTATAGAAAACAGTACTTGAAAAAATTAGAACTATCATATGATGTGGCAATCCCAGGTATTTATTCAAAGAAAAATGAAAACGCTAACTAGAACAGATATATACATCCCCATATTCATTGTAGCATCATTTGTAACAGCCAAGATATGGAAACAACCTGAGTATCCCTTAGAGGATGAATGGATAAAGATGGTGTGTGATTGTGTGTGTGAGTGTGTGTGTATACATATGAGGATGTAGATATACATGGAATACACACACAATGGAACATTTTAAAAGGAAGAAATCTTGCCAATGGCAACAACATGAATGGAAATTATGCTAAGGGCATGAGGGCATTATGCTAATTGAAATAAGTCAGAGATTAATAAGTTCTTTATAGATCTTGGAAACTAGCCCTTTATCTGATATGTCATTTGCAAATATCTTCTCCCATTCTGTAGGTTGTCTTTGAGTTTTGTTGACTGTATCCTTTGCTGTGCAAAAGCTTCTTATCTTGATGAAGTCCCAAAGATGTGGTTTATGTATACAATGGAATATTACTCAGCTATTAGAAATGACAAATACCCACCATTTGCTTCAACGTGGATGGAACTGGAGGGTATTATGCTGAGTGAAGTAAGTCAGTCGGAGAAGGACAAACATTTTATGTTCTCATTCATTTGGGGAATATAAATAATAGTGAAAGGGAATATAAGGGAAGGGAGAAGAAATGTGTGGGAAATATCAGAAAGGGAGACAGAACGTAAAGACTGCTAACTCTGGGAAACGAACTAGGGGTGGTAGAAGGGGAGGAGGGCGGGGGGTGGGAGTGGAAATAAGTCAGAGAAAGACAGATACCACATGATCTCATTTACATGTGAAATCAAAACAAGACAAAAGCTTGTGGATACAGAGAACAGATCGGTGGTTTCCGGAAGGTGGGGGAAAAGGAACAAAATGGGTCAAGGGGGTCAAAAGATGAAAACTAAATTATAAAAAAAATAAGTATAGAATGGTGACTATAGCTAATAACACTATATTTTATATTTGAAACCTGCTCAGAGAGTAGTTCTTAGAAGAACTCATCACAATAAAGTTGTAACTATGGTGACAGGCGTTAACTACATTTGTTGTAGTGATCATTTTGCAATACATACAAATATTAAATAATTATGTTGTACATCTGAAACAATGCTTTATGTCAGTTATACCTCAATTATTTAAAAAAGGGGGGATCAGGGGAGACATCATGTGGTTTTATAAACAGTACTAAGTGTCTAAGACAGCTAGGCATAATAAGGGAATTCGGGGAATACTTCTAATTTCTTTTTTAAAATACAATCTAAACTTATCAGCTTCCAGACTGTTTTACCAAATTAAAAAACCAATGGGGATCCCTGGGTGGCTCAGCGGTTTAGCGCCTGCCTTTGGCCCAGGGCGCACCCGCGCTGGGCTCCCAGCATGGAGCCTGCTTCTCCTTCTACTTGTGTCTCTGCTTCTCTCTCTCTCTCTCTCTCTCTCTCTCTCTATGTCTATCATGAATAAATAAATAAAAAATCTTTAAAAAAATTTTCAAAACCAAGTCTGAGAGGAGTTAAATATTTGCCCCAAGTGAAACAGCTGGAGTGTGAGTTCCAGAGTATGATCCATGACCTGAATTCAACTTTAAGGCTTTCATTATTAAGTTCACTGTTCAGGGCAGCCCTGGTGGCTCAGCGGTTTAACGCCGCCTTTGGCCCAGGACGTGATCCTGGAGACCCAGGATTGAGTCCCACGTCAGGCTCCCTGCATGGAGCCTGCTTCTCCCTCTCTCTCCCTCTCTCTCTCTCTCTCTCTCTCTCATAAATAAATAAATAAAATCTTTAAAAAAAAAAAAAGTTCACTGTTCAAGGCCCCTTGAATCAAATTGGAAAAACAGAAACTATAAATGTATGAGAGGGGAAATGCCTCAGAGTAGGAGATTTTACTCATGATGAACTGAGTATTATCTTCTTCTTTACAGTGGAAGGAAAGCATTTCCAGCTACTTATAACCAAAAAGGAAATCCAACTTGTTGAAATATTTTTCCAAAAGATTTATTTATTTATTTTGAGACAAAGAGAGAGAGAGAGAGTACACAGGGGAGGGGCAGAGGAAGAGGGAGAGAAAGAGTATCTCAAGCAGACTGCCCGCTGAGCATGGAACCCCATCTCAAGGCCTTGAGATCACGACCTGAGCAGAAATCAAGAGTCAGACACTTAACTGAGCCACCCAGGTGCCTCGCTTGTTCAAATACTTTTTTAAAGGAGCTTATTTACCATGATAATAATATACACTCTATGAATATTCTGTTCACTTATCTTTGAATTTAAGCCTATAGAAGTCTAGAACCATTACTCACCCAAATATATTCAGTTTGAGCAATGAAGAGAGGTGATGGGTTGCATACAATCCTTCTTATATATGTAATATGGTAGATGTTTTAAAATTCCTATTACCATGAATGTGCACAACCGTGGGTATGGAGCTAAATTATTCTCCGTGCATGGCTGGATAGGCAATGCACAAATATCCATTGATAACTTGGATATGCAATGCATGAATAATCTATGGATAACCTAGAAATGCAAAACTAGAGACATGGATCTCAGCAGCATCTTTATGTTTAACCAGTGAGACTAATCGGTATCCAATATAACCTTCTGGGCCGATTAACCTAAAATCTATTATTTTGAGCAGTTTAAAAAAGGGTCTTTTTGGATCTTTATAATAAAATCTTCTCATGTGACAAAACAAGAATTAATTAGTGTAATATAGAGCCCAAGGGGGGAAAAAGTAATGTTTTATTCAAAGGAATAACTTAGTCATATGTTGAGTAAAGAAATGTTTTCATGTCTTTGGTTGTTTATTTGTTGCAGACCATTTGGAGTGTAGGTTAACTGAAAATTCATTTTATGCAGTCAGTTTTAAAGCACAATTAATAATTTATATTTGAAAACATTCATCATATATGAGAAACAAATTAGCCCGAGAGCTCCCCAACCCGCACTTCATCTGTTCAGTGAAGAGTCTGTTGGCGTCAGTTCCTGTGGATGGTTTGCAGAAGACCATCCTCTTAAATCCCTAGCAATCACTGGCTCTCCTCCAGAATGAGCCTTCATTTAAGCTTGAAGGAGAATTAAAGCAGAGGTTCCCTCAAGCTCCAAAGCTCTGAGCTATTTAATCACTACTTTGGCTCTGCCCAGGGCAATCAGCCCATCAGAGCCGTGACTCATTCCCGGGTGAGCCGAGTCTGGTATGGACCTGGGTGGGATGAGAGCTTAATTATATACTCTGTCTTTTTCACAGCAGGAGCAATCGGTATATTTAGAGTCTTCTGTACCGCCTGAGATCGTGTTTGATCTACTGACCTGAGGAGGAAAACTTTCAAAATGAATTGCTAAATTATGTAATACCTCATCCCTCCTTTTTCCTCCATCTCTTTACATTCTTTATTGGTGGAGGATAAGACCTCATCTTAAATACCTCTGACATTTTTATTTCATTGAAACAAGATCATTTTTTTCTTAGGCTTCATCTTCCTTACGCTTAGATTGCCCTAATTTCTTTTTGAATATGAACTGATTAAACTTGCTGATTTTAGGTCAATACCTCTTGTTCCCCGTCCTAAACAACTTACTCATATCATTTAAATCCTCACAAAAAATTTTATGAGATAAACTACCATCTCCGTTTAATAAATCTGAAAGCCAAGACTTTGTGACTTTACGATTTGTCTAGGTCTGAAAAGCAAGTGGTAGACCACAGAATAAAATCCAGGTCAGCCTGAACCCAAAATCCCATTATCTTAATCAATAGTGTATCTTACTTCACAAAACAATCTTACTGACTAAAAGTTGTGAAAGTGTTTAGATAGTCTCTGAAATAGTTACCTTCTCTGAAAACAGAAATGTATTTTCTGTGGAATCGCATCGGAGGTAATCCATCCAGAGTTTAACCGTTTAGATTAGCTATAATCTTTGACATGAAGAACTAGATCATCAACTGACTTAACTTGTATCAGAATTTCTGATAACTTGACAGTGTCCAGTATAGCTAAAATGGGAAGATAAACCAAAGATCTTTAGTCTGTATTTAGAAGATTCTTCGTCAAATGTGGAGCTACAAATTTACAACATAAATACGGTACTGGGATCCATTATTTCACACATTGTCAAATGGAAACCCTGTTGAATGTTTATTCATGAGATTTCTCAACATAAGTTTTTAAGATATTAAGCAGTCTAATTATTTTCCAAAGTAGATGCGTGCAGTAACAGCAACAGGAATACAATTTTAGAATTAGGCTATTTTCAACTTGGCTCTGTAGCACAGACTTTAGAACCTGCTTTATATGTGGAACTTGTAAAAAACACATATCACAAATGAAATAAGGTGGTATCTACACCCACATTTGAATGGAGAATTCCCAAAAGCATTCTGAAATGTCCACATAGTTGGACATGTTCCTCCCATGCATAATTATTTTTTGATTCCCTCAATTTCACACTCTGATTGTTTTTTCCATTGCCAAGTGTCCTGGAAGGTAGATGGCCAACTTGACATCTTTTCTACGTTTATATTCACCTGTCCTCTTTTCTGTATAGCTATTACCCTGCTTTTTGTATGCAGGCTTTCACATCACTATAAAGAAGTGGGTGCGTGAAATAACTGGTGTCCTGATTCATGGTACAGGCCATAGGCACAGATTTGGGTGAATTGCTACTTTGATAACTGTATTCAGGACCCAAAAGAACTGGAGCTTTGAAATCTTTCAGATCGTCTCTTCTTATTTGTGTATATATTTAATTCAAATAGTGTGTGTTGAAAGATTATCCTGTGAAGAACGTAGCTAGAGCCAGAAACTCGCACAGCTAGACACATTCCTGTGTGGGAGGATGCCTAGGCCTTGATGCAGCAATAACTTATCTGACTGTGTCCAAGAAATACAAATGGCAGCCTTTCCACCCAACCTGAAGCAGTCTATCTCGGGAATTGTATGTTTACAGCTAATTGCAGTCAGTACATGCCTGGTGGTTGAGCTGGATTCACATGAGCAGCCAAAGGGGATTTAAACATTTGTGTTGTTGAAGAAAAGGTCATGCTGATATATTGATGTAACAAAATTTTCAATATTTATCCGAATCAACCAAAAATATGTTTGTGTAATTGGACTATTCATTGCAGCCTAATCCTGCGACATCCGGTGTTCTTCATCCTTTTGGGGCAGAAGGGGGAGAGAGACACAAACTGAAAGCATAACATTTAGTTCTTATAGCCTAATATTTCATTTTAATTATGTAACAATTTAATTATGACTTGTGTTAGCAATAGGATTCTTAAAAACTGTTACTTTTGGAAAGTAGATTATGATTTTTTTCCCCTAAGCCATTTGCTTCTTCTTGTCCTCATTCCTCTATTATTTCAATACTTGAAATTCCGATAAAAGATGTATTTTTAAGTGTTCTTGTCCTTGGAAAAATATCAGTAGGCTCCCAGTGAATGTCTTAAAGCAGTGAAACTGCATTCATATTTTGCATTAAAATGACAGATGAAAGGAGACAGACCTCGATGCGGTCTAGAAGCCAGGCAGCCAGGTGCTTAGTAAGGATTATGTTTGCTAATTTAAAAAGGAGGGGTGGGGGGAGACAAAGGGCTTTGCACATCAGCGGTCTAAAAACAAGAACAGGAACACTGTTGAATTCAAGCTGTGTCATCTACTCCATCACAGCCGGGAGCCACCTTCCCCCCTCCTCTACTTTATTCCTCCATTTCCTCAGTTTCCGCCCACAGGGATTGTTGCTGCCACCCCTTCTCCTCCAAGGGGCATAGGAGGGTGGCCTGGCACCCTCGGCTCCCCGGACAGCTGGTGCAGCAACAGTTCTAGAAATCCGCTCACTGTGAGTGCTGGATACCCTGCAAGCACTCAGATCACACACTGTGCTAACATGCTGGTGGTTCCATATTTTAAGTTCTGTGCTTACAACTGTTTAATAAACTATAGTAAGATCACCCCCAGGAAAACGTTTGTAGAAACTGTATTTCAGAATGATTTTTTTAAATGCTTGTGTGTGTGTGTGTGTGTGTGTGTGTGTGTTTTCCTCTCTCCTTTCTAAAAATTAGGTCAGGATTGAGAGACTGTTCACTCATAATAGGATAATGATAGAGAGCTGTTTACTTCTGAGGCTTTTGAATCAAGGTTGTAAGGACAGCAATTAAAAGTGTATCACCGAATTCTGCTCCAGAAACCAATAGTGCACCATTAACCAAAATAAAATTTAAATTAAAAAAAAATCATCCGTGGCAGGAAAAGGATGTGCACCCATAGCACAAGGGATGCCATTGCATTTTCTTTCCCTACACCAGACACGAATAGGGACTCCTTGCACCATCCTTTCTAAGGGCCTCTAAAAGGCATTCTTTCAGGTGCCGAGTGCTTTACACCAACTTAAAAGGTGTGACCAGGAAAAAATAAGGACAATTGCTAGCAAACGCCAGAATGAGTTCTGTCCTTCTAAGAAATCACCCTGGGAGACTGTGTACATTAATTATAATGATGCTACTAAGGCTTGAAACACTTTTGGAATTCATCAACTGAAATCGTTCCGAGAGCCTGTTTTACAAACCAGCTAAGAAAATGAATTTCATTACCTTATAGTCACACTTTGTCTATTCTCACCGCCATGAGCCAACTCAGGATGAGTTTAAAAACAGACGTTTCATAGCCAGTTTGAATTTGGACTGGTTAGCATTTGTCACCATTGGAACTTACCAGTTTCTGATTTTTTTTTAAAGAATCTCTCCATTCAAATATTCATAAACTGTTTATTGAATTTCAAAAAGCAGTTCATGAATTGTTCAGTATCTAGCAGGATTGATTAAATAATATCTAGACCATTTCCATAGAAATAGACTTATTATTATTACTAACTTCTACTATTTTCATGTGTCAGGTCAAAAGAAAATGACGTTTTAAAAACTCATGAAGAAGTATGGTTCATGAGTTTTCAGAAGTTCCAGAAAATGAGACTGTCACCCTTAGGTGAAAACTGACATAGTGAACTGCATATGCTTCAAGAGGAATGAAATGCAGAAACCTGAAAAGACTATAATTAAAAATAAAACAGCTGCCTTTGTGGTTTTAACCATAAAAACCAGTAGAGGAAAATATAATTTGATTTTTCAGTTTCACGTGAGTAACTCAATCATAATAGCTATAAATAAGACACTTAATTTAAAAACAATCCAATCACCATTTGTAAGGTTTCTTTCATTGTTTTTTTTTTTTATTTTTCCCTAAATTTATATACCTTTCTTAGAAACCCTGACTATGTTTATTATTAAGTAACCATTAAAGGCAACTGAACACAACTTTCAAAAGCCAGGTTCACTGAAGTATTGCTCATAAAATTAGTAGTAAAGTATTCTAAACAATAATCTAAAATACTGCCACCAACTATTATCGATATTCTTCTAATTAAGCATAACAATATAACAAAATTTTTAAAAGCACAAAGAGTAGGTCATGAATGGGTTATATTCCAAACCCATTATGTTGCAAACATTATTATGTTGCAAAATTAGCTCACTGTACAGTTCAGGTATGGAGGGGAAGAGTGAATTATTTATTTTATCTGTATTTGGTCTGGTTTGTATTTGATCTGTATTTGAGCTCATGAACACCTACTTGATACCCTCTAGGCAGTTACCAGGCAAGCGTGTGTTTGAATGTGTGTGGTGGGAAGAATGACATCTAGCCAAGTATCTGAAATCTTTCACACTTAGTTCAATAAATACAACGATTTTAGCAATCTTATCCAATCATGTTCAATTTCTACAGGAAATAAGAAAATTTCTATTTCTTTGTATTTTACCTTCCTCCTCAGTAACCATCTTGGTTTAGTAGGGAAAGGCAAGGCCAATCCCTGTTTTAACTGATACAGAAACCATATGCAAAAACCTACCTAAAACTCGAGGGCTTTCCCACCACGCCCCCTACTGCCCTACTGGAGTATGATATGGTATGGTTGTTTTCATTATGCACTTATTTTTGTTCACCTCGTGACTGTTTCTGTTAGTAAAGGTATAATGAAAGCATTTCCTCCATCCCAAGATTTGCCATCTTATAGTAGAAAAATATATATAAGACTTCAATTACTCTTTCTGTAATTATTCCAATGTTGTAACAAGCTAATCTTGCGTATATCATGCTTTCAATATCTTTGCATTCACCTCTCTCTGGATAAGGAATATGGTTTGTAGTTGGCCAAAGTCATAAAAGTAAAAATAAAAGCCAAAATTCATATCCAGATTTTCTGTCTCCTAACGCAGTATAAGGTGCATAAGATTCACTTGGTCATATTGTTAAAATTCAAGTTTTTATCCGTAGGTCTAAAATGTGTCTGGGATTCTTTACTTCTAACAATCTACCAGGTAATGCAGACGCTGCTGCTTATCTTGCACATTTTGAGTAACAGATCATATTCCTTATCCAAATAATTAGAATAGCAATATGTTTATAAGGTTTTATGCATATGTTTTGGTATTTAACAAGATTTCTTACACTCCTTTCCCTAAGTAACCACAACAGTCTTTAACATTCTATTGAGATCTACCAAATGTCCTACTGTGGCATGTATCTGCACTATCCCTCAAAATATCCTCTGTGACAAAACTCCTTGTGCTTCATAGTTAAAGCAGAGCTGATGTGTAACCCAGCACTGTCTCTTGTAAGATTTTGATGAAGATTACTTGACAGGATGAGCACTGGATGTTATACTATATGTTGGCAAATCGAACCCCAATAAAAAAAATATACAAAAAAAAAAGATTTTGATGAAGATTAAATGACATAATTAAAGTGAAAATGCTTAGCAGTTTTTCTGGAACATAGTAAGATTTCAATGTTTTCGTAATGAAAACTTGCTCTAAAACAGTTAAGTGAAATGACTGCCATATTGTTTTGTGTTTTTTTTTTCCTGTCTAAAACAAATAGAATCTGGTTCTAAGATCTAACTCATTGACCAGAGTTTGATGAGATTCTCAAAGGCATATTTATTTTCTAGAAAGCAGGGATAGCAGCTAGTCTTTAACATATATTGGTCACAAAGACCTTCAAGACTCAAATATTTGATCACTTGTTAACCTGTCCAGTCTGGCTTTCATTCTCCTTTCTTTCCTTCTTCCAATTATTTTCTTTATCATCCATTAATTGAATCTCTTACTCCCTTCAAAATTTCTGGTTTCAGGTCTTAGATAAAAAACAAGTTTAAGAAATTAACTCACTAGCAAATAGATTCCTGCCACTAAATTATCTTTCCATAAATAATCATATTTGGAAATAAACTATTTCTTAATACAAATGAAGTTTTTTTCTTTACTTTTCCAATCACAATGGTGTGAAACTGGAAATCAATTATAAGATGAAAACTGGAAGATTAATATATATGTGGAAATTAAACAACATACTACTGAACAATGGGTCAAAGAATAAAGCAAAAGAGAAAAAATACCATGAGACAAAATGTAACGTTAAAAATGTATGGGATGCAACAAAAACCATTCTGAGAGAGAAGTTAATAGTGATAAATGCCTACTTTGAAAAAGAACAAAAATTTCAAAATGAAACAAAAAAACAAGCCTAACATTACACCTCAAGTGACTAGAAAAAGATAAAACAAAGCCCAAAGTTAGTACAAGGAAGTAACAAGATCAGAGCAAAAATAAATAAAATAGAGACTACAAAGATAATATAAAATATAAATCTAAGAACTGGCTTTTGAAAAATAAACACAATTGATAAACTCTCCGAAAAAAAAAGAGAGAGGGCTCAAATAAAAAAATGAGAAATGAAGGAAATGTTACAATTGATACTACAGAAATATAAAAAAATCATAATATACTCTTTGAACAATTATATGCGAACAAGTTGGGCAACACCCAAAATGCATAAGTTCCTAGAAATACGCAACCTAGTAAGATTCAATCATGAAAAAATAGATGGATTACTAGTAAGGAAATTGTATCAGTAATCAAAATCCTTCCAACAAACAAAGGTCCAAGACCAGCTGGCTTCACTGGTGAATGCTACTCACCATTCAAAGAAGAATTAATACCAATCCTTTTCAAACTCTTCCAAATTGAGGACAAATCATTCCAAACTTATGTTATGAGTCCAATATTACCCTTTTAACAAAACAAGACAAGGAAACCACAAGAAAATCACAGGCCAATATCACTGAAGAACATAGATGCAAAAAAATAAAAAAATATTAGCAAACTGAATACAATAATACGTTAAAAATATTATACACCATGCTCAAGTGGAATTTATTCCAAGGATGAAAATGTGGTTCAATGTCGAAAAATCAATCATCATGATACACAACATTAACAAAATGAAGGCTAAAAATCAGTTGATCAACTCAATCGATACAATAAATAATTGACAAAATTCAGGAATTTATGATTTAAAAGCTCTCAAAAAATGGATATAGAGGAAACATACCTCAACATAATAAAGGCTATATATATAACAGGGCCACAGCTAGCATCATTCTCAATGTTGAACATTTGAAAGCTTTTCCTCTAAAATCAGGAACAAAACAAAGATGCTCATTCTTGCCACTTTTATTCCACCCAGTATGGGAGTCTTAGCTACAGCAGTTGAATGAATGAAAGTAAGAAAGAGAAAAAGAAGGAAAGAATAAAGAAAAGTCATCCAAATTGAAAAGCAAGAAATAAAACTGTCACTATCTACAGATGACATATAAAGAAAACCCTAAACATTCCTCCAAAACACTATTAGAACTAATGAACAAATTCAGTAAAGTTGTAAATACAAAATCAATATACCAAGTCTGTTTCATTTCTGTATACTAATAATGAACTGTGAGAAAAACAAATAAAGAATACAATCTCATGTACAATTCCATCAGGAGAATAAATTACCTAGAACTAAACAACCAAGGAAGTGAAAGACCTGTGCACTGAAAACAGACATTAATAAAAGAAAGAAATGGAATGATGTTTCATGTTTATGGATTAGCAAAATATTGTTAAAATGCCCCTACTATCCACAACAGTCTATTGATTCAATCCAATCTGTATGAAAATTCCAGTGGTGGGGAGTTCCCAATCAAGATGTTTAAACACTGTTCAAATACTGAACTCACCCACTCCACAGAACACAGCAAATCACACCAACTAACGGAAACAAATCCTCCTGAAGCACCAAGGGCTGACTGAAAAGCTACTGAACAGGCAAAGACAGAATGAAAAGAAAACAGCAAAAGATAAAGAGATCCTGTAAAAAAGGGATTTCCCATCACCGAATGCTGCAAAGAGCAGTGGGGAAGGATAGTGCTGAGGGACTAGGAACAGATCACTCTCTGTCCTCGGGCACAGAAAACAAGCCACAGTTTAAAAAAGGCACAAGCATATAACATGAGAAGTCTGCTGAGTGGTGGGGAAACTACAGGGAAGCTCTCCAGGTCAAAGGGACTGGAGAATGACATGCTTTATATTTCTACCCCACATTAAAAGGCTGAATGGAGCAGGGTCTGGCCGCAACTGGTGAGTTCTATCATCCCTGAGCTTGCAACATTATTGGGCCAACTGTCTACACACCCACACCAGCCCCGCTTAGGATGGGGTACAGAAAAAAAGCCATAGCTTAAGAAGGCTGAAGAGATGTGAGAACACTCTTTCCTCTCCTACCTTAAAAGCCCAACTGGAGCAGAGTCTGGATGCCATAAAGAACGAGTTTGGATGCCATAAATGGAGAATCTTGACACTGTAACTGGCAAATCCAGATGTCACAAAAGGTGGGTCCAGTCTTCATGGAGAGCTGGCAACCTCAGCAAACCCAGAGATCTCAAGTGCACACCTGCCATAGGTGTATATGAAATCCTGACAGCTCACATCATTCTTGATGATGAAAACTGAGAGCTTTCTCTCTAAGGTCAGGAACAAAATCCATTTCTCTCCATATCTATTAAACATAGTCCAGGAAGTTCCAGCAACAGCAATGAGAGAGACTAAAGAAGTAAGAGGCGTCCTTATTGGTAAAAAAAAAAAAAAAAAAAAAAGTGAAATTGTCAATACTTGCAGACAACATGATAGTGTATGTAGAAATCATAAAGACTCCACCAAAAATTCTACTAGAAGTAAAAAATGTCATCAAGTGTCAGGATACAAAACTAATACCCAGAAATCAGAGTGTTTCTTTTATTTTTTAAAGATTTTATTTACTTATTCATGAGAGACACAGAAAGAGAGAGGCAGAGACGCAGGCAGAGGGAGAAACAGACTGCAGGGAGCCCGATGTGGGACTCTTTCCCGGGACTCTAGGATCACGCCCTGAGCCAAAGGCAGATGCACTTAACGGCTGAGCCACCGGGGCATCCCTCAGTAGTGTTTCTATACACCAATCACAAAGTTGTAGAGAGAGAAATTTAAGAAAACATTCACACCATTTACAAATGCACCAAAAGGAATAGGATATCCAGGAGTGAACTTAACGAAAGGGGTGAAAGACTTGTATTCTGAGAACTATAAAACACTGATGAAAGAAACTGAAGATGACACAAACAAATGGAAAGATATCCTTGCTCTTGGATTGGAAGAATTAATATTGTCAAAAGCAATATCCAAAGCAATCTGTAGATTCAATACAATCCACATCAAAATGCCAATAGTATTTTTCACAGAACTGGAATAAATGACATTGGCCTTTATATGGAATCACAGAAGACCCTGAAGAGTCAAAGCAAGCCTGAGAATGAAGAAGAGAGCTGGAGGTACCAGCAAGATTATGTAATGGGGAAAAGACAGTGTTTTCGACAAATGATGCTGGGAAAAGTGGACAGCTACATGTGAAAGAATGAAACAGGACTACTTTCTTAACACCATATGCAAAAATAAACTTAAATGGATTAAAGACCTACATGTGAGACCCAAAACTATAAAAGTCCTGGAAGAAAACACAGGCAGTAATTTATCTTATAACACCAGCCCTAGCAACATTTTTCTAGCTATGTCTTCTAAGATAAGGGAAACAAGAACAAAAATAAACTATTGGGACTACATCAAAATAAAGTTTTTGCACAGCAAAGGAAATCAACAAGAAAACAAAAAGATTGAATGGGAGAAGATATTTGCAAATGACATATCTGAATAAAGGGTAAGTATCCAAAATATATAAAGAACTTATACAATTCAACACCCCAAAACCAAACATCCTATTAAAAAATGGGCAGAGGACCTGAGTAGGCATTTTTCCAAGGAAAACCAAGACAGGTGGCCAAGAGATCATGAAAAGATCTTCAACATCGCTCATCATCAGGGAAATGCAAATCAAAACCACAATGAGATATCACCTCACACCCATCAGAATGGCTAAGATCCACGAAGACAAGAAACATGTGTTGGTGAGGAGGTAGAAAAGAAGGAAACTTTGTGCACTGTAGGAACCTTTGTGCACTGTTGGTGGAAATGTAAACTGATGTAGCCACTGTGGAAAATAGTATGGCAGTCCCTCAAAAAATTAAAAATAGAAATACCATATGATCTACTCATTCCACTTTTGGGTATTTACCTAGGGAAAACAAAAACACTAACTCAAAAACATATATGCACCCCGATGTTTATTGTCGTATCATTCACTATAGCCAACACATGGAAGCGACCTAAGTGTCCATCAGTAGATGAATGTATAAGGGAACTGTGGTATATTTATATATATATATATATATATATATAATGGAATATTGCATATATAATATATATATAAAATAGAATATTGCATAGTCATACAAAGGATGAAATTATGCCTTTGAGGGTCTTGAAGGTATTATGCTAAGTGAAATAAGTTAGACTGAGAAAGACAAAGACCATATGATTCCACACATAAATAGAATCTAAAAAAGTGAACAATGAAAAGAAAGCAGAATCAGAACTATAAATATAGAGAACAAACTGATGGTTGCCAGAGAGGTGGGAAGTTGGGCAAGATGAGTGAAGCAGAGAGAGAGAGAGAGATAGGCCTCTAGTTATGTAATAGCTAAGTGGCAGAAATAAAAAGCAGAGCATAAGCAATACAGTCAAAGATATCGCAGTAGTGATGTAATGAGACAGATGATAGCTCTATTGTGGTGAACGCTGCATAATGTGTAAGCCTGTCAAATCACTAAGTTGTGTACACCTGAAACTAATATAACAGTGTGTGTCAGTCATACCCAGAGAAAAATTGCAATGGCACTTTTCACACAAATAGAAAAACTATCTAAGAATTTGTATGGACCCTGAAAAGGCCTCAACCAGCCAAAGCAATCTTACGAAGAACAAAGCTGGAAATATCACGGCCCTGGATTTCAAACTATATTACAAAGCTATCATAATCTAAACAATATGCTACTGACATAAAAATAGACACAATAAATCAATGGATCTGAAAAGAGAGCCCAGAAATAAACCCATGCCTGTGTGGTCAATTAATTTACAATAAAGGAACCGAGAATATACGATAGGGAAATGACAGTGTCTTCCCTGAAAGGTGCTAAGAAAATTGGATAGCCACATGCAAAAGAATGAAAACTTGACCATGCACAAAAATTAATTCAAAATGGATTAAAGATTTGAATGTAAGGCCTGAAACCATAAAACTCCTAAAAGAAAACATATAGGTGATAAGCTGCTTGACATGAGACCCTCCAACTACGCTTCGGGTATTCACTGGTGAATTCTAAACCCTGATCCAGGTCTTCCCTACATGTGTAGACGACTCAAAATTTTTCTTTCACTCCTTAGAGTTTTTTCATGCTGCTCAATCTTGTGCCTCAGATAGCTTTAATTTTTGCCAAATATCTAGAGTGGAAACTAACATAGTATTGATCTTAGTCCTCTGCACAGCCCATCTTATTGAAATCTTAGTCCCTTCTGTTTTTATTTTTTGTTATTCCATCCTTGTAGAGCTATGCTCCTTTTCTACGTGTTAGTAGAGGCCTTTTCCTGGGTGCATTCTTTGCTCATCAGTCTCCTGCCCTTTGTTCAGAACCTGAAGGAAAGAAGTAACTGTAAAATGTTGGTTTGCTTAACCTTACAAGTGCTGTTTCTCAGAGATTATGTCCTCTAGGTGTTCAGTCGTATTCCAATGTCTATAATATGTTAAACTGTTTTTTCAGTGAAGCTTCTCCTTTGGTTCTGTGATGGAACATTCATCTGTTACAAGCTAACCTATCTTAGGAAAATTATAAGTCCATTTAAGTGGTACTTTTTCTAGTTTATATGTTTATTTATTTTTTTGTCTTCTAGATTGTAAACCCCATGGGAGCAAGGAGTTTATCTGTGTTGCTCATCACTGTATCTAAGTGCCTAAAATCGGTAACTGTCACATAATAGGAACTCAATAAATTTGTATTGAACAAATGAAATACACAGTGACCTCATGAAATCCCTATGTCTCAGATAAACACCATCTCCTTCTTTCTTTCCTTCTATTGTCACAGAGACAAGGCTCAGAGCATAGAGCTCTCTCATTTGGGAATGAGCAGACCCATGTTAAATTTACCATCTCTATTAGATTTCATTATCCATAAATTTCTTTACTTTCTTGCTTGTTCTAAACAATAAGATGGCATACTATATGCGAAGGAGTTTTTATACTTCACAGCAGAGTCAACCTTCACTTGTATTGCATTTCTCCATATTCCCGAATAACAAACATGTTACCCACAGCTCTGCAGCCCATTCTCATTGAAAAGCCCGAGTTAATCAGGAGAATAAAAATCAAAGTTAATGAGTAATATATCTCTTTCTGGTTTCCACCAATGATATTCATTGTTTTCTGTAATATTTCAACTCACTTTTGCTTAGACCATAGGAATATAGGAAGAATTATTTTATAATGACTGAATTAGACCTCTGGTGCCATGGAAAAGAAGAAAACATGATTTAGCCATTCTGAATGGTCCGTTGGATTTTATAAAACAAGAGCCCTATTTAAATTAGTGACACTTGAAAGATTTCTGATTTTAATTATGATGGGTAATCACAGTAGGCAGCATTTAGAAGTTCAAAACATAATTCTTCTTGATTGTTGATTTTTTTTTGGCTTAGGTCATTGGCAATTTGTGAAGAAGGAGTAGTTATCCATCACAGACCTACACCTGAGTAATTTGTATTGTACAGAAGAGTCTATATTCATTTTATGTTTCTACTGATAAAGACAGCCCTTGAAGCAAAATAGACATATTTAGAGATCAAGAGAAAAAGCCATTTTTATTTCTACTGATTTGAATTAAAAAGTAGATCATACGATCTAGGCATTCATAATTTCTAGTTTTTTTCAGGGAACAAATCAATTTTGAATAAAAAGTTAACATAAAACTAAGCCTTTCATTGGTATTTTCAGAATCTTCTCTCATTAAAAATATCTTAAGCTGATTTTAATAAATGTATACATTCATTCAATAAACTTTAATTAAAATAAACAAAATTACTTTTCTGTCTAAAATCTTGAGCATTGCTTCTGAAAGCAATGTTCCAAGTATATGTATATATAATAATAATATCAGTGTAATCCTCATTTTTAAGGTCTCTTGAGCAACCCAATCTTTGTTTAGAAAATAATGTTCTCTTAAAATTAAAAAAAAAAAAATCAGGGATGCCTGGGTGACTCAGCGGTTTAGCGCCTGCTTTTGGCCTGGAACGTGATCCCACAGTCCCAGGATCGAGTCCCACATCGGGCTCCCTGCATGGAGCCTACTTCACCCTCTGCCTGAGTCTCTGCCTCTCTCTCTGTGTCTTTCATGACTAAATAAATAAAATCTTTTAAAAAAATCATTTGCTCTTATCTAACATGAAAACATCAAACCATATAGTTTTGGATAGAAGTCAAAAATTATTTCACATATTTATTATTTTTACTGTCTTATGTATTTAACTACTGATATTATGTATTTAACAAAGTCCATTTTAATTTATATATGTTTTCTAATATTCATATTTACCTTTGACTAATCATCTAACATTTGTTTTCTAAACTCAATTTAAAAAGCACAGCTGGAAAAAAAAAAGCACAGCTGGAGGGGCTAGTGGGTAGCCCAGTTGGATAAGTGATCTATTTTTTATTTTGGTTCAGGTCATGATCTCAGGGTCGTAGGATCAAGCCCTGCACTGTGCAACCCACTGAGCATGGAGCCTGCTTGAGATTCTATCTCTCTCTCTTCCCTTCTCCTCACTCACACTCACTCTCTCTCAAATAAATAAATCTTTTTTTAAAAAAATTCACAACTGGAAAATATCACCTCCAATGAAGAATGCTTTAGAAAAATAATTTTATGTGTCTAAACTAGTTTTCTAAGAACATTTATTTTCATCTGAAATCTCATTTCCTGACACCTGTGTGGCTCAGTGGTTAAGCATCTGCCTTCAGCTCAGGTCATGATCCCAAGATCCTGGGATTGCATCCTGCATCAGGCTCCCTGCAGGGAGCCTGCTTCTCCCTCTGCCTATGTCTCTGCCTCTCTCTCTGTCTCTCTTATGAATAAATAAATAAAATCTTTTTTTAAAAAAGCATTTTCTTTTACTTAATGATTCCTTTTTAAAAAGATTTTATTTATTTATTCATGAGAGACACAGAAAGGGAGAGATGGAGACATAGACAGAGAGAGAAGCAGGCTCCATGCAGGGAGCCCGACGTGGGACTCGATCCTGGGACACTAGGACCATGCCCTGAGCGAAAGGCAGATGCTCAATCACTGAGCCACCCAGGTGTCCCTACTTAATGATTCCTTATAGTAAAATTAGAATAATCTTTTTTGGTTAGCATTTTCTTTATATGATAAAGGTAAAAATGATTACCAAATAATTTTAAAAATCAGGCCAAAAGTCACTTGAAACTTATTCAGGCATGATAAGTATTGTTATCTAAGGGAATTAAAGCTTATAGCAATAGTTGAAATTTAGCCTGTGATGTGTTTATTAAGATGAGCATACTCTTTATTGAGTATTTTTGAAGTATATGTGAGAATGATTGAAGAAGGAGAAACAATGTTGACATGAAGAAAATGAGCACTGAAAGACATAGCAAAATGTTGATGATGAACTATCTCAATTCATGAGGGATAGTATAAGTAGTTGAGTTGAACTGAAGCACTAAGAATTTAAGTGAGGTAAAAGATATTTCCTAATAATGAAGGTTATTAATTATTGGAACATGTTCTTAAGAGACCTTCTGGAATTCCCACTTTTTAAAGTAGAAACTAATAATAGAACAGCAGAGAAAATTCCTAATAGTAGAGTAAGAATAGATAGGTTTTCTCTTACTATGAAGAATAATCAGCATATTTAAATGCAACTCAAAGCATTCTCACTTTAAATTGATATTAAATATTTGATTTAATGTAAAGTCAATAAGCCACAAATTAGATATGTTGGCTATAACTTTTGGAAACTTGACAACATAGTCATAAATATAGCAAACACGGTTTTCTACCTATAAGAACTAATGGGAAAGCAAAGTGCTTAGGTACAAAATAATCATACCAAAATAAATAGATGTCGTATATTATAATTGGTACAAAATATAAAATCTTCAGAAAAGTTTTAATAAATATATGAAACTACTATAAAAATTATTTTAAAATATTTAAAAATATGACAGAAATCTTAGAAGTCAAAACGTATGTCATGAGCCTCTATAGGCTCTCCAAAGTCTTTTCTAATAATTATGGGCTTATGCAATTTGAAGCAAAATCTCAAATGAGGAAAGTTTAATTTTTTTGCAAGTATGACTTGGAATATTAACTAAATTAAGGAGATAAACAAGATCAGCCAAGACATTTTTAAAAGGAGAATGAGATTACTTGTCATGTCAGATCTTAAAATATATCATAATGATAATTAGAATTTCATAATTAGAGTGAATTTTTATGAGTAGTATAATGCAAACTTCTCCATTTTTTAAAAATGCCTATGAAAAGATTTTTTAAAAAAAGGAAAATTACTGCAGTGCCTGGCTGGCTTAGTCAGTGGAGCATGTGACTCCTGATCTCAGGGTCATGAGTTTGCGCCCCACATTAGGTGTAGAGGTTACCTAAAAATAAAATCTTAATAATAATAATAATTATAAGAAGGAGAAGATTATTACATGTAAAAAGTGAGACTCATAGTCAACTCACTGTCAGATTCTATTAAAAATTTCTAATAATCACAAAGCCAACAAAATATCAATTAAAAACAAATTAGCACTATGACCTAAAAAGGATGCAAACATTTCTCATTAAAGAGATGCCTTTTATATTATTCAGTGATCTTATGCTTGGTCCAGAAATGTAAGATTGAAACAAAAATATCAGAAAATAATGTAACAAAAATAATATTGTAACTGTATTTTGTTACTTTTTTCACCAAACCTTTTATTCAATCTCCTCAGTTCTACGGGTATCAATACTGTGTTTTTAGTTTACCAATCTAGTGATTGCTTTTTTTGGAAATGTAAGAAAATATCTATATATACGTTTGTGTATTTATTATACAAAAGATAGCAAACTATATTTATGGTTTGGCATTTTGCTTTTCTCCAGTTCACATTATATCCTGGAGATTGCTACATTTCAATTTATAGGCATATTCCTTATTCCATTTTGCAGCTGCTTGGTAATGATTGTGTAGACGGATCACAATTTATCCAATCAGAACCAAATTAAAGGATATTTAGGTCATTTCCAGTAACTGGACACTATTAATAATATCACAAAGAATAACTTTGTACAGAAGTAGTTTCATATTTTTGTTGATCTATATTAGAAATAGACTTCTAAAAAAGAACTATTGAGTGAATTGGTAAATGCCTAGCGATTTTTCTAGATCTTGCCACATTCTTCACCAGAAGTGCTGAATCATTTTGCACTCCCATCAACAATGTATAAGTATTAATGTTTTCATATGACAGTTTTTTTGTCAAATTTGTGGATTTTGAGCAAAGAACTAAGAGATATAATTTTAATTTTAATTTTTATTATTATGTATAAGCTTGATCATCTCTTCACATGTTTAGGAGATTTTTATTTCTTCCTCTCTGAACAGTCTGTTCATATATTAGAATAATTAGCCTTTGGTGTATATTAAAGATATCAAATACTTCTCAGTATGTAATTATCATTTGTATTTTTGTTTTACTATTTTCTGGAATGCAAATTTTAATGTGCTCAAACCTAGAACATTGAATCATAATTAAAATTTTCCCTTTTTTCTGGTTATAAGACCATTTACTGATGCCTTGTTTAAGTACGTGGTGGTTTACATTTCCACATTTTTATCTCTGATCCATTTGGAATTTCTTGTGTGCTATGATGTGATATATAGATCTAAATTTATCTCTTCTGAAGTGACTTCACAACAATATCTAGTAAAAAGTCCTATTTCCTCATATATTTGGAAATGTCTTAATATATTATAGGGCTATATTCCCCAATACTCCCCTTTTTGTGCGTTTTCTAGAAATTTCTATTTGTTCATTTTTCTAATATGGAAAAATAAGCCTATATATATTTTTATAGAAATAATGCAAGTTTACAACTTAGGAAGAAATGGCATTTTTATGATATTGAGTTTTCATACCCAAGAACAGTATGTTTTTGCTTTTTATTTGTTTCTATCTGTTATGTATCTTTTTGGGGGTTTAAACTTTTCCTTATATAATTTTTACACAATTTAAAAAAATGTGTACCTTGGTTCGTTCTTTCTTTTTTTCTTTCTTTCTTTCTTTCTTTTTTTCTTTCTTTCTTTCTTTTTTTTTTTCTTTCTTTCTTTCTGTTATTGTTGCTATGGAAAATAGGATTTTTCTCTGGCATACCTTCTAATTGATTATTTATTATATTCATTTCTGTATATTTCTTTCTCATGATTTTATAATATTCTCTTATTTTTTGTAGTTTTCCCACTAATTCTCTTCAGTTTTCCAGGAATATAATAATATTTTCTGTAAAACTCATTTCAATTTTTATTTCTATTCCTCTAACTGCATTCCTTTACCTAAGTTATTGGCTAATAGCTTAATACCATGTTTAAAAATGATAATGGTGGCAGACTCTTTTCAGACTTGAAGAAATTCCTTTAATGTGTGCTCAATGTATTACTCTTTCAATATATTAGGCAACATTTCTACAGACAATCCTAAAATTAAATGAGCCTCATAGTAAGCATCTATTTCTCCTTCTCAGATTGATGGGTTGACTGTGACTTTGACCATCTCCTCTGACCTCAGTTTGGCTTAACTCTGGGCTATAGGTTCAAGTTTACTGCACATGTCTTCTCATGTTAAAATCCAGGTTAAAGAAAGAGGAATTAAAGAGATAAATGTTCCACTATTTGGAACATATTGTTTTCATATGAAGGTCAGGAGTTCAAGGAAATAGAGTAAACATATCTTTTTGAAGTATCTGCTTAGAACTGAAAACTAGTACTTCAATCTTGTTTTATTGGTCAAAGCAAGTTGTATAGTCAAGTCTAAAATCAGCAGAACAGAAAAGCATACTCACCCTACAAGCAAATATTGCTCTGGGAAGAAAATAATTATTTAAAACAAAAACTAATTTTTGCCTTTGTTTCCCAGGAAAGGAAACAGTCAACAAAAGCAAGACAACTGACAGAACAGGAGAAGATATTTGCAAATATCTTATCAGATAAAGGGCTAGTGTCCAAAATCTATAAAGAACTTATCAAAGTCAGCACCGAAAGAACAAATAATCCAATCCAGAAATGGACAGAAGACATGAACACACAGTTCTCCAAAGAAAACACGAAAATGGCCAACAGACACATGAAAAAATGCTCAGCATCACTTGGCATCAGGGAAATACAAATCAAAACCACAATGAGATACCACTTCACACTGGTTACAATGGCTAAAACTAACAAATCAGGAAATGATGTTGGTGAGGATGCCAAGAAAGGAAACCCTCTTACACTGTGGTGAGAATGCAAGCTCATGTAGCCACCCTGGATAACAGTGTGAGGTTCCTTAAAACGTTGAAAATAGAGCTACCCTACAACCCAGCAATTGTACTACTGGATATTTGCCCCAAAGATACAAGTGTAGTGATGCAAAGGGGTACCTGTATCCCATATATGTGTATGTCCACAATAGCCAAACTATGGAAAGACCCCAGATGTCCATTGACAGATGGATAAGATGTGGTATATGTATGTATATATGTACATATACATAACACAATGTAATATACTCAGCCATCAAAAAGAATGAAATCTAGCCATTTGCAATAACGGGTATAGAACTAGAGGGTATTATGCTAAGCGAAATAAGTCAATAAGAGAAAGACAATTATCATATGATTTCACTCATATGTGGAATTTAAGAGATAAAACAGAGGATTATGGGGAAGAGAGGAAAAAGTTAAACAAGATGAAATCAGAGAGGGAGACAAACCATAAGAGACTCTTAATCATAGGAAACAAACTGAGGGTTGCTGGAGGGGAGGAGGATGGGGCGGATGGAGTAACTGGATATTGGATATTAAGGAGGGCATGTGATGTAATGAGCGCTGGGTATTATATAAGACTAATGAATCACTAAACTCTACTTCTGAAACTAATTAACACTACATGTTAATTAATTGAATTTAAATTTTTTTAAAAAGAGAGAAAGACAAAACCAAAAAGACAGAAGAGTAGACTATGCTAAAAATACATCTACCAATTCCATTTTATTGAATTAAACATTTTTTTCGAATTAAAATTTTAACCTGGAATGAAGGTTGAATTTTGTCTAATTTTTTGCCCATATACAGAGAAAAAAAATAACATATGATTTTGTTAGAACTAATAACATAATTAATTATATTAATGAGTCCTTACCATGGAAGAAATTATACTTTCTTTAAATGGACTACATTTTTGTCATGACATTATTTTATTAATATGCTATTGGATTATGTTTCTTAGTACTTTGAGATTTTTTCCCATGAGTATTCATAAATGAAATGTTTTTTATTTGTGTAGTCAATATCAGGTTTAGATTATAATGGCTTTCCTTTTCCTATTCTCTATAACATGTAAGGAACTTTTAGTTAGAGATTTTCAAGTACTGGCAGACGTACAATGTGAAGCTATATTTGTCAGTCTTATTTTGTTGTTGTTTCCCAGTGTTGAGTTTTGTTTGTTTTTTCAGAAAAACTGGTACCTTACTCAGCTTTTCCTATAATAGTGTGGCGTTTCAATTTTTTTCCTATTTGTGTCATTTAGATAATTATAGTTGTTTTGTTTTGTTTTATTTTTTAAGTAGGCTCCAAGCCTAGCACAGAGCCCAACACAGGGTTTGAACTCAGGACTGTAACATCAAGATCTGAGCTGAGATCAAGAATCTGATGTTTAACTCACTGAGCCACCTCACATGCCCTGATAATTATAGTTGTTAAGAAAGTTATACATTTCATTTTAATGTTTTCAAAATTACTTACAAATACTATACAAAGTCAGCTGACATAAGAATCACTAAATTTCACGTTGCAGTATTTTTTTTTCCCTTCTTTTTGTTTCTTTGAAAAATGAACCTCACCATGCAGAAGGGGTCAACAAGGAAACATGTCTATCCTCACCCTGACACTAGGTCAAGGGGAGAAATCTCCCTTCAGAATTTGTAAACTACAAGTGGGTTATTGTGTAAGACTGTGGTATGAAGTCATGTTAACTGTTCCATCTTTATTTTTTTAAAAAAATAGTATTAGTTGTGTCTATTTTGCCCATTTAATATATATATATATATATTTCTTTGCTATTCTACTGTGTTTGTTTCCATTTTTATTCATTTATGCATTTACCTTTAATTCCTTCATTTTACCTTTTTCAATTCTCTCATTAGTCTATTCTGAGTTGTTGAATAAATTGTTATTATTATTAATATAAGCATTTCAATGTTATAAATTTTTTCTCAGTGCTATTTTAACAGTATTCCCATAGATACTCATAAATAATAACTATTGTTGAGTTCTACAATTTATTTTTTTTATTGTCCCTTGGTATAAGAGGTGATTTTTAAAGAGTTTTTATTTTATTTTCCAGTGGCAGAGACTTGCTGCTACTTCTCCTCTACTTTTTTTCCTTTTACAGTAATTATATTATTTTAAAATCTAAGAAATTGGAAATGAAGGAGATGGAAGTAGTGAATATGAAAGAAGGAAGATGGAAAGGAAGTTAGGAATTACAAATGTGCATGAAGAACAAATAACAGAAACAATATTAAAAATAAGAAAAATTATTTTAATTAAAATATAAACTAGGTATATAGGTAAAAAGGAACTACTATACTCCTCCCAGAATCAGCCAAATAAGATCCGTATCAAGACATGTCTTGGTAAAATTCTGAATTTCAAAAAGAGAGGAGGATCAGAGCCTATATACTTTGAACAAAAATATAATAGCTTTTAATTTATATCATAAATTAAAAATTACTAAAAGGCAGTAGAGTAATAGTTAAAGGTATTGAACAAACAAGTTTAAAATTGAAGAATTTTATAGAAAACCAAGTTTTTTTTTTCTCACATTAGACGAGTTTCTCAGACATACAAGGACTCAGAAAGCATACCATCTAAACACTTACTGAATGCACTGTTAATGCATGCACACACGCACAAACACACCACACATATATCTTTAAGATTTCTTGTTATATTTAGCAATTATTATAATATGGCATGTATTTTGCAAAGATTTAGGATAAGTTGGTGATGAAAACAGAAGTAGACCCTGTTTTCATAGAGCTTTACAGAGAAAAATACAAAACAGAAACAAAAACAAAAAAACCCACAACAACCTAAAATAAAGGACAAAGAGTATGAAATAACTTTTTAGGTTTTAATGTAGTTGGTTCTTGGTTTTGGAAGTTCCACTTTATTTGTTCAGTTTTTCTTTTATGGATTGGATAAATTTTGGTTCTGAATTTTTAGGCTAATGGAAAATGTGATTTTTGAGCCACATCCTTAATCATACAATTCACATGAAATTCCTGATTTAAAAAAAAACAACAATTTAAAATTAATGTGCTCAAAGAAAAGCTAAACAACAACAAAATAATCGACACTCTCCAAAAAAGGAATTCTTGACAAAGAAGGAACACTTAAAGATTTTTGTGTTGACCATTATCAAAAATCATGTTTAGAGGGATGCCTGGGTGGCTCAGTGATTCAGCATCTGTCTTTGGCTTAGGGCATGATCCTGAGGTCCTGGGATCAAGTCCTGCATCGAGATCCCCGCAGGGAGCCTGCTTCTCCTTCTGCCTGTGTCTCTGCCTCTCTCTCTGGGTTCTCATGAATAAATAAATATTTTTTTTTTCAAAAATCATGTGTAGAATAATTGCAACTATGTATAAATTTGCATATCAATAAAAGATTATTCTTTTAAAGGTCGATTTGTTATAGCGGTGAACTTATTGTAAATAATATAGTATGACTTAGTATACTTACTATACAAATAACTAATCACACTTTTTAAGGGAGTTATTGGAATTTATTTTTTAAAAGATCAAAGGCCTGAAAAGACAATTTATGCAGTATCAAGTTATTTTATTAAATTATGTCCAACCTCACTCGAAGAAAGTTTAAATTGGCTTAAATATTGAGATATAATTTTTAGCCTATCAAAACAAACACACATATTATTTATTGACAGAGGACTTTTAATTTGACGCTCCATTTCTGGAATGAATTTTGATAACACCCATTAGAAGGTTTCTATGTTACCAGAGGGGAACGTGGGTGGGGAGATGAGTGAAATTGGTGTAGGGGACTAAGAAAACACTTATCAAGATGAGCACATAGCAGGGCCTGGGTTGCTCAGTTGGTTAAATGTCTGACTCTGGATTTTGGCTCAGGTCATGATCTCAGGGTTGTGGGATTGAGCCCAGATTGGGCTCCGTGCTCAGAGCAGAGTCGGCCTGGGATTCTCTCCCTCTTTCCCTCCCCCTGTTCTCTAATAAATAAACAAACTAACTAATAAAATCTTTTTCAAAAGATGAGCACTGAGTAATGTACAGAATTGTTCAATCACTATTGTACACCTAAAACTAAAATGACACCATATGTTAACTAGTACTCGAATTTTAAAAAAGGCTTCAATGTTCATAATTTTGAGCCAATAATTCTACTTATATAAATTTATCCTAGGTATTACAGTCAGTAACATGGACATAGACATTTCTATAAGGGCGTAACATGTAACAGTGATTCAAATTAGTGCTTTTGGATTTCTGGATAAGCTTGTTATTAGATTAGAGATGGATACATCTCTCTCCTAGATTTCCACAGAAATGGCCAAAAGGAAGAAACAAAAGAGGAAAACCCGTATCGGTGCTGAAAAAGTCAGTCTTTTTAAGCTTTAATGAATCTATGCATGCCAAATGAACTTCTTATATGAAGGTATAAATGCTGGGGAAGCAATGGGGCAGATACTCATAACATCACTACAGATTCAAAACAGAATATTTGTCCTTGAGACCAGCTCATACAAGATATAAAGACTTTAAACTTGCATAGAACACACCTGTAAGAATGAGAAACAGGATAGATGGATTACAAGCAGTGATCAAACAAATTTAAAGAGAAAACATTTTGGCCTGGAAAAGTTCTAAACTTCTTTCTAAAGCAATTATGAATAAGGAAAAGAGACCTAATTTTAGACGAAGTCTGGTAATAAGAAGGATGAAGGGAAAACAAAACAAAACAAAATTCCACAACTACCCTTAGAAACCAAATCAGATTTTCAGCAGACATTTGTGCAATATTGAGCAGGAAAAAAAAAAAAAAAGTTCTAAAGTAAAAAAGATTGCGTGTTCGGAAAATATTTATCCAAGCAAATTGTCATTCCTCTACAAAGATGATAGGGCACCATTCTCAGACATGAAGAGACCAATGTCCCTTCTGAGTAAGCATTCTTAAAGACCCTCCCACCACTGTCATGTCTAAATCAGTCTCCCAAAGAATCTGAACAGCTGCAGAAGCTCTTCATCAGAGGTTTGAGCTTTGAAAAAAATCGAGAAGAGTCTGAGGAGCCATTACGAGCAATGGGCCGGTGGTGGTGGGGGGGGTTGTGCTTATGGACTGTGGTAATGAGACATCCAAACACCAACCACTCCAGAGGCTCTCTGCGGAGGAGGTGGATGCAGTCATGAATGTAAGACCATGCAAAGTGGGTGGAGAGGGCTGTCTCTAGAGAAGATTTTCAAAGACCTGGTGCCCACTTAAGTATGAAAAAGTTTTTTGTTTTGTTTTGTTTGGTGGCATTAAAGAAGACACTGAAGAACATCATCTCAGAGATTATTTTAAACACAAAGGGAAAGTTGAAGTGATTGAAATCATGTTGACTGAGGCAGTGGCAAAAAAAGAGAGACTTTGCTTTTGTAACATTTGACGACCACGACTCTGTAGACACGACTTTCATTAAAAAATACCATAATGTGAATGGCCACACCTGGGAAGCAAGGAAAGTCCTATCTAAGCAAGGGATGGGTAGTGTTTCAGCAAGCCAAAGAGGTGAAAGTGGTTCTGCAAACTTTGGTGGCAGTCATGGAGGTGGTTTTGGTGGGAGTGACAGCTTTGGCTGTGGAGGAAACATCAGCTGGCAAGGTAGCTGTGATGGCAGGCAAGGTGGCGGTAAATATGGTGGCAGTAGCGGTGGCTATAACGGATTTGGTAATGATGGTTATGGAGGAGGCAGCCCTGGTTACTCTGGAGGGAGCAGAGGCTATGTAAGTGGAGGAGAGGGTTATGGAAACAGGGCAGTGGCTATGGCAAGAGTGGCAGCTAGCCCAGCTGTGACACTAGAGGATGCAGAGGTGGCTGCAGCGGTGGTAGTACAATCAAGTTTGGAGGTGGTGGAAGCTATAATGATTTTGGCAATTACAAATCAATCTTCAAATTTTGGACCCATGAAAGGAATGAACTTCAGGAGGCAGAAACTCTGGCCCCCTTGGTGGTGGAGGCCAATACTTTGCCAAACCACAATACCAAGGTGGCTATTGGGTTCCAACAGCAGCAGCACTAGCTAGGGCGGTCACAGAAGGGTTTAACTCCTGCCAGAAAACAGCTCAGTAGGAGAGGAGAGCCAAGCAGTGACAGGGAAACTACAGGTTACATCAGACTGGTGAACTCAGGCAAGCACAGTGGTGGCAGGGCCTAGCTGCTGCTACAAGCGGACAGGTCTCAGACAACACCCATGTGTATGGGTAAAAAACTCAAGGACTGTATTTGTGACTAATTGGATAAGAGGTTATTTTAGTTTCTGCTCTGTGGAAGTGTAAAGCCTCCCAACAAGGGCTTTAATGTAGTAGGTTTTTTATTTGTTTGGTTGGGTTTTTTTGCTCCTATGCTATTGATTGCTAAATGCAATAGTCGTATCATGATACTGAATAAGTGCATCTAAAAAAAAAAAAAGGCCAATATACTTCCTTGAAAAAAATTAGTCAAAGAGATACTTTGAGCGATAAAGTACAATAATGGAAGAACAAAGAGGTTGTGATTTTAAAAGGTTTTAAGTTGAGATAGAGAAAGATGTAGTCTACAAATCCCTAGAGTTAAAAGCAATGTAAAGTTTAAACACTATTCTTAACAGGAAAATAAATAATTGTAAAATATTAATATACTTCTCAGATAACATCAGTAAGAGACTAAATGTGGGCAGAAAGTAAGACCAAACTTGCCAATTATGAAAATAAATGGATAAAGATTTTAAAATATTTGTATGTGTATTGAAGTGCTGGTAGTCAATTTACTGAACAAAATACACTTGTAGGAATATAATTATTAAAATTGACTCCATCATACTCCTGGCTCCTGAATACCATCTAGGTTTCATGGATTTTCAGCCCCATACATACTGGCTAAAAGCTTCATTTTCTTTCTTTCTTTCTTTCTTTTTTTTTTTTTTTTTTTTAAGGATTTTACTTATTTATTCATGAGAGACACACAGAGAGAGGCAGAGACATAGGCAAAGGGAGAAACAGGCTCCATGCAAGAAACCCAATGTGGGACTCGAACCCGGGAATCTGGGATCACGCCCAGAGCCAAAGGCAGACATTCAATCACTGAGCCACCCAGGGACCCCTAAAAGCTTCATGTTTCAGGATCGCGCCCTGGGCCAAAGGCAGGCGCCAAACCGCTGCGCCACCCAGGGATCCCAAGCTTCATGTTCTAATTCATAAATTCTCCTTTGGTCCAAAGCCAACATTGACTTCCTCTTTCCCTTCAAAGCTTCTTTCCTTCTTCCCTCACTGATGCCGGACACAAACCACCAAGTGGAAAGGAGATGAGTTCCAGGTTTTCTCTTTTTCCCCTCTTTTCTCTTGAGCTTCAGCAAAAGTAGGACATCACAAGAATGCGCCACCTTATGTGGCAGATGCTTCTGTAGTCCAGCAATCTGGAACCATATTTGTATCAGGTATTTAAACATCACTTCTGGGGCGCCTCAGTTGGCTCATGGGATCCAGCCCCACATCAGGCTCCCTGCTCAGCTTGTCCCTCTCCCCCTCATCCCCAGTCAAGCTCGAGTGTGCTCTCTCTCAAATAAATACAAATCTTAAAATAAGTACGTAAATAAGTAAATAACACTTCTTTTGTTCTGTCTGGGCAGTGCTTGTGTGGGCTTTTTGGAACCCGTCACTGGAATCTCACATGCAGCATGTGATGTGAGCAGAGCTGCTTCTGCTGATCAGCTTTGGGATGGGAGCTCTTTTCCTCAGAAGTGCTCCACAGGAAGACCTACGGTGTCCTTACTTGCTCAGCTCTGGATCTCAATCCATCTCCGGCACATCTCCTTCACCTGTGTCAGGCCAGGCCCCTCCAGCCAGCCTCTGGCCATCAGTTATTTCGTCTGTATATTATAGGCACCAGCCGCAGCACCTTCCCAATTCTGGGACACCTGTCAGTCTTTCTGCATTTGCTCTGGGGTGAGCTGTCTTCTTGGTTGGGAGGCAGTGACAGGTCTGTGCCCTTGGGGAGGGAAGAGGAGACAAGCACTCTCTTCACAGAATTCCTTATTTTCTTCATAGAAATTGCTCTCTCTAAAGAATTCCTAGTCTTCGCTCATATAAAATTGTGGTGGGAGAGGGATTGACAGTAACAGGACCAGTTTGAGAGACTTCTTTGGTATGTTCTGCATAAAAGTTTTATACTTAGAATAATAGATTACTTTGCACTAATTGTTCTCAGATTTGAGGCCAGACTTCATGATGGGAGCAGTCTTATTTTAATATTCTGTGACATACTTAACTCACAGCATAATTCCAAAGGCTTTAGTTATCTAGCCGCTACACACCCTCTAACCTCATTCCCACCTGCTCCAAGCAATCCATCTACAATGGCGTCCTTTAAATTCCTGCATCTTATGCACCTGGATGTTTCCTGTTACTAGGACACTATTTTCTTAAATGTTTGCATAACTAGATCTTCGTTCAGAAAGTAGCCTATGCCACCTACCGAGAAAAAGCTTCCCTGATCCCCCCTTGTCTCATTCAACTGCTTTATTACCTTTGTCGCACTACTAATTTCTAAAAATGATCTCTCCCTCTTCCAGAAGGTAAATTCCAGAGAAATGGGAAACTAGGATATAATTTACTTTGCTCTATCCCTAGAGATTAGAAAGCTGCCTGCTTCAGGCCATATACCAATAAATAGGCACTGAACTAAACAGAAAAAAAAAAAAGAAAGAACAAACAATAATATCGAAGGTATAAAAGAATGGTATGCTCTCTATACAACAGATAATTGACAAAGAAATGGGAAAAAAAAGTACAAAATTTTTTTTTGAGGTATAGGTAAAATTCTACCAGGCATATACAAATTTAAGGAAGCAAAGGTGCAAATATTAACTGTTAACAGCTTACACTGAATACCTTTCATTATATTTTAGTGTCAAATATTAAAGCATCAAAGACAGTACCATGAGCTCAATGAGGACAGGGACTTTTGGATTTTTGTTAACTTTTTTATTAACTAATATATCCACAGTACCTAGAAGAATGTCTGTAAGATATGTTGAAGGAATAAATGACTCAATCAATCTAAATCAAAAACTCATAAATTTAACAAAAATTAGAGAGAATTAGACTAGTTGAATTGGTCAAAATACAGTTCAAAGTTTAGGCAGGACAATTAGGCAAAATAGATAAATTCGTCACGTGGAAGTTTAATGTAATTATTATTAATAATACTTCTTTTCAAATACCTTTAATTCTCTCAAGCCTCCCTTTTTATTTAATGTTTTACTTGGAAAAGCCACAACATTGGCATGTTTCATGTGCTTTTTTGAATGAATGCTGTATGAATATTGTGTAATGAATACATTAATATAATAAACTGATTAATATTAAATATCTTACTTTACAAGAAAAGACTATAGATTTTTGCAAACATTTACAAACTTTATTATATTCTAGATTAAACAGAATAGTTCAATCAGCACCTATAAGTCAGATTTATGGTTCCAGTTCAAGATGGCAATGTAGGAGGACTCTGAACTCACTTCCTCCATGGAATACACCATATTATACCCATTAGTAGAACAATTCTCCCTGAAGAACTCAGGGCTGAGTAAACAGCTACTTAACAAACAGAGAGAATGGAAGGTAAGATCAAGAGAGAGACACACCATGTTTAGAAGAGAAACTAGCATAACAGCCACAGGTCCAGCCAGCCAGCAAAAGTCATCAGAGGCTGTTTAAGGAACATGATACACAAGACCACTCCTTCAGCTTTAGAAGAAGTGGCCATTTTGACTACTCCGTAGAAACAAACATAGAAAGTCAAGCAAAATGGGGCAGAGGAATATATTCAAAAGAAAGAATAAGAAAAAAACTCAGAAAAAAACCTAAATAAAACAGTGAGAAGCAATATGCCTGAAAAGAATTTAAAGTAATGACTTAGTAAAGATACTCACCAGGCTGGAGAAATAGAGTGGAAAAACTCAGTGAGACTTTCAACAAAGAGAAAATGTTTTTTAAAAACTAATAGGGTGGAAAATACCATAATTGAAATTAAAAAAAAAAAACTAGAAGGAATCAACAATAGATTAGAAGATGTAGAAGAACTATGAATGGTCTGGAAGGCAGGGTAATTGAAAACACACAAGCTAAACAGCAAAAAGTGAAAAGAATTTTTAAAAATTAGGATAGATTAAGAGATCTCTTGGACTACATCCAGTGAACAAGTATTCCTGGTATACGGGTCCCAGAAGAAGGGAGAGAGCAAGAAAGGAATAGAAAACTTACTTGAAAAAAATAGTGACTGAACATATCCTGACCAAGGAAAAAAATAGACATCCAAGTCCAAGAAGTACAGAGAGTTCCAAATAAGATGAACCAAAGGTGGTCCACACCATAGGACATAATAATTAAAATATCAAAATTTAAAGATAAAAAGGGAATCTTTAAAGGAGCAAGAGAAAGACAAAAAATTACCTACAAGGGAAAATAATAAGGCTACCAGGTGATTTTTCAGTAGAAATTTTGCAAGATAGAAGAAATTGGCAGGATATATTCAAAGTACTGAAACTTAAAAACCTACAACAAAGAATACTGCACTCAGCAAGGTTATCATTGAGATTTAAAGGAGAGATAAAGAATTTCGAAGACAGGGCAGCCCCGGTGGTGCAGCGGTTTAGCGCCGCCTGCAGCCCAGGGCGTGATCCTGGAGACCCCGGATGAGTCCTACATCGGGCTCCTTGCATGGAGCATGCTTCTCCCTCTGCCTGTGTCTCTGCCTCTCTCTGTGTGTGTCTCTCATGAATAAATAAATAAAATCTTAAAAAAAAATTTCCAAGACAAACAGAAGATAAAGGAGTTTATCACCACTAAACCAGCCTTACAGAAATGTTAATGAAACTTCTTTAAGTGGAAAGGAATGACCACAATTAAACATAAAAAAACATGAATAAAAAGATGTAAAATATGACAACATATATATAAAATTTGGAAGAAGAGAGTAAAAAGGAAAGAGAAGGAGGAAAAAGGAAAAGAATATTTTTTTTTCTTTTTTAAGAATGTGTTTAAACTTAAAAGACCATCAAATTAATATAGACTACTATTCACTTAGAATGTTATATATGAACTTCCTGGTAATCACAAACCCAAAACCTATGATAGGCACACAAAAAATAAAAAAAAAAAAAGTAAAACACTATAGATACTTATTGATCACAAAGAGAACAGCAGAAGAAAGGAAGAACTACAAAAACAACTAGAAAACACATTTTTAAAATGGCAACAAGTATATACCTATCAATAATTACTTTAAAGGTAAATAGCCTAAATGCTCCAATCAAAAGACACAGAGTAGCAGAATCAATTAAAAAAAAATAAGACTCACCTGTATGCTGCCTACAAAAGACTCACCTCAGACCTAGAGACACACAGAGACTAAACGTAAAGGGCTGGAAAAATACTATGCAAATGGAGGAGGGGAAAGAGCCAGGGCTGCAATACTTCCATCAGACAAAATAAACTTTAAAACAAAGATTCTAACAAGAGAAAAAGAAGGGCATTACATACAGATAAAAGAACCAATCCAACATAGGGATGTAACAATTATAAATATCTACGTACCCAACACCGGAAAACCTAAATACATAAAGCAAATAGTAACCAATATAAAGAGAGAAACTGACAGAGATACAGTAATAGTAGGAGACATTAAAACTCCACTTCCATGAATGGATAGATCATCCAGACAGGAATCCAAAATATATAAAGAACTTATACAACTCAACATCCAAAACCAAATATGCTATTAAAAAATGGGCAGAGGACCTGAGTAGACATTTTTCCAAAAAAGACCAAAACAGATGGCCAAAAGACCATGAAAAGATACTCAATATCACTCATCATCAGAGAAATGTAAATCAAAACCACGTTGAGATATCACTTCACCCCCATTAAAATGGCTAAAATCCAAGAAGGTAAGAAACAGCAAGTGTTGGTGGGGAGGTAGAGAAAAAGGAACCCCTGTGCACTGCTGGTGGAAATGTAAACTGATGTAGCCACTGTGGAAAATAGTATGGAGGTTCCTCAAAAAATTAAAAATAGAAATGCCATATGATCTACTAATTCCAGTTTTGGGTATTTACCCAGAGAAAACAAAACACTAACTCAAAAATATATACACACTCCTATGTTTATTGCAGTATTTATTGTAGCCAACACATGGAAGCAACCTAAATGTCCATCAGTAAACAGATGGATAAGAAAAACTGGGATACACACACACACACACACACACACACACACACACACACACACAGGAATATTACAAAGCCATGAAAAAGGATGAGATTGTGTCTTCGAGTGTACTGAAGAAGGTATTATGCTAAGTGAAATAAGTTAGACTGAAAGAAAAATACCATATGATTCCATGCATGAATGGAATCTAAAAAAAATGAACAACAAATAAAAGCAGAAACAGAACTATAAATATAGAGAATTAACTGATTGTTGCCAGAAGGGAGAGGGGTAAACCAAATGGGTGAAGAGGAGAGGGAGATACAGGTCTCTTGTTATAGGATGAGCAAGTGACATGAATAAAAAGCAGAGCATAAGGAATATAATCAATGATGTTGTAATAGTGATGTGATGGGACAGATGATAGCTATACTTGTGGCAAATATAGCACAATGTATAAACCTGCCAAATTACCAAGCTGTGTACCTGAAACTAAGGTAACGTTGTGTGTTAACTATACTCAAATTATTTTTAAAGTCAGGTGTGATTTCTAATTATAGCGTAACAAACTAGATAGTGAAAAAAGTTTATATAAGAAATATTCATCCACTATTAAATTAAGAAAAGAAACAGTCATTATTTCAAATAAAAAACAAACAAAATTTGGAAACATTGTAAATAAAACATTATAAATTATACAGTAAAATCTGCAGTTAGGAATTTATATGCGTAATATGTTACTACTTAAGAAAAAAGCAAATAATCACTTACTTAGAAATCTAAAAAAGTAAATATATATGGAGGGTGAGAAGTCAGGATTTTCACTAAATTGATGTACATTTATGTTTGTATATATTTTGCAATTATAAAAGCAATGTATAATAAATATGGGAGATTGCTTTTTATATCTGTATGTTAGTGTTCTTTTTTTAAGACTGTATTTATTTATTCTTGGGAGACACAGAGATAGAGCAGCAGAGACATAGGCAGAGGGAGAAACAGGCTCCCTGCAGGAGCCCAATGGAAGAATCGATCCTGGATCCCGAGACCATGCCCTGAGCTGAAGGCAGATGCTCAACAGCTGAACCACCCAGGCATCCGTGTTTGTGTTTCTAAGCCATTGTCCCACAAAGCTTTGTTTTGTAGTATATTTATAGGAATATTTTTGTGTGGTGGTAAAATTGTCAATGTTCAAGAATGTTTAGAAAATACCAGGTTAAACATAAATGAGGAGACATTTTGACTGTAGGATTTTTCAGAATAAACAATGGGCTAAGACATATTGCTGATTTCTGATTTGCCTCTAATAGGCAAATTTATTAAAATATCTCTTGGCATATATGTTAACAATTCTTGAATCTAAAATCTCTAAAAATTTTTTAGAAATATTTTTCTATGCTGATATACATTTTAAATTTTGGGCAAATTGTAATTTTCTAGGAAAACATAAATGACTACAAATAAATATAAAACAAAATTAATGAGTAAACAAAAAGTCTGTTAAAATATTTAAAAAGCAAGCAATGTTCATAGATCATTTAACAAATAACGTTTTCAATTATTTTAAATGCAAATTCTATGTAATATTCCAGAAAATAGGAAATAAACGTTGTTTCCTAGTTTATAAAACATGCTTACAATTTAGAAAAAATATTTAATTAAAGGGACCAGAATATACTTATCACTTTAGAAATATCCCAACCAAATAAGATATCCAGCAGTGTAGTTAAAAAAATCCTTGACAAAGCAGAGTTGTCATATAGTCAATTATTGCTTATGTTTTATGAAATGTATTCATACAAATCATTCTATTAGAGTCAGAAAAAGAGGTTCAAAATCACATTTATTTAATTTCACCAGGAACAATATTGACTGTAGTTTCACATCATAACTCCTGTCTCTTTCCCATGTTTCTTGTCTAGTCAGTTTATCATAATATAAATGACTTTGTAGTTTACTCTGATAAAGGTTTCACCTAGTTTTTAGAATTATGATAATGGGGTCATTTGAAGTACATCTTTAAAATAAAAAGTTGCACCTAAAAAGATTGGTGAAAATCTTTCTTCCGTTACTAAAATTCTCCTTTTTTACCTAATCTCTTCATGGTGTTTTAAACTTGAATTGTCACCTAATTTTTTCCCCATAAACTACAATAACTCATACTCATGTGGACAGAAAGATAAAAGATGAGTGTGGACAAATAAAATAATTAAAATCAATATTCATTACTACTTCCCATTTTAAGATTACTCATTTATAGGTCATGATCATGAAATGTGGGAGTCAAAAGTTTTAAAACACTTTTAGTTCTACTAAGATGGTGCTTTTTAAATCTAAAATTAAAACAAATCAAAATTTGTCTTTAATTTTCCATCTCAGTTTTGTGTGAGATGGATTTTATTCATTTTTAAATTTATCAAAGACATTTATTGAGGAATCATGAGTCAATATAAAGTTCATGCTATGCAAATATGTTCTTATATCTGGGAAGGCTAAAGCTATAAAGTTCCTGTTGAGATTAGCATAGTCCCAACATTTCAGAGTTTAAAGAAAGCTAGGAAACAAGAAGACTGAACTATAATAAATATCAGAAAGGTCAATTGTAAGCCCTGATCCAGTATTTTTCTGGAAGATTACTGCTCCTAAATGTCCCATTTGGTCAACTGGCATACTGGTAAATGAATGTTTGTCATTGCAAGAAATACATTTTTGCTTCCAACATAGGAAGTTATTATTTAGGATTTGAGTGTTTTCCATGCTCCTAATCCATGCATGCATCCATCCAATCATCTACATGATATATAGATTTCCACATAAAAGAAAGAATGAATGTAGCTGAATATGAAAAAAAAAAAAGCTGAAGTGTATTTACAAGTAATATTAAGGACAATTACTGCAGATCAAGGACAACATACTACCCAATATTTTTATAATAAAACATATTTGTATTTGTCAATATATTTTCACTAGAATAGATGAACAGGGTAAAGGAAAGAATGCTACCCCTGAGCATCAGAAGATGTAGTTATATTATCTGAGCAAACTGTATGTTAATGTTAACGTTTTGATCTAAAAGTTTTCCTTATTCTTGATTTAGTAATTTACTTGTATTCCATGGCAGAGTTTACATTTCTATAACCTTTATGTAAAAGATGTTTCTGAAATGAAGTGTAATAAACTCATACTTCTATACATTGAGCCAGCAGAGCCTTCTATCTCTTATTGTCTAATTTTCTCTATTTCCACATCATTCTGTTATTCAGAGCTTGCAGTAACCTTCCTCACTCTAAGGTCTCCTTCAGCAGATTTTCTTTGTATTATCCTCCATAACACTACTTCTCCTGTTATCATCCTAACCACTTTAACTTACCACTCCAATATTTAATATCTTTTTACCATTTTATTGCTGCAGAATGTAATTACCACCCTTCAAGGAGTTTCTAAATTATTTTTCTAAATTTATTTTTAACCAACATTCTTTCATAGAAAGAATATG
The DNA here is from genome assembly GCF_011100685.1 of Canis lupus familiaris. Taxonomy (NCBI): domain Eukaryota; kingdom Metazoa; phylum Chordata; class Mammalia; order Carnivora; family Canidae; genus Canis; species Canis lupus. The sequence goes on along the minus strand of NC_049236.1, from coordinate 21,657,708 downwards.
AAAAAAATATAGAACGAAGCTTAAAGATTATGTATCAGCCAGGAACAAAAATATAAAGGTAGAGAAAACATTTTTATGAATACCAATTATTATCATTTTATAATATGATGTGTGGTTGTTAAATAATAAAACGTTTATAAAACAAAGCTTCTTTTACTCCTTATGTAGTAATTAACACTAGACTTACTCTACCTCTGCAAACTACAAAACTGGTTAGAATTTTGAGAAAATTGTCTATACCCATCAAACACAGGCAGTACATGACTCTGATTCTCCAGAGAAGGAGAAACTGCACACTTACCCCCATTTCCTGCCTGTGGTACCTTTTCTAGACTATGCTTCCAGGAGGTGGACACATAGCAGAGCATAGAAGTCTTGCTAAGCTGCGGGGCAGATATCTGAGACACTGCTGAGGTACCTGGAATTGACTGGGCAAGGCAGGACAGAGAAGAAAACTGCCCAGAGAAGTGGGCACAGAACTCCACACAGTGGTTCTCCACGTGTCCTTCGCTGAGAGCTGTTAACGTTGTATATAGTAGAGAAAAAAATAGAACTCCGCACTCACACAACATTCTGACAAGTTAAAATGAATTATTTGGTAGTCATTGATGTGCCTGACTAAACTAAATCTGATACTCTTTAAGAAAGACAACATTCAGATTTTCTACAACATCAACCGCAATATTCAGTACATAATTTCAAAATATTTATAGAAGTATAAGGAAGAAGCTATGCACAAAATAAAGACAAAAGCAGGTAGTAGAAACAGATGTTCAAAATGACCTACATGTTGCAATTAGCAGGCAAAAAACATTAATATAATTATTATAAATATTCAAAGACTTAAATAAAAGATGACTATGTTGAATAAATGAGTAAAAACTCTCAGCAGAGGAATAAGAAATAAAAACAAGCATTAAATGAAAATCCTGAAAACTGAAATAATCTGAAAAAAATTTAAGTAGTATATGGACTCAGCAGAGTGGAGAACAAATAATGAAGGGTCTTAAAGACAAATTAATAAAAGCATTTCCATGGAAGATGGTCCCTCATCACCACAAACAAACTTGGAAACAATTCACATATCTATTCACATACCTTTTATCAAAATGATGGATAAAATTTATATTTATGAAATAGAGTACTTCTTGACAATAAGAATATGCAACAGCATATATATATCTCAAAAAATAATATTTGAGAAAAAGAAAACAAAAGTATGCATACTCTATGACTGTATGATATCATCTATATGAATTCCAGAATAGGCAATATTATGTATGGTGGTAAAAATCACAATATGCGGAGAAAACTTGGATAGTAGCACAACCAAATCTAACAGTATGATGGAAATGTTCTGTACCTTGAGATATTTGTTAAATGGTTCCATATACATTAGTTGAAATGCATAGGATTATATTTTTAAGACTCCTATTTTGTACATATGCAAATTTCCCCACAAAGAAATAAGTGAATATGTAGAATTTTTGTTTATAAAAATGATGTCTTTATAAACATCAGTATGTGCATTAAAAAAGATAGCTTGTACACCAAGAGTTAATATTAGTTTTCTGAAGCAGTAGTTCCAGGTAAGATTTCATGTCCTTTGTTCCAAATTTTGTGATGTTTCTACTTGAACAGTTTTAAGTAGAAAATAGATCACCAATTAAAACAGAGCAACATTAAACCTAGTTGTATCAAACAATGTTAAGTTGTCATAGAGGATAAATAATTCAAATCAATAGTAATAAATAATAAATCAAAATGTGTACAAAAATACAATTGACAAAAGTTTAGTTATTTTAGATATCCATTATCAGTCTGATAAATCAAGTTTATATAATCAGATGTATCAATTAACTAAAAACTTTGTCTAATAGTCATACAGTTGAGGTACCAACTCACTTCCAATTAAAAGAATTACTATACATTATATGTTAGTATTTTCTTTAGAAGGAAACACATAGATGATACCAGAATTCAAAACTCCCAAGGGGTCTTCCTTGGTCCTTGACTTTTTCTTCCATTATCTCTCTTTCTCCTGTATTTGCATACAGCATTTTCATTTCTAAGGGCTATGTTAAATTTTTGTTGCCAGTGCTCATCTGACTTGAAAAGTGTGAACAGAGACTAACCTAGACTACCTATGCTGAGAGGCTCCAGAAGCACAATTAAAATCAGACCGTAACGAGTCTATCAGCCAGTATTTTCATTTCACAGAAAGAACTCGTGCCAATGTTTCCAACTTTGAGGATATTGTCATTGTGGAGATTTCTAAAATATTTCCACAATTTCTTTGATAATCTTCCATTAACAGATGTAGTTTAGTTCCTTTTTCCTTGGCTATGAACTGATTTTTGTGACTTGCTTATAATAGAACACAGTGCAATTGACATTGCATGCCTTCTAAGAGTAGGCCACTTAAGTTGAGACAATCTCCATCAGGTTCTCAGTTAGGGTGTTTGTCAATAGAAACCAGGTACTGAGATGTGAAGAAGACCAATCCATTTGGAGAGGTCACATACATACACCTGTGTGACACCCCTGGCTAAGCTAAGACCCCAATCAACAAGTATCAACCAGTAGACAACTTGGGAAAATTTTTTTGACAAGCTATGAATAGAAGTAACTTTTCTTATTTATATTCCTCAGATGAAGAATTGATATAAAAACTCTACAGCTAACATCATACTTAATTGTAGGAAACTCAACATTTTCCCATCAAGGTCAGAAATACTGCAAAGAAGTCCTCTCTCACTCCTGGATGACTAGAATCACTAGGTACTATAGATTGTTAAAACTTCACATATTCACAACCTGATTGGTAGATTCGATGCAATCCCTGATAAGTTCCCAGCAGGATATTTTGTAGATGCCAAATTTTTCCGAAGTTTATACAGGAAGGAAAAGGACCTAAAATACCTGAACAATACCAATGAAGAATGAAGTTGGAAGTCTCATACTACTTGGTTTCAAGAACTATTATAACACTATATGGTAATCAGTATGGCATGATATTTGAAGCAAAAAGATACATACATCAGTGGAACAGAGAACCTAGAAATAGATACACACGGATATAGTGAACTAATCTTTGATAAGGCTATGAGTGTAATTCAAAAGAGTAATAATGGTCTTTTCAGCAAATGGTGCTAAAACAATTGGCAGTCCATATGCAAAAATTTTACCTAAACACAGACCTTTCACCTCACACAAAATTAATTCAAGTGCATCATAGACTTAAAGATGAAATTGAAAGCATTTAAAAAAAAGAAAAGAAAGAAATTGAAAGCATTGACATTTCTGATGGAAACTTAAAACAAAATCCACAAGACCCTGGGTTGGTGATGAGTTTTTAAATATAGTACTGATAGCATGACTCATTAAATAAAAATTGAGAGTTGTACTTCATTAAAAAAAAATAACACATTTATTCTCTGCATAGGACATTATTAAGAGAATGACAGGACAAGCCAAAGATTAGGAGAAAGTATTTGCAGAACATAAATCTGGGGAAAAGATGTATCCAAAATAGCAAGTGTTAACATTCAGCAATAATAAAACAGATGATACAATTAAAAAAAAAAAAGCAAGAGGTCTGAACAGACACCTCATAAAAGAAGATATAAAAATGGTGACATAACCATATAAAGAAAGGCTCAACATCATTTACCATTAGAGAACTGCAAATTAAAATAATAGTGAGAGAATACTATATATCTAATAGAATGGCCAAAATCTAAAAACGTTGACAATATCAATATTTGTAAAGACACGGACAGCAGGAACTATCAACAAGAACTCTTACTGGTGAGGATACAAAATGGTATCATGGATTTAGAAGATAGTTTGACAGTTTCTTACAAAGGTGAATCTAGCCTTATACAATGCCAGAGTTGGGCTCCTACGTATTTAGCCAATTGAGATGAAAACCTATGCCTACAGAAAAACCTGGGGATCAATATTTATAGTAAATTTATCATCACCCAAACTGGAAGCAACCAAAATGCCCTACAATAGGTGAATGGATAAACAAACTGTGGTACGTTTGTACAACGAAATATCACTTAGTCATAAAAAGAAATGAGCTATCAAGCCATACAAAAATATAGGGGATCCCTGGGTGGCTCAGCGGTTTGGCACCTGCCTTTGGCCCAGGGTGTGATCCTGGAGTCCCGGGATTGAGTCCCACATGGGGCTCCCTGCATGGAGCCTGCTTCTCCCTCTGCCTGTGTCTCTGCTTCTCTCTGGGTGTCTCTCATGAATAAAGAAATAAAATCTTTAAGAAAAAACAAAAAATATATAGATAAATCTTCCATAGATATTGGCAGTAATATAAACCAGTCTAAGAAAGCTACAAACTGTATATTACCGTATAACATTCTGAAAAGGCAAAACTAGACAAGGTAAACATTGGTTGGTTGTCAGGAGCTCAAGGGTTAGGAGTTAGGTGAAGAATAGGAACTTTTAAGGTGGTGGAACTGACCCATTTGATACTTTAATGGTAAATTCAGGACATTGAGCCTTTGTCAAAAGTCACAGAATTTTACAGCTCAAATGGTGAGTCTCAATGTAGGCAGATGTTTGTGACATTATTCCAGGGTTTAAGGGAATCACAGGACGAAATGCTTAATGTGACAAAAAATCTAACTGTATTATAAACATGAAACAACCTCACTGAATGGGGCGGGGGAACCGGTTGCTGACTTGAGTAACTTTGGAAATTAGTGGAGAATATTAAACTAAAGGCAAAAGGAATTGCATGTAACAAATGCACTCTTGCTGTTAAAGATTTTTCCCCACGGGCATAGAAGTTAACAATTCCAGCTGCACTTTATACGTATGACGAAATCGAACAATTAAAGAAATAGAAGAAGGGGGTATAGTAAGGCTTCTCAATATTGGAGTGGGAGGCTACAGATAGGCAAAGGGCGGAAGCTAGAAGATGCGTGTAGTAACTAATCAGACTTGGAGACATCACTATCAACCCGTAGCTTAATATAGATTCAGGTGGTTAAATATAAAAATACTTATAAATATCTTCATATGCATAGGTTAGTGCACACATATCTATCTTCATGCTCCATGCTCCAGCTGAGAGGTCCTAGAAGCAATGACACTATAAAAGCAACAAGCACACCTAGCACCAGGCTCTGGACTTCTGTGAAAGGAGCAAAAGCTCCTTAGGGAAATGACTAATTCTTGCAATGGAACAGGAAGTATGTAAGACAAACCTAGGGCAACTTATAAGAAAGTGCTCAAAACAAACAAACCCCCCAAAACCCAGAAAACCCCCTCTGCAATTATGGCGGTATGTCAAGGGGAAGCAGGAGTCAACTGAAAGAGCTTCCCATAGCCAAGCTAGAGATACGTAGGAACAAAGGAAACTAAATATTATTAGGTTATAACCCAAATATGTATTTCATACATGTTCATTAGTCCATAATAATAATGATTAGCAAAAATAAGGGGAGAAAATAGATAAAAGCTTCCAAATACTTTATGTAGATACACTGCCCTTGTAGAGGTATAGAATCATTTCCCACCCCTAAGTGTGGATTGTATATTGTGACTTTCTTCCAGATAGTATATTATGGAAAAGGAGAAAAAAAACAACAACACCTCATTAATCAAGATTACTATCTTAGGCAGAATAATGACCTCAAAAATGTCCACGCGCCATCACTCAGAACATGTGAATATGTTATATAGCAAAGGGAAACATTAAGGTTGCAGATGAAATTTGCTAATCAGTTGACTTAAAAGTAGGAAGATTATCCTTTATTGTTCAGATGGACCTAATGTAATCACAAGGGTACTTAAGGAATGAGAGGGAGAAGAAGAACAAAATCTGAGGGAGATATGAGTATGAAAGCAAGACACTGAGAATGCAATACTGCTGCCTATAAAGTGGAGGAAAGAAGCCAGAGACAAGGACTATGGACAGCATCTAGAACCTCTCTGGACAAGAAAACATACGCTACTCTAAACACTCTGGAAAAGTATGCCGCCCCTCTGACATGTTGATTTTGGCCTAATGATCCCCAGGTTGGATTTGTACCCTACAGAAATGTAAGAATAGTGTTTGGTTGTTTAAGCTTCTAAATTTGTGGTAACTTGTTGCAGCGGTAATAGAAAATGAATACAGGTAACATCAACAGGGAGATGTCATATTGATAATATGTACCTTTGACATTTGTCATGGGAATGCCACGTTATCTGTGGTCTTCCCCAAAAAACACATTATTCCAGTCTAACCATGAGAAAGACCCAGAATAAATCCCAACAAAAGCACTTTTTTTTTTTTTTAACAGAAGTACTTTATACACAACACCTGACCAACAATCCTTAAAACTGACAAGGTCTTCAAATGCAGAGAATGTCTGAGAAGCTTTCGCTGTCAAGACTGTAAGGAGAGGTGACGATGTATATATAACGTAATGTGTTACCTGGGATGAAATCTTGAAATGGAAGGACATTGGAGCAAAACTGAGCGCATTTGAATAAGTTACCCACTTTAATTAATAGTAATGCATAAACATCAATTCATTAATTTTGAGAAATGCACCATACTAATAATATAAGATGCAAGTAATAGTGGAAACTGGGTACCATGTATATGGGAATTTTCTACTAGTTTTGTGATAATTATATATATATATATATATAAAACTTATGAAACAAAAATGAATTTTATAGTCACTACCAGACTTTAGGCACATGGGGAACCCTGAGAGAGAGAAGCCTAACTGAGGGCAGTAAACCTTAGAACTAGGAGAGAGCATCACTTTTTAAATGTTTATTTAAAGTCACTACATTCAAAGTGGTTTGTTTTGTAGCAATCAAGGCGGCAGTCTTGGAAACTAATCCCCTTTGCATCCTTCCCCTATTCACTAAGTTGCTTTCCTTTGCAAAGGTGGGCAGTCTACACCATCATCCATCCTCTTGTACGATAGCAAAAGCGGTCTACATTTAGCTTATTGTGTGCTACGCCTGAATCTCAATGCTTCACACATTACGTCATTCAATCCAACAACTTTAGGATGGCCTGTGACATCGAGCATTTTATAGATGGTTAAACCAAGATCTAAGGAGATTAAATAACTCTACTGAAGTTGCACAGTCACTAGACACTGCAGGGAGATCTGTAACTAGCTGACCTGACCTCACAATCCATGCACCTAACTAGTATTATACGCTTCCTGCCAATAAGCAAGCCACCTGAACCATCTAGACTTCAGAAACTGAAAAAATAAATAAACAAAAATTCTTTGGGATCTTAGAGATTAAGCCATCCAACTGTAGTGACACACCACATCCTTAGATATCACGCCAATGCCTCCTTTCCTGATACATGTCTTCTCATAACCTCTTCCTATACCTTCCATACACCTGCTTCTAATCCTTTTTTTTTTTTTTTCTTTTCCCTCCTAACTCCTCTCTCTGGCCTCTGGAATGGCCCTTGCAATGGTAAACAAACTTTGCCACATACTCAACTATTTCACAGTTCCCTTTGCTCCCGTAGTTTTCCTTAGCTGTTAATTACCTCATATTACTGAATCCATTCAGCTCAGTCCCTCCCATCACTGAATAAGCACTGTGTTGATGTTCATGTTTTTTTTATAAATTTATTTTTTATTGGTGTTCAATTTGCCAACATATAGAATAACGCCTAGTGCTCATCCCATCAAGTGCCCACCTCAATGTCCATCACCCAGAGACCCCCACCCTCGCCCACCACCCCTTGTTCGTTTCCCAGAGTTAGGAGTCTCTCATGTTCTGTCTCCCTTTCTGATATTTCCCACTCATTTTTTCTCCTTTCCCCTTTATTCTCTTTCACTAATTTTTAAATCCCCCAAATGAATGATACCATATAATGTTTTTCTTTTTCCGATTGATTTATTTCACTCAGCATAATACCCTCCAGTTCCATCCACGTCAAAGCAAATGGTGGCTATTTGTCGTTTCTAATGGCTGAGGAATATTCCATTGTATTCCATTGTATTCCATTTGTCATTTCTAATGGCTGAGGAATATTCCATTGTATCCACAGCTTCGATGTTCATGTTGATAGTGGTGGTGTCAGCATTCACTTAGCTTCTGTTCCCCATTGTCAAGTTATATGTTGATGGGAACCCTTTTCTTTTGAGATTCGGGATACCCATTGGTATATACCCATATAATCTTATTATCTCTCCTTAATAGTGTTATTTACCAGCCTGGCCCTAGTCGCATCTATAGCCATTGGAGGATGCAGTGGACTGACCCAGCGTGTGTCTGTCCATCTCGAGCCTCAACACAACCTCGAGGCACTCTGACATCTGTATGAATAAACATCTAGTCTTCTTGCTCTCCTTTAGAATGTCTTAATCTCCTTAACCTCTTCTTTACTCAAGTCATGCACACCCAGGGTCATATATTAGAAACCGCTTGCTCGTTTCTCTCAGCTGTTCTAACTCAAATTTTTAAACTCCGATATTCCATTCTCAATGTTTTTTTTTTGTGTGTGTGTGTGTGTGTGACTTCAACTACATTCTTGCAACATCGTTTGTGTCCTTGCTTCCTTTTGATCTTTGTTAACTGCCTATAAAAATAAAACCAAAAAACAGCAGTACTCTAATCCTGAATAATTCTAACATTCTCTTTTCTCTTTTTCTTCTGGGAGTCTCAGTACAGTTGAAAAAGTAACTTACTTGTGTTATCTTTTGCTACTGTCAATTTATAATCCCCCATAAGCTCTTGGAAATCTTTGCATGTGACAGTTTGGCTCCCTTTCCCATTCCCTAGAGCTTAATTACACTGCAATACTAAGAGGTTCCTCAGGACCTTCCAAAGTGCTTCTCAAAATGGCACAGGTGCTCCAGGCAATTTCGATATGACCAGCCACCCCTACTACACAAAGAAGGTGATCAGTAAATATATCTGGAATGAATGATTCTGGCTACATATTTTTTACTCAGAGATACTATTTCTAGATGGTTCTCAAGTACTTTATGTGAATTACATTAGGCATCACAAGAATCCATCAAGATACAGGAAGCACCTTTTCTGATGAGGAAAAAGGCTGAGAGACAGGTGTTAGGGTGACATAGACATACCACCAGAGTCAGGATTTGAATCCAGTTCTAACATTAACCTGATACTTTGACCCACTGTGTTTCTTACTTTGGCGGTTGTGAATACACTGTCCAGTATATTTTCCTAACGGTCACTCCAATACAAACACAGGGCTGGCTGCATTTCACTTCAACACAGAACAAAGGACTTGCAGGCCTGGCGAGGGAAATCATTCTGACATTTTACAATTTTAGCTGAGTTTTGGACTCCATATTTTGTTTCTGTGCACTCAAAAAGTTATCTACCGTATTTGTTTGAGAGCTGAACAATTGAATCAGAAGAGCAGAACCTAGAAGTTTGCAATAGCCCCGGGGAAGCATATATCTACAAAAATCTGACAGGAGACTGACTTTTCGAGCTGAGCAGGAGTTAACTGTGAAATTTGTGCCTGCTAGTCCCTCTTGTCCCTTCTATCTTACAATGCCCTACTCATTCCAGTAGGATTATGTAAACCTCGGCGGTTTAAGGTGATAGGCCCACAACATACCAGATGTCACAGGTTAATGCATTTAACTCTTAGAAATTTAATTTTACAGATTATTTCTGGGGAGACAGATGGAAATTTCACAGCGTTAGAAAAGTTTAGCTTTTGGGAAAGAACCCTTTTCATAAACATCGAGTTATACATATGGAATCAATATTAAATGTTTGTGCTGCACATAGACACTGAGTATTCTTTGTACCAATATCTAAAAACTTGAAGCATGTGCTTGTTTGGTGTACACCTTTTTTTTTTTTCTTTTCATGTCATACAAGTTTAAAGAAAAACAAAAACAAAAAAAGCTCCTGATGGTTTCAGAGAACCAAAATCAGGTTTTAGAGGCAATTACTTTTCTGAATTTTTTCCCAGTTAATATACATTTTTTCCACCTTTTCTTTCTATATACCTGAAAAACAGATATTTCAATATATTCACACTTCATTTTTTTTCATAGAAACTTACTATATTCAAAGCATTTGCACAGACACAAGCTCCTTTCCCTCCCAGTGGGGTCTGCCTCGATTTGCATTGGTCATTCTCAGATGAAACTACAGTAATTTCTACTTTTCATTAACTTTTCTTTTCTTTTATTGTTTCAACACATTAGTTGCCTTCTGTTCCTCTACGTAAATTCGAATCTTCTAGCTGATGCATATACTTTAAAGAGAATTTAGCATGCTGGAAATCTATGTTTAAGTATGCAGCAAAGAAGCATTCTTGTTCTCATTATAAAATTTAAAAATAAAAAAATTTAAAAATCAGTTTTCCAAATTGATCCAGGAAATTTTCTGGATTTGTATTTGTTAACTCTGATTCTCAAACTTTGGGGTGCAGGAGAAATATCTGTGGAGGCCATTAAAATGTAGATGGTATTTTCCCTGTTGAGAATGACAGAGATTGAGATTGAAGCATTTATATGTCAAACCATACTCATAGGTGATTCTGTGGTGCATGAAATTTGAGATCTAGTGAGTTGTCAAGAGTTTTTCAAACTAGCTCTCTTCTCAACAACTTTGAGTTTATTATGTGTCACTTTCATTATACTTTTTTGGCAAATGAGTGGGAATGCTACATTCTAAGATAGCTCTCAGAAAACTTTTGCCAAAGAACAAAACTTTTAATGTGAGCCCATCTAGACCATTGGGATGATTAGTCATCCAACAGTAACTCATAGAAGGAAAGTGACTGACAAAATTAATAGGGAAAGTTTTTATTAAAATTATTACTCTATTGCCTCAGTTGATGACAACATGTAATTTTCTTCTTCATAGCCCTCGCTATAATTTGCTTCATTTAGTTCACCAAGAGGAGAGTTATATTTTTCTGTGATCACTGTAGAAACATCAAAAAAAGGTGCTTTCATGTGTTGAGCATTTTATAATGCCAACCAAAAGGCAAATCTTTAACAAGAAGAAACCAAAAAGGTTAATTTCAATTATGATCATCCTTTGCTTGTGACCACTTGAGTGATCCTGCTTAGATCATTGAGAGTATACAAAATATACTCCTCCTACATATGCCAACCTGTTCTAGAGATATCTTGCTCTTTAAATGTTTCAGTCCTTAAAATAGATATTTCTAAAGATCAGCCTCAGAACTCAAGAATTCACAGTCCCAACTTTCTTGTTAAAAAAAAAAAGTGAGAGAAGAAAGAAAGAAAATTACTAAGATAACTCTCACTATATTTATTTTTCCTTGAGACCTTGGTATCTCTCCTTGGCATTGGTATGATGTCAAGAATTTGTTTCTTTATCCCTCAACTCTGGATTTCTTCAAGGACTGAGGGGAATCCTATTAAGAGAATGTTGATTTCTGAGATTCCAAGATTTTCAAGGAGAGGAATACATCATTTACTTCTACATCTGACTGTATCATTCTCTAGCTTAAAACCCACGTACCATCCCCGTGGTATAAAATTCAAGTACCTACAACATGGCTTAAGCTTCTCTACAATCTTGCTGCTTCTTTGTCCAGTTTTGTCCAGCCTTATCTGCTACCATTACTGCCTTGACCCTGAAGTAACGGACACACTAAAGCGCTCATAGTGCCCTACATATTCTGTTTTGTTTCTTTTCTCATTGCTCTTGTTTTCTGTGGTGGACGTCCTTGCTCCTTATATTCTTACTGTCTGCTTCTGGAGCCTAACTACCCTCTCAAACTTTTAGTCTTGCAGCTCAGAAAAGCCATATAGCAAGAATCCTTCTTGGCCTTCAGGCTAAGTTAAGTGATATGCCCTGTAGCTCCATAATGCTTTGTGCACATTTTGCCACAGAGTGTTTCAGTTTTTTTTTTTTAATTGTACTTCTCTCTCATTATACTGGCCTATTTAAAGACAAGAAATATGTCTAATTCATCTTTGGAAATTTCTAAATATAGTCTCATAGTTGCCCCTCGATAAATGTTGAATAAGGGAATGAATGGATGGATATTTCTAACTCTTGACAGGATATATGTGTGTTAGGTGCCAACAAGTATTTGTTGAATTGAGTATATAATTGGATTAATGAATCACTGCAATCATCAGACTAGATGTTCCCTACTGTAGGCAGTTGTCAAACACCAAGTTAGAGAACTAAAAATTTTTTTTGCTCTAAAATTTTGTTACAAGGTAATAACATCAAAACTCTTTTACTTATTTTAGGTGTACCTACTATATTGAAGTTATACAGTAAATATATATTTATTGAATTTTCCTCATTAGTCTGTGAGGTCAATGACATTATTGATTTTACACCCAGGGTGAAACATTCTTGGCTTATTGGATACAGGAAATACTTGTTGGATGAGTAAATGAACCAATGAACGAGTAGACTCCATTGTTGATATTCTGTTATCCTCATTCATTAAGATGTCCTAATCAGGACTGGATTAAGATAGCAAACAATAAAAAGGTCTTAAATTTTGAAAGGAAGTTCAAAAATCTCAATAAACAGTCTCAACTATTTGTACAAAGTCTCTCTTAGCTGACAGAGTAATGTGTTAATCTGTGTATCATCACCTGACTATAAATATCTCCACATGCAAACATCTGTACTGACTTTAAGCAGAATATGAGTCGATACTGATGTTTCTGCTCCTGCGTATAACCGCTTGAGTCATTCCAGCTTTCTTCCTTGTTTCCAAGTTATCTCCACTCCAGCAGTGAGAAAACAGACCTCCCACTGTCCCCTTCCATTTACTTTAATTGTTCAATTCCAGTAGATGGTGAGTTCAGAACTGTGAACCCATGAGCCAGTTGGAGCCAACTTTATCAACTAGAGTGTAATGTTTATGCACAGTTTCTTTTGCTTGCAGCTTTACAGACACTACTCCGTTCACTATCACTCAAGTTGGTGCCTTATTCCTCAGCTCCAGTAAGTGAAGCTATTTCACATCTTTCTTAAACAGTTTGGTTCTTCTGTCATAATCCACATTCTATCTTGGGATCCTTTGACCACCAAATATTTTTTTTTAAACTTTCATACATGAAAGCTTCCCCTTATTGCAGTAAAATTCTGTGAGTTTTGACAAATACATAGTCATATTCACCATGACTGTATTATATAGAATAATTTCTCTGCTCCCCGCCAAATCCTCTGTTTTTAACTTATTTACCCCTTCTCTCCTAAGACTCTTCCAACACTGTTCTGCTTACTGATTCTATTGTTTTTGTCTTTGGGGAATTTCATTTGAATTCAACAATAAAATACATTGCCCTTTTAGGCTGACTTCTTTCACTTCACAATATCCACTTCAGATTCATCTATACCTTTTATGCTTAAGATTTCACTCCTTTTTACTGCTTGAATAATATTTCATTACATAGATATACCATAGGTTGCTTATTCATTACCTGTCTCAGGACATCTTGGTGGCTACAAGTTTTGGGTGATGATAAATGAAGCTGCCAAGTTTCTTTGTGCATGTGAGGCATATCTTCTACATGCAGTAAAGCAGTGAACCTATTTGGTCTTGGCCTTCACTTTCTGCTTTCTCTGATACTTGAGGTGAGCCAGAGGTGAGAGTTTGCAGCCTTCCCAGGTCTGTCCTGAGCATGTCCACTGCATGCATGTGACTTTTTGGATTCCTAAAACTATGTTGGAGCATTTCAAAGCCCTTATGGACAGATCATCAGTCCCCATAATTTCCTTTTACAAATTTCAGTTAGTCTATTGTTTGCCCCCACTGTTATCTGTCCCCCTCAGACAGCTAGGAAGTTAAAATGCTTGATGTAATTATTTTCAACACACTGCTCTGGGGGAAAAAGAAAAGGCTTTTGGTACTGGATATATCCTTTGTCGGGTCAAATATAAACAGTCTCACAAGTGAGGTGTTCCAGAGAACCAGCAAACAGGTTAAATAATGACAACATTTTTGAAATAAGACTTTCAAAGAGCTCTAGCTACATTCTGTTCCCCCAGGTGGCTTTCAGACTGCACTAGGAATTTGGGCTATTATTTTTTTAAGACTTCTGCATGGTTGGAGACAAGAGATGGGATTGGGACAAATTAAAATGCCACAAAGCTCAGTTTTTACTAAGATTTAGCTTTTTTTTTTTTTCTGTAATAAATGCTTCCTGGGTTTCTTCAAGCCTTTGGTTAGTTTACAAAGTCCTGGAGAAGTGGGTACTGACAAATTTTGTAATTTTGAGTAGGTTGTATTTTCATTAAGGTGAGAATTATCAGAGGTTCCTACTTCACTGTTTTCACTGATCTCAAGTTCTATCAGTTTTTACCTAACAAATTTTGATGCTCTCTTGTTAAGTGCTTATATAGTTAGGATTGCTATGCCTTCTTGGATGACTGATCTCTTTATCATTATGTAATGCTAATCTTTATCCCTCATAATTTTCTTTGATTTGAAGTCTTCTTTGTGAAATTAAATAGCTATTTCAAGCTTTCTTTTGATTAGTGTTAATACAGCACACTTTTCTTCTTTTAACTTGGGTTTCTTTGCTTAATGCAGATTGCTGGTAGACAACATATAATTGGGTCATGTATTTTTACCCATTTGGAAATTCTCTTTTAATTGGTGCATTTACATCTTTCATATTTTAAGTGATAACTGCTTTAGTTGGATTCATATTCTGTTTGTGACCACTTTCTTTTGCTCCTTTTTTTCTGCCTTTTGATTTTAATTGAGCATTTTATATATTAATCCATTTTATCTCCTCTCTTAGAATATTACACTTTAGAAATGTTAGTGGCTGCCCTGAAAAGCCATATATTTTTAGCTAATCTAAGTCTATTTTCAAATAACACTATATTCCTCACATATAGTACAGGTGACTTAGAATAATGTATTCCTAATTCTTCCTTCCCATCCCTTGGGGTACTGCTATCAGTTATATTCACGCAATATGTTGCCACTCTTGTTAATTTACCAGCTTTATTTTAGACAAATTAAGACATTTAAGTCTTTACTTATTCCTTCTCTGGTGCCCCCCCCCCAAACACACTTTTTAAACATAGATCTAAGTTTCTGATGTATATCATTTTCCTTTTGCCTGAAGAACTGTTTTTAACATTCCTTGCAGGGCAGTTCTGATGGTAATAAATTCTCTATATTTGTTTGCATGAAAAAGTCTATTTCTCTTTCATTTTAGAAGAATAATTTTGTTGTATGTAAGATTCTAGGTTGGTGGGTTATTTTCTTTCACCAGTTTGCATATTTCATTCTATTCTTTTCTTGCTTTACAAGAAGTCCTCTAGCATTCGTACGTTTGTTCATCTATCAGTAAAATATATTTTTCCTGTGGCTTTACTTAAGACTTTTTCTTTGGCTCCTTGTGGTTTAAAAACTACATGCATTGGTGGGTTTTGTTTGTGTTTTTATTTTTATTCAGCTTGATTTTCTCTGAGCTTCCTGGATCTGTGGCTTAGAGTTTCTCGTTAATTTGAAAAATTGTTGGGAATGTTGAGTCAAATATTCTTCTGCCCATTCTTTCTTCTCCATCTTGTATTCCAATATTATGTATATGATACTTTTTGAAATTACTTCATAGTTGCTGAATGTGCTCATCTATATTTTCATTGTATTTCTTTGCAGATCAGTTAAGTTTCTACTGACTTCTTTTTCAAGTTCACAGTTTCTTTGGCCATTCTAGCACACCAATGTGTCCGAAGAATATTCTTCATTTCTGGTTCTGAATTTTTGATATACAGTATTTCCTTATTTTTGTTTTCCAGAGTGTTCATACCTGTTTTTTCCTTTATTTAAATTCAGTTAGCCAACATATAGTACACCATTAGTTTCAGATGTAGTGTTTAATAATTCATCAGTTGCCTATAACACCCAGTGCTCATCACATCATGTGCCCTCCTTAATAATGCCCATCACCCAATTACCCCATCCCCTTACCCACCTCCCCTCCAACCCTCAGTTTGTTGAGGGTTACGAGGTTTTTCTCCCTCTGATGACTTCCCATTCAGTTTTCCCTTCCATCCCCTGTGATCATCTGTGCTGTTTCTTGTATTCCACTCATTTACATTATCTATCTGTCCTTGCATGTTGCCTACTTTCTCTATATGTCCTTCTTCCAGATGAGATAAGGTTCACAAATTATTGTTTCCTGGAGAGCAGACCTTTGTTTGCTATGGAGTAGATACCAAGTGTATTTCATCCTGACTCTTCTCCCCACCAGATCCAGGAATTGATTTTTTCCCAGCTCTTCAATTTGAGAATATTGGGATTCCTGGAGGTAAATCCCACAGTGGCCTGAAGGACCTGCTAAGGATGGAAATCACAGGAGTTTCTCATTCTTATGCTAATCTACATTTAGCCTTTAGCAATTTGTCAAGATTACAGTTTAAGTGTTCTACTAGTTTAGGACTTTCTCTTCTGCTCCAGTTAAGTATATAAGGTGACTCTCAATATGCCTCTGTCTCCCAGATTTCAGTGTCAGTCTGCCCTGCAACCTTATTTCTCTAACGCATCTAAGAAAAGTCATTGATTTTCTGTGTGTCCAGCTTTTTTTGTTGTAAGGACAAGAGTGAGGACTTCCAAACTCTTTACATGTTGCAACTGAAACTAAAACAATGCCCTCCAGACTGTAATATTCTGATTTTCTTTTAATATTCCTAGAATTTCCATGCTGGTGAAACAGAAGCTGGTAATTTCTTTTATTAGATCCTTATTTCAGGTTTCCTGGATATCTGAATAAGGACTCAATTTTCATGGTCATTTTGTTGAAATAATTTTATGTCCTTAATAGTCTACGTCATCAAATTGTTCCTGGTACTTAAAACAACAACAAACAAGCAAAAACCCCATATTTCTGAGGTTGTTTACTATGCCTCATTATAAATGTCTTTAAATCTAGGAGAATTTAAAAGTTGTCTGATTTTGTAGACAAAGATTTATGCCCATTATAAGATGCATACCTCTTTCGTTAACTGATTCATATGAAGGCTGTGTTCTACTCCAGTGTTTCACAAAATGTGGTTTTAAGATTACCTATAACAAAATAACCTGGTGGTTTATTCAGAATTCAAATTCCTAAGCCCAAATCTTGCCTATTATATGAAGGTGTAAGGCCTGGGAATAAACATTTTATAAGACTCCAGGTGATTTATATACATATACTAAACTTTGAGAAATACTGTTAACATTCATTATTAATATCTGCTATTAGCTATGGTAAGTCAAGCAATATCTAAGTCTCCCTTACTCCAAGAAAGTGTTCACTCAAGTATCATTCTTTGTAACTAAAGGACAAATGTAACCCAAATTATTATGGGCTGCATGATTCACCCACACAACACTTATTTTTTAAATCCTTTAATGTTTTAAAGATTCATCCCATGGAGCTGTTTATTTCTTCAACCAGGGCAGAGGTGTGAAAGCTTTCTTCACAGTTCTTCTAATTATACAATCACACTATCAACCATGTAGAATGAATCAATACTGCAATGTTGTTTCAGTACACTGCTTTTGGAAGAAATGCACTATGAAGCTAGGCCATATTGTCAATCTTAAAACAAAACTGAGTCTAGACTGAAATAAAACAGAGCATCTCAAAATAAAAAATAGGAGATCTTCTATGTTTTTTTCCTCCTGCCATCCTCAGAAAGGAGCTGATAAGGAACCCCCCAGTATCTCTTTTAATACTCAAGTTTACTGTCTCTACATCCTAATGAGAAGTTACCATACAATGTTCTTCTTATCCCATTAAAATCTACTTTAAAAATGAATCTTTGGCATTTCACATTTTTCATTCCATTTTTGGAACACGAGTATAAGTGAAAATTGGGTCGAAATGTTCTCCTGGTCCTACCCTCATCTTTCATTTTTCCATCCCAACCTACTTTTCCCTGTGATCCATCATGGACTGTATGGGAATAATGCAAGAGTCATTCAAGGTCAAAATGGAAATTCTGAAAAAGAATTCATTATAGACACTTGCTGAGAAATAACACTTATAACTGATATAATATGCTTATTTTAGGTCAGAAGATGTGAGTTACATGGAAAGACTTCCTTGATTAAACTGAAAAATCTCTATTAAACAAGGTATGATCTTTGTGATTTATCCACAACTGGGTCTTTGAAGGGCAAGAAAGATTCCCATTTTTACTGCTTAGAATTTCAAGAAAATGAAAAACTTTCATCAAAAACTTTCTATGGCACTGAAAAGCCTACTATGTCAGCAAATATAGTTAATACGTTTGCAAAAATCATTGTTTTCAGTGTGTTGTTAGTAAAATTTGGGGAACACATGAAAAAGAATCTGTTCTGGTACAGTAATGCAAAATGCCATCTCAACATGCGATAAACCATTTTGCAAAAAAGAGTAGGGAGATACTAGACGGGGAAAGATGGTTTCCATGTTGGAATTTGCACTTATTAAGTGCTGACTATGAATCAGACTCAATGCTGGTGCTTTATATCAATATTTTACTTAACTATACATTCGACAAAATATCACCATGAGAATTACAGTGAATCTAAAGGTCATTAAGTCAAGACTTGGCACAGAAAGGACTGAAATTCAGATCACTCTAACTCTAAAGCAAATCCTCTTTCTTTATACTATGCCTTCAGGATCATGGGTTTGCATTCATTTTGACCTGCATGGTCTCCAGACCTTTGAGTCTACATCGATCACCAACCCCCTCAATTGATATTAATCCATTCTTTTTACCAATTCAGTATTTGTAATTTTTTGAATATAAAACTTTTTCAATTCTAACAATAGTATTGAATACATTATAATTGTCTTTGATCTGTAAATGACTTGGCTAAATTAACATAAAATTGGTCATTAATAGCAATAGGAAGTCTTGAAATATGTTGGGCTTCTTAAAAATGTTAAATTCTTCAATATCTCCAGCACAACTTATTAGATATTTGGAGCAATCTTGTGTGGGCCAACTGATATAGCCTTGTACATAGCTGAGAGATAAGGAAATCCCATTTTATCTTTTCTTACATTATGTATCAGTGTAATCATATGATTTAACATCAACACCATAATCCAACATTATAAGCTTTCATAGAAAAAAAAAAAAACACATATACTTGTCCTTCCTTCCTTCCTTCCTCTTTTTCTTCTTTCCTTCTTTATCTCTTTTTTGCATCAAAGATTTAATGAATGTTTACTATGTCCATACTCCATTCTAAGCAAGGGCATATAACAGTGAACAAAAGAAAGTCCTAGACTTCAAGGAGCTTTCATTCTAGGGGAATTTTTATAAAAATAGAAGTGAATTTCTACCAGACTTTTTCTCTTAAATTTTGCATATTTTTTGAGAATGTCAACATAGCCAAATGAGATCTATGAATACTCTTAATAATATTGCTTACATTAAGATAAATTGAATATTTGAGTCAAGATGGAAGGACTGAGATCTATTCAACCACTTTTATATCCTCTGAGCATAGTTCATGGTACTTAGTTGGTGCTCCCCTCTCCCATATATATATTCATGCTCTAAGGAATTTGTGTCTGGGATTACACTTTCTAATTTAGTAGCCACTAAACACATGTGGCTTTTAAATTTATATTTAAATTAGTTAAAATTAAATAAAACTAAAAATTCAGCTTTGCAATATCATTAAGTGGATAGATGAATAAAATCAAGAAATTTTTTCAGCAACAAAAGATACACAGATGAATAAATGATGAACACGTGAAGTTTGAAGAAAAGAAAATAGTAGTAGAGAGATGAGTATCTGAAAAGAATGTTGGGGAATGAGAAAGGCATTTTTTATATGCCCATTCAGATGTACGTAGTCACATGTGAGTGACTCATAATCTCACTATTAGTAATACTTACACAATTCAAAATATTTTAAAAGTGTACTTACTTCAGTTTAGCCAAAATGCCATTCTTTTTATTTCCACTGATTCCTATAGCGTAATAAAATGCTATAGATATGTTTCTAGGTCTAGTGTAGCCTTTTATCTTCTTCTCTTTCCCTCATAGTACACAGAAAGGGGAAAGTCAAGACAGGAGGTAACATGGGGGAATGCCTATGAATGAATTTATTATCAGTGTAGACCATTAATATGTAAAACTGATAAAATGGAGAGCCCACATGGTCCAGCATTTAGGCAAAGTTACAATAAAATAAATAACAACATTCTATCAGAAAAAATTAAATCTTTGCTTGGGCTTTAAAAATCTCAGTCCATGAATTGTGAAAGCAATTTTTAACATATTATCATTAGGTACTCCCTATTTCTCACTCATGCCACACAGTAACTACTAGAAAATATTTTTCTTTCCCCTCTCCTTCTGGCATCTCAGCTATCCTGTCAACATTCCCCATCACCCCAGAGTGTGATCTGTCTCCATTTGTCTGTCTGTCTTTCTCCCCAGCTGTGCTCTTGCACCCATGCTGTCTTCTATATCTCCTCTCCCTTTTACACGCCTTTCCACAAAATGCTCCTGGATTCCTTAGACAAAAATATCCCCTTACTTCTCTTATTTGTACATTTTCACACTATGGGGCTCAAAGTAATAGGGAAAGCTCCAGTTATACACATATTCCAGAATCTGGGTCCCCAATTTTCTTATAATTGACCACATGTTATATATTATTTTCCCTCTTTGTGCCCTCGTTTCCTTATTGGTAAAATGAAGAAAACATATGCATATCTTAGAGCTGTGACAAAAAATGAGATAATTTGTGTGAAAATACCCAGCACCTAATTCAAAAGTGATTTTTCTCCTTTACCACACCCCATCTACAGTTCTAATGGAGCTTCAAGGTCTATAGACACTATTGTGGTAGGAAATTTCATAAAACATCAACTGTTTTTAATTCACTACATTCAAAATATTTTCTTCTATGCATATCTGAAGTTTCAATCAAGTCTTTAAAAAAAAGCGAAGTAGAATGTTAATTAAACAAGGACATTATGATCAGCTTGTAATCCATTTTGGACTTTCTTTGCTATCTTACCACTTCCTTGCTATAAAAAAAGAAGAAAATTAACAAGACTAGAACCTTTGGTGAATTAAATTATTCTACTTCTAAAGGCTATTAGGGAGTTCTATGCTCACTTTACACTTGGCTCAAGTCATAGTAATTAGAATTCCTCTGAAGAATATAAAGAATAATAATTTATGAAGAGGTAAATATGTTAAATTAAGTTTAGGGGAATACTGAGATTCCATGAGAATTTCTTATATTTTAATAATTAAAAATATCCTTGAACATGTTTAAATTATTCACATTAGTGGTTTAAGTATACATATTGCCATATTTTATAAAAAATAAATTATTAGAAAAGAGGCAGCATTTTCAGTTTTAGTTATTTGGGGAGCCTCTCTGAAAAGGCAGCATAATGCATTAATCAACTTCACTGATGCAAAAGTCAGGCTTCATAACTTGGAATACAGTTCTATCCTTTACTGAAGTACAGTATTGATCTCTTTATGGCTCAACTCCATCCCCTATAAAAGTGGAATAATTAGAGGTAACCAAACATTGGAGATTTTATCAAGGAATTGATATAGCATCTGCTGAGTGTTAAACAACATGGCTTCAAGAGCCTATGTTAGTGGAGAAGCAGCATGTAGTGCAGTAAAACAAACACTGGCCTGAGCCTGTGCAGTATTAGCCCAGGCTCTGATCTGGTCAGGAACTTTCTACGTCGCTGTATGAGGCTGGCTTCATTTCTCTGGGCCCTGATTTTCTCATCAAAAATTAGCTTTTTTTTTTTTTTTAATTCCATGAGCTACTGAGTTTTTAACACTGTAGGGAATAAAGTGATTGAATCAAAATCTGACATGTATTTGAAATCTGTTCTTAAAATCTACTCTTAAAGAACTAAAATTTGGTAAGTCATGGGCTGTAATAGCTACAATCGTATCCAGAAGAATATATTCACAAATACATTATCTTCGGATGGAGGCTGAATTCTATTGAATAGAAAGAAATAAGTCTCATCTATTTTACATGCCATTAATCATCCAAAAAAAAAAAAAAGAAAATTGTGTAAAAATGCAGTTTGGGTATATGCAAGGATATTCTTCTTATCATGAGTCTCTTTAGAAGTAAACAACTTTGTAGCTAAGTATGAAGTCTAACTAGATCTTTGTGGTTAAGTAGAAATGTCTTATTCTGATTTAAATTATGTTGGGAAAGAAGATCAATAAGCTGATTATAGTAAACTGACTACATCTTCCAGGAAGGCTACTTAGAAATAATGTAAAGAAAAACACATTTAGCATAGAGTTTTAAAAGGCCAACTTTGTTCTTGCATCTATGTTTACATATTCTTACATATTCTGTTTCCATTCTGCTACCAAATTAACAATTATATGAGCCAGAAGAAACCATCTAATTAAAGAACAGAATGTAATCTGTGCTGTTACTCTTCCCTTGGTCCTGTTATAGAATTATCTGTGAAGATGATGAAATACTGCTCACTACTAGTGACTTATGCCTCTATGGCCATTTTTCATTAGAGGTAATTGTGGCTTAGGGTAGAGCCTGGAGGCCTAGAGTAATGTATTAGCAGTAGATGTGTGGCATAGTTTAGTGCAATCTGATAAGATAACCTTCCTTATCTCTACCATCCTTCCACCCCACCTTTCTGGTGTCTTCCAGGTTAGTATGTAAAACATCTATCAGAAGAACAAACAAAATCTGAAAGTCATTCCTGACACTGCTCTTCCTTTCACCACTCCTGCCATATCTAATTTATTAGTAAATCTTTTATGTTTTCTCTGAAATATTTCTTGAATATATCCATTTCTCTCAATCTCCAACATTAACTCTTAGCCCATCCTGACACTCTTTGTCTTCTCCTACTTTGCTTGTCACCTGACATGACTTTTTCTTAATCACATTTTTTTTTTCCTTTCAATCCATTCTCTATCTTTGAATTACTTTGTTTTTAGGCTAGGGTACAATGACCTTAACCAGACTGATTTGCTCTACTAGAATATTCTCTCTCCATCACTTCTGTTTTGGATAGACACATCCTCAGGAGGGTCTTCTTGTTCAGTTACTTTCCCGTATAACATTTATCTCACCTAATGTAATCCTACATTCATTTATGTGATTGATTCGTGCAGATCTATTACATAAATTCCCTGAGAGAAGCTATTGTGCCTGGTTTTGCTATTCATGGTCCAGCTCAAAGCTTAGTGCTTACATCATAATTTGTACTGAATATTTTTGAATGAATAAGTGAATAAATGAAGGAATGATTGCCAATATTTCTGGTCGATGGCTCAGTCTTTGATTAAGATATCTTGTATCAACCGATCTAGAATGAAAAGAATAGAAACAATTGAATACTTGTTTAAACAACCTAGATAAAATATTTCATGTCATCAGATTAACTTCATCTTGATGGTGCCATGTGGTAATGTAATTAAGGGATAAGGATACTACTTCTCATTATTTATATCTATCTCTTACTACCTTATATAAAGTTTCCTCAAAAGTTCTGGGCTTTATAAAACTTCTATTAGCCTATAATGATGTTATTTTACCATATATTTCAAAGTTTTGAATAATCTTATGTAATTTTTACTTAGACCTAGAACAACTACTCTTTTTATTTCATCCTTCTTGTATTCAAGTTTCTTTATTTTTTATATATTTTTTAACTGTGAAGTAACATTAAGAGAGCCAAATATTAAATTTTCACTAGATACTTCACATATGTTCCTCACACAATATTACTCAAAAACAAACTTGCAAGTAGGCGTCTATTCTTTGGAGGCAGAACCCTAACAGATTGTTCAGTCAAATCAAAAGCTTTATTTTCTCTCACTTTTTCCTTTCATCCTCATCTTGCTTTTATTCCCTCATCTTATCTCCCTTTCCCAACTTTGCTTCTCCACCTCCTCCCAAAGTATCCTTAGAGCACCTCCTCACTCAGTCTGCAAACTTCTACTGGTCTCTGCTCCCTCCATCAATCTGCTCAGGACACAAATATATGCCTCTCTGGCCTCAAATACATATAATTTTTTTCTTTTAGGTTTTTTTCCATCAATTGAACATTTGATCTGTTTTCCTGGGTTCTTTATTCATCGTTGTTATTCATATATTTCTCATCACATTTATCACATCATAGCAGTAATCCTGCTTTGTCACTTACCAGCTATGCGAGTTTTGCCTCTGTGCCTCAGTTTCCTCCATTGTCAATCAGATGTAAAAACAACATTCAGCAAGAGGGGCCCAGGACAAACAATTTTGAGGGGCACTATCATATTTTAAAGATACAAAATAGAGAGTAGAAATTGGCACAGTATAGTTGTTTATTGAGAGAAAAGGAATTGAAATAAAGTACAACTTGCTAAAAGCTGATTGAGACTACAACTACCATAAAAATGAGGAAATAAAGCAGTATTTATATTCATCAACACTGCCTTTATAATACTGCTTCCCTACAAATTTTGGCTTCAAACTTTTATTTTTTAAGATTTTATTTATTTATTTGAGAGAGAGAGACAGAGACGGAGACAGATAGTGGAAGAGACTATGAGGGGGGAGAAGAGGGAGAAACAGGCTCCTCGTTGTGTAGGGAGAGCCCAATGTGGGACTCCATCCCAAACCCCAGGATCATACCCAAGCCAAAGGGAGATACTTAACTGACTGAGCCACCCAAGTGTCCCTTGGTTGCGAACTTCTTGGTTGCATCTTCCTATGATAGCATATCTGTAAATCATTTTCGATAGAGATTATTAGAACTAGAAATAAAAAAATTCCTTCTACCAGAGTAGATTGATTTTTTTATTGATAGTTTAGAAACGATTGTTTTAGACTTAAAAATCATTATTGTCAATATCACAAAGATCTTTAGAATCATCATCTAATTTGGGAAAACATTGGTCAGGTTTCTCTCATGTATGAGCTCTAAGATTAGAGGACTTTTTACAGACTAGCTCCTGGCTAAGTATTTCTTTTTCTTTCTTTCTTTCTTTCTTTCTTTCTTTCTTTCTTTCTTTCTTTCTTTCTTTCTTTCTTTCTTTCTTTCTTTCTTTTCTTTCTTTCTTTCTTTCTTTTTTCTTTCTTTCTTCTTCTTTCTTTTTTCTTCTTTCTCTTTCTTTCTTTTTTCTTCTTTCTCTTTCTTTCTTCTTTCTTTCTTTCTTTCTTTCTTTCTTTCTTTCTTTCTTTCTTTCTTTCAAGTAAATTCTATGCCAAATGTGAGGCTGGAACTCATCACCCCAACCATGATCAAGAGCCAAATGCTCTATTAACTGAGCTAGCCAGATGCCTCTGGTTTAATACCTTTCAAGCCATGTTTTTCTTCTGACTCTACACACTTCCAGGGCTCGAAATTGTAGGAGTCATTTATTTCCTGATGCTGTCTCTGGTCCTTCATCCAGGATGTTATGGGTTGAATACAAAGCATCTCATACCACCTTAGGTTAACCTCTAAGTAATAAGTTCTAAATAAAATCATTTTATCATATACACTATGGTGAATTACTATTACTTCTACATTAAGATAACAAGAAATATAATAGAAGTAACATAAAAAATACTATTTTGTCTCATTTAAAGAGTCACTAAAATTTATCTATGAGCATTCAGAATATTTTAACAATGAGGATGATGTTGATAATTACAACAAATAACATTTAACTAGAGTTTACTGTGTTACAGACACTCTTCTAAGCATTTTGCACAGATAATAATGATTTCCATAACCTTATGTTACATATGGTTTTTGCATTCCATTTTTACATGAGGAAGTAGAAGCTAGATGATTTCTTTTCTATCATATTTAATACCTATAGTGCATATATTTTTCTCCTTTAAACTGCAAATTGTGAGAATTTTAAATACTATTTTATGATGAAGTAAAATGGTAAAAATCTATTAGACATAATACTTGATACTATATGTCAAATTATTTAAGAGTTAAGATCCTGGGGCAGGCTAGTGTCTGGTTGGCAGTGACTTTCCAATCATGCTGTCTTAAAGAATTTCTCTTTAATATTCAGGCCAAAAATTTCTTTGCAATCTTTTCTCCATTCACTAGAAGAGGGTTGATTACCTAAAGGGCATTGACCCCTCTAAACTATGCCTATATCTTGTATAAACAAGATGGTGTATAGTCATTTTCATTCAGTGACAATTATTTTTTATATGTTTTTTTCCCTGTAAAACAATATAAATGACTACAGATCAAGGATCTTTTCTACTTGTCTTTATATAAACACCAAGCACAGAGCTTGGTATATAATAGAAAATCAGAAATTGGAAGTTAAATTGGTGAATGAATATTGAGAGACAGCTTTGGAATTTGACCTTTGAAACACACATAACATTCCAGATATTAGAAAATTATCCAGTGAAAGAGGATTAATAATTTCACAAGAGATTTTTTATAGAATTTTTATGATTAATTTATAAATTATTAAATGACAAATGAATCCAACCTGACCCAAACAACTTTGGTTAGAATGAGCATGTAAATTTGCACATTTGGTAGATAGATTGCTATTTTTATTTTTCTATTACTTTTTAAAATCCTATGCCTTTTGAACCCTTTTATAAATGAGTGACAATTCTCTTTATGAACACTGAAATAACACAGACCTACTTGAAAAATCACTGTAATATACTCACATAATTTTAAATCTGCTCTTTTTGAAGCATTTATGAAGATTTCTTTGGAGGTCTTTTTACATATATAGACTAATACTAATTTGCCTCTCATTAAAATGATCATCCTGTATTTTTTTCACATCATTTATAACTTATTATATTTTAATTTATATTTTTATATAGATGTTATTTATTTTTATGTTATTTACTTTAAAAGTTTAGATTAGATGTCTGCGTTGTCTATTTCAACTCAACAAAGGCACAGTGCAATGAAATGCTAATGAAAGACATTAAGCAGCACATAACAAGATCAGGTTTATGTTTGAGAAGGTCATCCTGATGATTATGTGGAGAGTAAACTGAGGGAAGAGACCAGCTTAAAGCCTATTTTAAAAGCTGAGGCTAAAGATGATTGTCTTGAACCATAGCACCTGTGACAAGAATAAAAACCAAAGAGTGAATGTTAGAAATGCTAAAAACAAACAAACAAACAAACCAACGAACAAAAAAACGAGCAAGAGAGATTTGAGGGCCAGTTAAAGAAAAAGATGTGATCATGAGATGCAGCAACATGCAACAAGATTTAAAAGAGGACAGGTAGGCAGACACAGGAGAGGGGAAGTTCCTCATAGCACAAGTCTACCCAGAAGCTCATGGCACTTCAGAGGCTACCCTTCTCTAGGAGGGGAGGAGAGCAAGCAAACTCTCAAGGAACATGGGAACCAGAGAAGGGGCTTGTGTATATGAATGAGTTTTTATTCATAAAAACTGAATAACAATCTTATTTTTCTCATGATCAAAAGAATGCCCTCAACTATTTTTCTAGAACATACTTAACTTAGTAATTGGTTTATTTATAATCTATACTTCACCTATTTCAAGTGTCAGATTTTAGCAGCTATGAACTAGCTCTAGAACAATAGTTAGATTATTGAGTGATTACCGTATATTAGGCAATGTTCTAAAAGCTTTTGATGTAGTAATTCATTTAATCCTCAAAACACTTCTATGAGATTGGAGGTTGTAATAATACCTGTTATATATTAGAGAGCTGTGGAACAGAGAGGTTAACAGATAGTAATTTGTGGAAATTGGTTCTGAACACTGGCAGCTAATCTCTTATATACAAGTTTACCATGTCATACACAGTGCAGGTAGGGTAATAATAAAAGAGATGATTGCAACCAGGATCAAGATGAGGCACTTACTGTAGTTGAGCACAATTACAATAGGCTTCGTTCAACTATTCATTAGTATCTATATGCACAGGTGCTGTGTTATACATCAAGAACAAAGAGCTGTGGAAAATATGGTCCTTACCCATAAACCTTCTATTCTTTGGGAAATATGGACTCAAAAAAATAGTAACATGTTATAGACAGAATTTTTCAAGTATCTACCATGTTCTGGCTAATTATAACTTTTTTGAATCACATGCAACTTTCATTCTTTCATTCAACACAAATTTATTGAATATCAACCATGAATTAGACAATTTACTGAATGTTGGGGGCATTAAGGTGTGTAAGAAAAACCTGATCCTTTAAGCCCGTTTTTTTAAGTAACCAGGAATTACTAAATACAATTTCTTCTTTTCTACTCTTGGTATTATGTAATTGAGGGTCAGAAATGTTAGGAAATTTTTCCAGGATGACAGAACTTTTTAAATGGTAAGACTAGGGCTTGATTCAGGGTCACCAGTCTTTAAAAGTCTGTATTTACTCAGTTTGTATTGAGAGCTTACTATGTTTCAGACCATGAATGCAGCATCGAATGAGATGAAGACAGACATGGCTCTCTCATTGTACCATGCTCTAAGTACCAATCTGTCCACACAGGACATTGGAAAGTACAAGGAGGAATTCAAAATAAGAAAAATGTATGGCTAAATAGAGAGGGCTGAAAAAGAAGTGTGAGTTTTAAAGGAGGCTGGAAACCAAAATCAATTGTTAAGGCAATGTATGGTTGCTAGACCTTGCTTGTAGACAAAAAAACAAACAGAAAGGAACAAGTCCCATATCCTTCCTTCAGCTTCACAGTCTTCCTCCAGGGCCCTCTTCTTGAGAGAATCTATCAGGGAACCAGATGGTGAAAGAGAAATGGGTCTGCAGGGTCCCAGCCTTGAGTATCACAGAGCAGGAGTTTCTAGTAGTGGTTTTGGAGCTGAGAGACAATAGGTACATGACACATGCTATCCCCCTATACCAGAGATAATATAATAAAAAATTTCTGAAGATTTGGAGCTAGGAAAAGTAGAAACTACCTGGTTTGACCTGTTTCTCTTTCAAATGAGAAAACAGAGGCTCAAAGGGATTAAGTGCTTTATGAAAGATTATAGCCTTGTGAGTATCAAGAGGCCGGAATAGGAATCTAGACTTTTCTTATTCTGCATTTCATTGAAGTTTCTGCTGTTTAGTGCTGTCTCTAAGTAGTAAAAAAAAAAAAATTAATAGACCATATTGCCAAAAGAGGAAGAAGGTGATCTGTAAATGATGTAAGAGATGGAGAATGTATATGATGGGTAATTCTTATATTCTCCTTGGAACCAAATAAATCACTCCTTGATGACTTTATTTAATAGGAAGTTAAACTTTGAGAATTCAGGGAATAGATGATAATATGTCTCTTAGTCCATTTCCCTCAAATCTCATTCTTTAGGTCTGAAGTTGAGTACCACTCAGCTCAAGGTTAAGCTCCTGTCAAGACTGACTAATGATTCCAGTGAATTGTACATTTTTTGAGGCTATCCATTTGCTAATTTAGTTCTATTCATTGATTCTCAGTTACGAGATGACAGAGAGAGAGGGAGAGAGAGAGAGAGAGAGAGAGAGAGAGAGAGACTGCATAGTACAAAATTGTTGAAGCAACAATTACTTTATCTCAAAGGACTCTGTACTAATTGCATTGCCACAGACACCTTGTTGTTAGGGCAAAGAGAAGTGTTTGATGAGCAATCATGTTATGATAGCATCTCCTCTGTCCTGCAGAGTCAAGCCAAGCCAAATCAAGGGTCCCTGTGAATTAAAATCCCCTTCAGTTGCCTGGCTTTGTATGATCACAAAGATTTGTGAAAAGGTAAGTTTTACAAAGATGTCTAAGTCTTCTATTGGTTGTTTTTGTAGATAAGCTATTGAATAAAGACTCCTTCACTTCAAACCCTTTTAAATCCATTTTATGTAAATTGAAAAAAATCCCACAGTATATTAAAATACTACAATATGTTTTTGTCTTCGGTCAGGGCTTTTCACGGATTTACTGACTAATACTGCACATGGTTTTGTTTGGGCATTTTTCTCAGTGATCCTCTGAAGTCAAAGTCTTTTGTTTAATTTATTCAGTAAGAGCTGGCTTTTCTTCTCAATTGTTTAAAATGAGAATGGCATTTAATTTTAGCACTTTACTGTCTTGGCATAGAGCTGAACTTTGGCGGCTGAGAGAACGGTTTACCTTCAAAAACGAAAAGATTCCAGAAATTTAAGAGGCTGCACCAGTTAGTTTCATTGGGAAAATTATAGTTGCAGATCAATCAGCTTTGATTTTTGTTTTTGTTTGTTTGAGATGAATTGTTCTGAAGCAAGAGTTAATAGTATAACTTTGGGAGGCTGCTCAGTTTAACATGATAGTCATTTTCCATGAACAATGATGATTTATAAATTACATACAAAATATTCAGATTAGGCCAGAGAAAAAAATCACCTAATTTTACCCCCATGATAAGGTTATATAACGATGGTTATTTTAGGGAACATATAGCATTAGTGGATCAGCTCAAATTTTGCAGTTAGATTCGATTTAATTATTTGATTTGACATTTTTCTTTTTGTTTGAAAGCAAAATAAAAGTAAATAGTGGAATCATTTACACAATAAGCTGGATCTCTCATTGTATTATCTGAGATTTCTGTTTTCTTTTAACAAAACAAATGAAGATAGCCTGAGAATCAGAAACAAAAAATAATTTTCACCTTGACATTCAAATCTTTTCCCTTTGGACTTATTCTCTTGCTTCTAATTAAATCTTATATTTATCACAGAGAGATGAATTATTTTCAGCATCATCAGAAATCCCTGGGTTGTCAAGATTATTCCAAAGGTGGAATAGAACATTAGCTAGAATAGAGCACCATTAGGTGTTCAGAAATGTGAAGGTAAAGGGGAATTATGGAAAAGAAAAGAGTATGGGAAGTAAACTATATTAATAACTATGGAAGTAACATGCCAGGTAAGAATCAGGTGAATCACTCCATTGTTTATATATTTATATATTACATCTTCTTTATCCATTTATCTATTGATGAACACTGGGGTTGCCTCCATATCTTTACTACTATGAATAATGTTGCAGTATATAGAGGTGTATATATCTTTTTGAATTAGTGTTTTTGCTTTACTTGGGTAAATACCCAGTAATGGAATTACTGTATCATATGGTATTTCCATTTTTAATTTTTTGTGGAACCTCCATACTGTTTTCCACAGTGGCTGTACCAATTTACATTCCCAACAATAGTACATCCTCCACATTTTCTCCACATCCTCACCAACACTTGTTATTTCTTATCATTTTGAGTCCAGCCATTCTAACAGGTGTAGGGTGATAATAGCTCATTGTGGTTTTCATATTAGTCAAAAAAAAGAAGGAGATCTTGAAGTTTGCAAGAACATGGATGGACCTAGAAGATATAAGGCTAAGTGAAAGAAGTCAGACAGAGAAGGACAGATATCATAAGACTTCACTCACATGTGAACCTAAAAAATAAAACAAATGAATAAAACAAGGCCCTCAAATACAGAAGACAAAAGGATGGTTGCCAGAGAAGAGGTGGATAGGGGAAGGGGTGAAATAGATAAAGGGGATTGAGAGGCATAGAGTTCCAGTTATAAAACAAGTTATAGGGATAAAAAGTACAGCATAGGGAATATAGTCAATAAGATTATAATAACGTTGCTTGGTGACAGATGGTGACTACACTTATTGTGGTGAAAACTGAGTACAAGGCATAGACTTGTTGAATCATTATGTTGTACACTTGAAACTAATCTAATTCTATGTGTTGATTATACTTCAATAAAAAACACATGTAAAAAAGAGTCAGGTAAGAGGCAAATGGGTGGCTCAGTTGGTTAAGTGTCCGCCTTCAGCTCAGTCATGATCCCAGGGTTTTGGGATGAAGCCCCATGGGCTTTCTGCTCACTGGGGAGCCTGCTTCTCTCTCTCCTTCTGCCTGCTGCCTGCCTCTGCTTGTGTGCTCTCCCTCTCTCTTTCTGTCAAATAAATAAATAACATCTTTATAAATAAAATAACATTTGTAAGATAAAAAACAAAAGAATCTGGTGAACCAATACTTGCTTGCTTGCTTATTTATTTATTTATTTATAAAAGATTTTATTTATTTATTCATGAAAGAAAGAGAGGCAGAGACACAGGCAGAGGGAGAAGCAGACTCCATGCAGGGAGCCCGACGTGGGACTTGATCCCGGTCTCCAGGATCAGGCCCTGGGCCGAAGGCAGGCACTAAACCACTGAGCCACCCAGGGATTCCACCAATGCATTTTTAAAATTTATTTGTTCAATATCAAATACTTAACTTATTGGATGATAATTATCTAACATAGTTTTTGCAACTTGTGGGTATTTCTTCTATTTTATGCCTATTAAAATGGGAATGTTCATCTACATTAGGTGCAATTTTTCTTCACTTACAGGCAAAGGTTTTCTTAAGCTTTTCTGTATACTTTTTTCTAACTATAAAAAATTCTAAAAAAAAATAGTATATAATGTATATTTAACTTCCTGACAATATAGCTTGATATTCAAAGTATTTAAAAATGATTATGATACCTACTAAGAAGAGCTAAAGCAGAATTCAGGAGGTCCATACTGTTCAAATGTTACCCAATTATCCCTAGATCATAATGCAGTCTTAACAGGATGGACAAAACACTGAAGGGAGATACTGAGGGGGCTCAAGGTGGTGACTCTTTTTTCTTTTAGTTTAGAAATTATCATAAATTCTAATATCTGGAACATCTGGCATGATTTAAAATAGTGCTTATGGGCTAAATAGCAGTCTTGCTTTGAACATATATCATTTAGTCATAAAATGACAATAAAAAGCTTATTGTCTATAAAAATTACGTAATAAAGAATAACAATGACATTGTTTTGTGAACTCAGGTGTTGCTGCCTTTGAAAGATCTGAAGAAAAAAAAAAAGGAAACTCTAATAAAAAATGAATTGCATAGGAAAGCCTGCCATAAAGAAAATCTATTTTAAAGGGCTCCTTGGAGATTACAAAACTGCAGTATGTTATAAGACACACACTGCATACGAAATCTTTTTTACTATAGTAACTACTTTACAATGCTTCTCTGGACCCATAGGAACTATATAAGTAGGCTTGTGTAGGATCAATTCTTTGTTTATGATCACATGCAATCTAAATAAAGAAAATTATTGCTGTATAATACTTGTTATTACTATAATAAACTTCAGTACCCACTATAAACTATCATTTTTTTTCTTTTAAAGTAAATCTTCCTGGTAAGAAGTTTAAAATTAGTATTTCAATTGGTATATGAGAGAGGCACAATATACAGGCATCTGGGTGGCTCAGTCAGTTAAGCATCTGCCTTTTTTTTTATAATAAATTTATTTTTTATTTGTGTTCAATTTACCAACATACAGAATAACACCCAGTGCTCATCCCGTCAAGTGCCCCCTTCAGTGCCCGTCACCCATTCACCCCCACCCCCCGCCCTCCTCCCCTTCCACCACCCCTAGTTCGTTTCCCAGAGTTAGCAGTCTTTACGTTCTGTCTCCCTTTCTGATATTTCCCACACATTTCTTCTCCCTTCCCTTATATTCCCTTTCACTATTATTTATATTCCCCAAATGAATGAGAACATATAATGTTTGTCCTTCTCCGATTGACTTACTTCACTCAGCATAATACCCTCCAGTTCCATCCACGTTGAAGCAAAAAGCATCTGCCTTTTTGGCTCAGGGCATGATCCCAGGGTCTTGGGACATAGCCCTTTGTCAGGATCCCTGCTCAGCGGGGAGTCTGCTTCTCCTTCTCCTCCCTGCTCGTGCTATCTCTCTTTCTCTGTCTATGTCTCTCTCTCAAATAAATAAAATCTTTAAAAAAAAAAGAGGCACAATATAATAACTAAAGTAATATGATTTGTCTCCTGATTTAAAAGATGGCGTAGATGGTGCAAAGGTCACATGAAAGCAAAGATAACCACTGCATAAATTTAAAGGTAGTTTAAATTAAGAAATTCAACATTTCAAAGCCAAAGAGTTAGCAAATAAAACCAGCATTAGCTTAAATATCACTTTAGTAGGAAAGTATGGCATACTATTATGTATTGATGTCATATTGTAAAATATATATATTGTACAGAATTACATATAGTTAAAGTAACTGCATCTCTTCCCCTACCTGCCATGCTATTTCCCAGAAAAAACAACTTCTCATTTGCTATGCCTTTTATCCAGATATTTGTGTGTTCATATATGATTGCATGTGTACATACATGTACACACACACCACCAAAAAGGAAGAGCAAATTATGGAAACTTAAAGAAAGCATGGATAATATTAATATGTGAGAGGAATAAAAAGAAACCTGGGGAAAATAATGATATTATCCTTTTATATTAAAGATGACTTGGGTCCTTAAGAGATTGATTAGCAAGTGTCAAAAGAAAGTACAATATGCATAGGATTGGCAAAAATTCCATTCTCGTATCAAATTTCATTTCTTAAGTATTTATTGAGTCCAAGCAATGCACTTATTATTGTGTACCCATGTCATAGATCTCAAAATCTGTGCAGACTAGGTATTATTAGTCCTAATTTACTGATGCTGAAACTAAGACTTGGAGGACATGATAACTTTCTTGAGTTTGTATACATTAAAATGGGAGAATCAAGTTTTGAGTTCTATTTGTCTGTTTCCTAAGACTGTAATATCTCCATGAAAATGTATTACTCCCTTTCTAATTTTAACAGAAATAATTAGAAAAAATATTAGAAGTTACCAAATTAGATAAAGGGTTTTTACATATAAGGAATTTGCATTAGCTGATCTTAGATTGAGGAAGTATCAAGTACATAGAGTGCTAATGTTAAAATCACACCTTCAATTTCTTCTTACATAGCGGAGTAATTTTTATCATTGGCAGATTTGTTCTTATTTTCCCTCTTTCTCCAGACATCTACAGGGACGTCTTACAGCAAAATGTTACCTTACCGTACTTAACTTAAAAAAATTATCATCTACACACCATAGATCTTCAAACAATTGAACAATGAAAACAGTGCTATGAAGGTGAGGAGATATTGCTAAAACTAGAAGAAATGTGAAATAGAGTGATGAATGGGAAATCAGACCTTTGTGCACATGGTAAGAATTTTCAAGTTGGGCTTCCATGGATTATCTCTCCCTAAAAATATTCAGAGAAGTCAAAAACCCACTGTCCACCCACCTCTACCCTCGTGGATTGCAGCTGCATAAATAGATTACATATTTAGAAAGATATCTCCTGCAGTGATTTTGTAGATTATACCCAAAGTATTCTGAGAAAGAAAAAACAAAGTTGTAGTGTTATGTGTAATGTCAGACAAACCTTTGTGTGTGGCAGTGGTGGGGGTGGGGGGACAGTTGGCATTGACATGTTGAAAATAATATTGAAAGAAGAAAAACCAGTCTTACTTTTTGGGCAGTTAAAATCACAATTAAAAACAGTTACCCAGAGTTACATAAATTCAGTCTCCAAGCTTTCTCTAATTAAAATTAGATTTTGAGTAGCTTCAGATCTAAAGACAGAATCCTCTTAAACTAATATTAAGTGTTTTCTCTAGAGAAATGATGGAGATACAGAAGACAATCTAGATGTCAAAAGCTTGAAATGGTTATAATTTATGTTAGCCACACGTACGGAACAATTTCAATAATTCCTACAAAGGAGGGATTGGAAATTACAATAGATGTTATGTTAATGTAATAGATGTAATGTTATATGTAATTGTCAGTAAGTTAACCACATAGTAAGCTATACATTTCAGTCATGATTAATCCTGTTTGTGTACAGGGAAACTCTTCTCCCTTGAAGAGAAGATACTTACTCAGTATGTTAGGCGACAAAGGTTTATTCTATTAATGCAGGGAGAGATGAGCATGTGTGGGAAGCCCTCTCAGTAGCGGTGTAGTCACTGGATCCGACTCAGTTTCCATGACTTCAACGTGCATTAGCCTCAAAGAAAATAGATAAATTGTCTTACTTTGATTCAGGCTAAATAACAACTCAAATGACCCATATTTACGTTCATTCCCCCAGATTTCAAAATACACGACAAAGCTATAGTAATCGGAACAGCATGGTCCTGGAACAAAAAGGGACACATAGATCAAAAGAACAGAATAGAGAGCCCAGAAGTACATAACACTTATAGATCAATTCATCTACAACAAGGGAGGCAAGAATATAGGCTGGGGAAAAGAATCAAGCATCTCCTATTTAAATCTTTGCACATAGCTCATTGAAAATTACAGGAGAGTATCTGGGTCATTTTAAGACCATCTGATAAAAGACTGCATTTATGGGGCAGTGATTTTGACCGACAGCCATAGGCAGTTGTTTTCCTTGATATCCAGCATATTCAAGCAGTGTGTCTGGCGTGGCTGTCACTCTCTAATGATGGCTTTATGTCAGAGGGCTGATATTCCTGATAGTTCCTACTGATTGGTCCCATGTGCAAGACTAAAGCAGGAGAATACTAAAGTCTGAGCAAAAAAATCTAGGACAACAATCACATTCATGGTTTAGAAACAGAAGATCCTGGAGCTAATAGTCCCAGCCATAGCACAATGTTGAATCATACTCAATGAGTGTCTCTGAAGTACCAAATATTGGCCATATTCAGGCTCTCATTTTCATCCTGTTGTCTACTTTAGCTTTTCCTCACACATCATATTAAAATATGTTTGGCTTTAGTATAATCTCTTTTCAGCTACATATTTTCTTAGCATGTAGCTGTTGCTCAGCATTATCTTAAAATTAATAAAATGTTCTTCTGAAGATTCAATTTAAGATACTAATCAGCATAAAGGATTTTTAGCAGACCCTTTAAGAAGAGTAGTTCATTAAGAGTGACAGATGGTAGTGGATTTTCTATTTCCTACCCATTGTTTTAAATATGGGTGACCACTTTTAGAGTGTCAGTATTCCTAACACAAAAAAATTGCATTAATAACCACTTCAATAAGAAATAGATTAACTAGATTTTTAAAGGAAGGAACTTTGTAATAGAAACCAGAATTATTAAAGAAGGATGCCTAGTTTAGGCACTGTTCAGAATAAACTTTCCTTTGATATAAAAATATGATGATTTTTGCATATAATGCCTAAATTATGTTAAGTGAATTAATAAATTAGTTTAATCCCACAGACCTCAATATACTAAACTTTAAAAAAATTTTAAGATTAGTCACACAATCGATATCCTTTAGAGAAATTTACTATTAAAAATACATACACAAGAAAATACCACTGGGAGACCATTCTTCACAGGTTTTTCATGTTTTTTCATGTCTTGAGATCAGAGGTGCTTTTTTCCTGACTGTATTTTCCAGAGTAGCAAACAACTTTGAAAGATACAGTCTCCTTCCAGAACAAAGGTCAGTACGTTTACTTCCCATTATAAAATATTTGGGTTCCCCAAGCTTAGGGTTCCTCTTCTATAATTCAATCTACGGTATATACAGGTGTTAGCTGGTCCCCCGTAAACTCTCCTGTGAGATCTGAGGCTCAGAAAATCCAAGTAAAAATGATACTTAGTCTACTGCTATTGTTGAGAAATCAAGTGTTATTAGTGTTTGATCCAGGAGCCATGGGTTTTATTTTAACATTTTTAAAACTATGGCAGGCTACCTTGTTACCTTGAAGGAGGATAAAAATCTCAGATATTCCACAGTCCTTGATAAATCCACTATTTTTATTAACAGTTTGCTAGTATATTTTCTCTACACACATGATGTCTCCCTGAGGTTAATTAACTTAGGCTGGTTGATATATATCATCATAACTTGTTTAAGAGCAGGAAAACAATGATGTTACCACTAATAATTTGCAAATGTATCTAGTGGAAATATCAAAGTTTATAAAATGTTGGCTAATCATGAATCTACTTAGAAATGGGGCTTTTAAGAGATTAGTTTTATTGATCTACAATAGACATTATAACATTTGGTTTCATGCACTTTTCATGGGGAAATAGTTATCTCTATTAAATATATCTTTCAAATTAGACTTTTTATTTTGTGAGAGATTTTCAAACACTTATCAGTATGATGTACATAGATGATTTGGGAACATAGAATAACTTGTCTAATAATTTCAACTTAATTCCTGAAACTTTCCATAGATGCTTCCAAAAATTAATAAGTGCTTTCAGAAAGCACAGAGTATTACAAATGGTTGATAATTCACACATCTATTGTAGCCTGCTTCTTGGGAAAAAAAAAATAAGTTACTCTTCAGTCCCTTGATAATTAACTCCTATTGCCAAAGTTTCAGTTACAATTTGATTAAAAAAAAATTCTAAATGTCAAGAACCATGCAGTCTGATAAATATGGATGACATTTAAAAAGCAAAGTAGGTAGTACCTGCAGAAGAAGAGGGTAAGTGTCTTTTGCTGTATTTATTAATAAGATACCCATACGTCATTCACATTTATTCTTCTATATGAATAAACCTTCTGTTTCTAAAGAATGGCGTAACACCTTATTTCCCTTTCTAGATAGGTGGGTGACTTAAGTACTACTAACTACTTTATAAGTAATATGTTAGAATTAAAAATAGACTATTTAAAAGGAAAAATAGAGTATGTATAAGAAATCCTGTTTAGTGTTTGGAGTCAGATGCAGAGAGCTCCCCAAATTATGATTTTTTCCCCTAAATTTGTTTTATTTACTAATTGAATTCTTGAGACTACATCAGGGCATAGTCATTAGTTATTACACTATGTAATTCAGACCTGCCATTTGGGTAAACAGCCACTTCATACCAAATTAAATACTAACAGCTGGGAGGTATATTGCTATATTGAGTGAAAACAGCAGGTTAAGCTCCTATGTAAAATGACTTGGGAGAACCAGCCAGTTGTGAATTTTTAAAATATCACAGGTTTTAACGACTTAGTTCTCAAAGATATTCACTGACTCCACTTTGCATCCTATTTTGATCTGTGGTACTTGATGTTAGATTCTTTCTGTATTGACCTTGCTACCTCTTATTAAAAAGTTATAATGGAAAACCACCAATTATGCAAACAATAGAAATAATTTCATTAGCCACAAACTTAAAACACAATTTTTCAAGGTGTTAGGTTAAAGAACACACATTTTTTTAAAGGATTTTATTTGAGAGAGAAAAAAAGCAAGAGAGAGAACATGAACTTTAGGTAAAGGAACATACATATTTTTAAAAAGGATTTTATTTATGTGGGAGAGAAAGCAAGCAAGAGAGAGATCATGAGCAGGGGAGAGGTGGAGGGATACAGGACCCTGGGATCATGATCCCAGCCAGAGGCAGATGCTTAACCAATTGAGCCACCAAGGTGCTAAAATAAATCCATAGCTATGAGCCAAGTTTTTTACCCTTTTTTATTTTGTTGGATTTCATATATTTCTTTTGGTGATATATATCATTTGATAAAAAGTAAATACAAAGGTAGATGCAAACTTTGTAACTTTTCTTGTAGCCAGCCCCTACTTTTTAAACACCTGTTTCTAGTTAATTTTGCTTGCCAACAATGTGCTTAATTGCTTCCTTAAAAAAAAAAATCACCTAATAGGTCTTGATCAATAAGCTGATTTCAAATATGCATGTATAATAGTCTTATTTGTTTCTCATTAACATTTTACTAGCTTTATTGAGATGTATTTGACATATAATAAAACTGCAAATATTTCAAGAATACACTGGTTAAGTGATGACATTTTTATGTACCCATGAAACTACCACAGTCAAGAAAATGAACATAATATAGTTCTGAGATGGTAATTTCATGTGTCAACTTGGAGGGTATTTTTGGATAAGATTAGCATTTAAATTGGAAGATTTGGAGCAAAGCAGATTGCTGTCTATATTGTGAATGGGACTCATCTAATCAGGTGAAGGCCTTACTAGAACAAAAGGATCAGAGCCTCCCAAGCAAGAAAGACTTCAATGGACTGCCATCAGTCTCTACCTGCACTATTGGCTCTTGGTCTTGTTGGCCTAAAATGCTTATTTTGGACTTTCCATACACTAAAATCACATGTAACTGTTCTTCATAATAAATTTCTCTACATAAACATACATCTTATTGGTTCTGTTTCTCTGGAGAAACCCTAGCATAGATTTTAATAACAAGAAGTAGGGTGCTGCTGTAACAATACCCAAAAAATGTGAAACTGATTTTGGAGGTGGGTAACGGGGAGAATTTTGAGATTCATGTTGAATAAAGCCTTAGATTGACCTAAAGGTATTGTTGATAGGAATATGGGTATTAAGGGTGATGCTGGTAGGGTCTTAGACGGGAATGAACAAGTCATTGGCAACTGGAGGAAAGCCGATCCTATAAAAGAGTGGCAAAGTGCCTGACTGAGTTGTGTTTTACTATGTTCTGTGGAAAGAAGTTAAAAGTGATATACCTGATATAATTTAATTTCTTAGATATTTACTTGAGGATGATTTTAAGCAATTTTCGAAGGTGTGGTTTAGTTTCTCCTTAATACATAAAGTGTGAGAGACAGAAATTGAATGAATTGGTAAGTAAAAATAAACCAGAACTTGAAAACTGGAAAATTTCCCAAGTGAAAGTAGGTTCTGGAGAGAAAAGTAAGAATATGCATGGAAAATCATTTGATAAAGAGATCACAGATAGGATTTGTAGACCGTCTCAGCAGAAACCAGAAATAGAGATGGTATTAAATTAGTGAAAATAATGCTGGGTGGAACTAAAGTGAACAGCAATGGGCAAAATGGAAAGCTATAGAACCATTTGGATTCTACAGGAGGAGACAAATATTAGTCTGTGAAAATGCACTATACTTCAAGAAAAGAATGACTTTGAAGGTGATTCAGAAATCGCAGGTCAGCCACTTCTGCACAGATGGGAGGGGGTAAGGCTGTTTCATCCTGTGTTCCCAAGAGTGGGGCTGTCCCCCATTCCCGCTCAATAGGCAGGTTGCCACCTCCCAGTGCTTCAGGGATAAAGCCTCTGCCCAGAGTTATGGGGGTGGGACCTCTGCCTAGAGCCACTAAGCAGAAGATGTTGCTTTCCCACTGGGACTAGAGAACAGAGCAGTAAACCAAAGAGGATTACTCTTGATCCCTAAAAGCCAATGGAATTTGCCTTGTTAGGTTTTGACTTGCCTGAGATTTATCTCCCCTTCTTTCCAATGTCTCTCCTTTGGAATGGAAGGTCTATCCCATCCCAGTCCTAGCATTGTATTTTGGAAGCACATAACTTCCTTAATTTTGCAGGTACAGTGTAGAAAGAAATTTGCCTCAGGATGAAATGGTCTCACTCACACTTGATTTAGATATTCAGAGGAGATTTTAAACTTAGAGTTGATGCTGGAATGGAATGAGTTAATGCTTTGGGGATTTTCAGAAAGGGTGAATGTATTTTTCATCAGAGAAGGACATAAGTTGGGGGATGTAGAGGATGGAATATTATGGATTGAATTGTGCCCCTCCATTCATATGTTGAAGACCTAACACCCAAGTTGACTGTATTTGGAATTAGAGACTTTAAGGAAGTAGTTAAGGTTAAATGAATTCATAAGGGTGATGCTCTAATCCAGTATGATGGGTGCTCTTCTAAGGAGAGGAGGAAATACCAAGAATGCTTGCAGGCACAGAGAGAAAAGGGCTTATAAATATAAGAAGGCAGCCATCTGCAAGTCAATGATTTTCTTTATTTCACTATAGGTTAGTTAGTATTTTACACCATTTTACATAAATGAAATCATATAAAGTGTTCACTTTTGAGTTCTTCCACTCAATTTTAGATTCATTTAGGTTCTGTGGCTCAATAGTTCATTTCTTTTTATTAAGTATTATATTATTGTACATTTATACCACAGTTTGTTTATTCATTCACCCTGTGATGGATATTTGAATTGTTTCCAGCTTCTGGCAATTACAAATAAAGCTGCTGTGGAATATTTATGTACAATCTTTTTAAGATACAGGCTTTCATTTCTCTTGAATGAATACTTAAAAAGGAAACAGGTAGATCATATGTCAGAAGTATATTTAATTTTTAAGAAACTATCCAACTAGTTTCCAAAATGGTGAAATTTTAAAAAGCAATACTAATTACAATAGCAATAGAAAATATGAGTACAGAGGATAAACCTGACCAAAAGCATCTGAAAATTTTAAATTACTGTTGAGAGAAATTAAAGATCTAGATGAGTTAGGGACAAATGAGGGTAGGCAAGGCTAGACAGGGGGCCACAAAATCAGGCTTACAAAAATCTTAAAGACGTGGAGATGAAAGGAAACCAGAGATAAATAAACCAGATCATCTTGTTCAGGCGCCAGAGGTAGGGGTCTTGTTATAACAGCTACTTGTGACCAACAAAGAATTATTAGGCCCTAGAAGATGTTACCACTAGTCTTTACTCAATGGTGATATCAATAGATATGTTAAAAGATTTAGGTTCCCTGGTTGGCTTTCAGTGAAAGGCCAACCCTACAAGCCCTCAGTGGCACCCTTGTCTTGGGATCCCTCTCAATTCTGAGAGCTTTCTCTATATCTTTGATTAATAAATTTCTATCACTTTACTCACTCGCCTTTGGGAGATTCATTCTTTGACTACGTGAGACAAGAACAAGGTCTCCCATATCATAGATAGAGAGATAAGCCTTAGAAGAATATAAATAATAGTGAAACGACAAATACCCACCATTTGCTTTAATGTGGATGGAACTGGAGGGTATTATGCTGAGTGAAGTAAGTCAGTCGGAGAAGGACAAACATTATATGTTCTCATTCATTTGGGGAATATAAATAATAGTGAAAGGGAATATAAGGGAAGGGAGAAGAAATGAGTGGGAAATATCAGAAAGGGAGACAGAATGTAAAGACTGCTAACTCTGGGAAACGAACTAGGGGTGGTAGAAGGGGAGGAGGGCGGGGGGTGGGAGTGAATGGGTGACGAGCACTGGGGGTTATTCTGTATGTTAGTAAATTGAACACCAATAAAAAATAAATTAAAAAAAAAGAAGATTCAATATTTTTAAGATGCCAGGTTTCCCCAGAGTGACCTATAAATGTAAGTCATTTCTTATCAAAATTGAAGAGATGATTTTGTAGAGATTGGCAAGTTAATTCTAAAAATTGTACAGAAATGCAAAGAATCTAGGGTAGCAGACAAGTTTGAAAGAATTAGAAGACTAACACTCCCTAAATTCTTTTTATAGCTACAATAAACAGAATAGTGTGATGATGTTGGTGTAAGCCTAGACAAAGAGATCAGCGAAACAAAATAGAGAGTCAGAAATAGTCCCACACATATATGACCCACTGGCTGGCAACAAAGGTGTAAAAGCAATTCAGTGGAGAGAGGATAGTTGTTTCGATTATCTGGATATCCATATGTAGAAGAATGAACTTCAGTGCACACCTTGCATCACATAAAAAGTTAACTGAACATAGAGCATAGAAGTATATGTAAAACCTACAACTATAAAATTTCTAGAAAACACACTAGAAAAAGCACTTTGTGCCAATGGGCTATGCAAACCTTTTTTCCTGAAAATTAAAAACATAATGGGGTCTATTATATTTCCTCTCAACATGAGTAAATTCAGTGAAGTTGAATTCTTACTGTCCTATCTCTAAAACTAATTGTTCCAAAATTTAGATGTTTCATTTCTTTTTACCAAAAGTTCTTTTGCTTACATATCTCCCTACATCTTACAATAAATTATACAAAAACAGCAGAACATACTTGCTTTACTGTTTACAGCTATTTACAACTGTCATTTATTTACAACTATTATATTATGGGCCTCATAGTGATCTTCTGTAGAAAGTTCTATCGTTTTCAACATGGGAAGATATTAATGGACAGTTACAGAGTGATTTGTACAAGATCACTTAGCTAACAAAACAGAAGCTGTAATTTAAACCAAATTTCCATTGACTCCAGAGTATATACTCCATCACTGTGCTTCATGTGATATTTTTATTTAACCTACTCTTTGTAAGCAAGAGTCAAAGAAAACGCTATTGGTACCTGTCCTTTTTCTTCAAAAATATACTTTTAAAAAAATGAAGAGTAGGTAGGCAACTTACATGCTGGGTTAAAAATGAAATGACGTTTCATTTCCATATGAGTTCCAATGCTGAATAGATTTGGCTAAGTATTCTTAGTTATCCTGTTTGATACCGAGACATAATAAATTTAATGGAAAGTTCACAAGAATAATTTCCTACTAATTTAACTGTGTATATGTTCCCTTTAAAGTTTTTTTAAAGGCTAAGAACTTACCATCCCATGAGAAATTACCTTATTCTGTGCCATTTCTCTCCAATGTACATAGAATATTAAAATTCACAACTTCTTTATCAAATAGAACATAAAAGAAAGTAGAATATTTAAATCTAATCAATTATTGCTTATCTTGTACCTAATGCAATAGGTCCATAGATGGTGCTGCGGGAGGACAAGCAATTATCTAAGAAAAGATTCCTTCCATGAAATATAATTATAATATAGATGTAGAGAAAGAATAAATATAAAGAAGACAACAAATTAAAGCTGAATATATTATAGTAATATCGAAAATGAATGCCAAGGTAATTCAAAGATGAGAGAGTAAAAATATGAGAGCATGGTCTAGGAATTCTTTGTGAAAAAGTGAGATTTAACTCATGTTATAAAACAGTAATTTTTAGGGATGGCATATGGAGGTTGAGCTTACCAATAGGATTTTTAATATCAA
Organism: Canis lupus familiaris; assembly: GCF_011100685.1. NCBI lineage: Eukaryota > Metazoa > Chordata > Mammalia > Carnivora > Canidae > Canis > Canis lupus. The sequence goes on along the minus strand of NC_049236.1, from coordinate 21,613,087 downwards.
ATTACTATATCCATCTTTGCTAGCTAATCTGTTGGTAACAAGCTCCGTGTCAATTCAAATAAAGAAGGTGGGAGGATTGCAGAAACAAAGGGAAAAATTATGATTATAATTTGTCAAGTAGTCGATACTGTCACCATATTTTCCTTGTTGTTGTAGTTACTCAAACAAAAATAGTTCTTTAAAATCCGTGTTGGAAAAGAGAGAATAGAGCATTTCAGGCAAAGGGAGTCAGCAAGACATTTTGTCAATTCTTTCTTTATAGCTCTCTAGGCTCTCATCTCCTCCTGACTGGCTTATTGCAGCAGCCATCTCAATGGCCTTCTTGTCGTAAACTCTCTTGGCTTCCAATCCATTCTATTCACAGACACTGTGTTAATCCCCCCTGAACACCCATTTGTTGATGCCAATCTTTTGATCAAATGACCTAAGGCAGAAATTTTAGGGGATATTGCTGTAATTTGATTATTCAGAGTTGTTCCCTAAAAAGTTTTTCTACCCAAATATATTTAGAAAACGTTGTTTGAGAAAGCTCTGCATGTTTGTGTGGAATTTAAGACTTTAACGTGCTAATATATGAAATACAACTTCAAAGTAGGAATGAGAGAGAATGAAGCATACATTGATTCTGGAACATCCAGCTGGGAATAGCTGACATAAAATAAAGACAGACTGTGATGACTATTTCACAGTGTATGCAGCAGATATTAAATCATCAAATTGTATACCTTAAATATATACAATCTTAAATTGTCAATTATACACCAAATAAAGCTGAGGAACAGAGAGACATGCATAAGGAATCCACAAAGAAAGCAAAATTGGAGGGTATGAAGTCAATATAAAAATTATTTTTGTATACTATTAACAAATGATAATTGGAATTGCAAAACTAAGTTTAAAACTAATAACTTATCAAAATTCATATTTTAAAGCTGTTTCCAATCATTTCACAAGGAAAACACAAAACATTGCTTAGGAAAATTTAGAAGGTATATATATATGTAATATATATATTAAAAAGGAGACATACCATGATCATAAATTCACACACTAATTAGTGTTAAGAGGTTGGTTCTCTACAATTTGACTTATAATTCAACAGAATCATATTCAAAATCGCAGAAGGCTTTTTTGGGTAGAAATGGACAGGATTATTCTAAAATTTACATGAAAGTGAAAAGGTCCAGAAACATACAATTTAAAAAAGAAGAAAGTTGGAGAAGTTCTACTATTAGATTTCAAGACTTATTATTACAATAATCTGAATAACGTAATATGGATACAAATATAGATATATAAAATAATGAAACAAAATGGAGAGTCTAGATAAAGTACTATCTATATATTACATTTGATTTAATATGCTGGCCCAGTTGGGTATCCATATACAAAATAATAAATCTGGACCCTTACTTCAACTATATACAATAATTCACTTGAAATAGACCATACAGCTAAATATAAGTTCTAACGCTGTAAAACTTCTATTAGAAAAACACTGGAGAAAACTCTTGTGATGTTAGGGAAAGGCTCCTTAGGGAAAAAACATATTAAAATATGAGCTACAAAACAATTGATAAATGATTTTATCAAAATTATGCACTTCTAAAAAAAAACAAAATTATACACTTCTATTCTTCAATACTCATTTCAGGAAATGAAATGGCAAGCCACAGACCAGGAGACAACACTGGCAAATATATAACTGGTGAGGAACCTGAATCCAGAATATATAAAGAGTTCCTACAACTCAATAATAAAAAGACCCACATTCTAATTAAAAAGGAAAAAAAAAACAGACAAAAGATTTGGACAAATATTCCACCAAAAAAATTTACTAATGGAAAGTAAATACAAGAAAACGTGTTCAAGATCATTAGTCACCAGTGAAGTGCAAATTGAAATCACAATGTGATACCATAAAACATCCACTTGTATTGTCAAAATTAAAGTGACTGGTGCATATGAGGAGCAACTGGAACTCCCCTAGACTGCCGGTGGGAACATATCCTCACACAATTAAATACACAGCTCCTTATGCTATAGTATTTCTACTTCTACATATATACTCTAAATAAATTGAAGCCTATTTTCACACAAAGACTTGTTGAACACAAATGCTCACAGGATATTTGTTAGTAATTCTTTATTAAAGTCTAGAAGTTATGGGGCCCCTGGGTGGCTCAGTCATTAAACATCTGTCTTAGGTTCAGGACATGATCACAGGGTTCCTGGACTGGGCCCCTCATTGGGCTCCCTGCTCAGCAAGGAGTCTGCTTCTCCCTCTCCTTTTGCCTCTCTCCCTGGCTCATGCGTGTGTGCGCGCACACTTTCTCATTCATTCATAAATAAATAAATAAATAAATAAATAAAATCTAGAATTTTTAACTACAGCTAGAAACAATCCAAATGACAATCAATAGGTGAATCAAACTGTGGTATGATCAAACACTGAAATACTATTTAGTAATTTTTAAAAAGATTGACTCATAATGACATGAGTTTCTCAAAACAAATATGCTAAACGAAAAAGTCACATTCCTCCCTCTCGCATACACATACAGTATGCAGTCATACACATATGATTGTATAACATAGGATTCCATTTATGTAAAATTTTAGAAAATGCCAGTTAACATAATGACAGAAGACACATTGGTGGGACAGTGAGAAAGCTGGACTATAGAAGAGCATCAGGAAACTTTATGAGTTCATGGAAAGGTTATTTCAACTGTGATAATGGTTTCATAGGTATACACATATGTTGAAATTTATCACATTTCAGCATGTGTAGTTCATTAAAAATTATACTTCAATAAGTCTGTTTTTTAAAATGTACATACAGGAAAAAAACAAATGATAGTATTTCTTAGCTTGGAATTTACTGCCCTCTGCAATCTGACCAGTCTCTGAAAATATTTGAATGATATTGAACCATACTTGCCAATTCCTGAGGTGTAAAGGTGGCCTGGCTAAATATCTCTCCCCCTTTGAAAGTATATTATGTTGTTTCCCCTGGAACTTGTAGGATTTTTCTTCTTTTTAATCCTCAAAACTTTATTGTTTTATCAAGATAAACCATGGTGTTAAATTTCCCTGGAACGTGATCTGAATATGTAGTGGTCCACATGTCATTTGATTTCAGGAATTATTCTTACATTAGGTCTTTGAAAGTATTTTCTGCACTCTTGTATAGATTGAATCTTCTTTGGCCTTCCATATCACCTGTTTTATCATCTGTCTTGACCAAGACAAGCTTACCCTTTCCCTCAGCTTGACTAAACTTCAGGCAGGCTTTTTCCTTCCTCTGACCACTCACGTGCCTTAGGATACCTACATGGCCTAACCACAGAGGTCTCTCTTCTCCCTTTTCTTAGAGCATTTACATTAGAAAACTTCTCATTATAAATTATTTCTCTGTCTCTTTCAGATTTACATCTTTTTAGAAGCTTCTTGCTGGTTTTATAACCTCCCATGGTTTTTCCCCCAAACTTGGGAGTCATCCCTAATTATCATGGGCGAGAATACTCCCCATCTCCCAGTTTCTGTGAGAGGGTAGGAAGCCTAACTCACCTAGTTCCAAAATCTTTCATCATAAAGATACAAGATGGTACCAATGGTCCTCACACCTCAGGAATCAAAAACTCTCTTGCCCCTTTTGTCAGCAGAGTGGAGTTCAGACTGCATTCTTTCTCACCTATTGTATGTAATAGCTTTCAGTAAAGTCCTCCTTATCTATTTTGTCAAGTCAATTTTTGCACTGATCATATTTTTTTTCTTTTCCTTTTACTGCAATATCTACTTATACTCAAGTCTGTCAGGCATGCTATAGAATGAATACTAATAATATCATTTTGCCCCTTTTCAGTATGTTTTTGAAATGATCTAATTTATTAGTTCAGGTAGTTTCTTTTCCAATTGATAAAAAATATATGTATTTAAAGTAAACTCTACCCCAAGGTGGGCCTGGAACTCATGACCCCAAGATCAAGAATCATATGCTCTCCCAACAGAGCTAACCAGGCATCTCTTCCAATTAATAATAGAGTATTTTATTGCTTACCTTTGGTATCCTTAATGTACCTGAAAAGGCAAAGCAATTATTTCCTAAAACTCCAAAATCTGAGGTTGCCTATGCTTTGCACACAGTATTTTTTCATTTTGTTGTGAGAGCTTTTGCATTAATACTGTATTATTTATTTATTTATTTATTTATTTATAATATTTTATTTATTTATTCATGAGAGACACAGATAGAGACATAGGCAGACAGAGAAGCAGGCTCCATGCAGGGAGCCCAACGTGGGACTCGACCCCAGGACTCCAGGATCACACCCTTGGCCGAAAGCAGGCACTCAACCACTGAGCCACTCAGGCATCCCCTGCATTTACTTTTAATTTCACCTTTAGTATAAACAATCCCATTGAAGCCAACATTTGCCCCTAAATACTATGTAGAGATTTTCTTTGACCTTACAACCCCTAAGCATGGCATCACTTTGCCATGTGTGAGGACTTGTCATTTTTTTCTTTTGTCCAATGTTCAGCTTATTCAGCTATTGGGAGGAAGGGGTACTGAGAGAAAAAGGCATTAGGCGGCCGACCTCTTGTCAACTTTTCCTACAGATTCATTGAATTCCACCTCCTATTAGCATATCTGGTCAATTAATTGTGAGGTCAGAATGAGGTCTCCATGACTAGGCTTTCAGGAGTGATACCACGTTGGAAAAAGTTTCATCTAATGGGAATCTTGATGGCTCAGAGGATTTTGCTACTGAACCTATTCACGTAATATCTTTGTAGACCCAAAATGTTCCTGGCACTATTGTTTCCTTGTTTTTCCTTTGACCCAGCTATAGATACAATCTCTGCCCTTTTCTTTTTATTTAGTTACCACAGTTATTTTTGTGTGATCAGAAGATCTCTTGCTCAGTCTGACTATCCTCCCTGTTGCATGGAATAAGAACGAGTCCCTAAGTATCTCCCATTATTAACCTCCAAGATAGAGAATTTAGTAGTACTCGCCGCCTTCCTAATTCTTTATCAGATTCAAGAGTATAGGTGATCCTGGGGTGCCTGGGTGCTACAGTTGGTTAAGCATCTGACTCTTGGTTTCAGCTCAGGTCATGATCTCAGGGTCATGAGGTTGAGCCTCATGCTTGGAGTCCCCTTAAGACTCTCTCCCTCTCTCTTGGCCCCTCTCCCCTACTCACATATTCTCTCTCTCTCTTTCAAATAAATCACTTAAAAAATTAAGAATATACATAACTGTTTAATTGTTGAGGACTTTATCTAGGTATAAACTGTATATAATCTAGCAGAAATCTTTAGAATTATAAGTATGGCTTTATCACCCCTGATTTAGTATCTATACAGTTTATATCCAATTTGAGATTATTTTTCTTCTTTGAAAGAGATTAATGCTTTGCACACTTTGCCAACTTTCTTGGAAGTCTTCCCAAATTAGCATTAAAATAACATTCAAATTTTATTTGTGCAGCAAACAAAACATTTGATCAATTCAAATGAGACATGATTAGCACCCATTTGCCTAATCTCTTTTAATAATTTGACAGATAATAACCTTCTAACTGGTATCAGTGCTCAGCTCATGTTCCCTTCTTCAGTTTATTTTCAGCAGAGAAGCCAGAAGCCAGCCATTTTAACACAATAAAATGGAAGTCAGATGATGTCAGTCTTCCATTCAAATTCCTCCAACAGGTTCCATCTCATTTAGAATAAAATCTGAAGTTCTTATTATGAATTATGAAGACCTTAATGGTCTGGGCCCCTTTATGTCTCTAACCTAATCTCTTCCACTTTCTCCCTAAATCATATCTATCCCACTGGCTGTCTTGTCTTTGTTTTGTACAGCCCTGCTCTGCTCCACCTCTTTGGGAGTTTTTGCATTGGGTCTTCCTACAGCTTGGCTCATTCAGGTTGAGTTACCTTCTCAGGAGTCTTAAACCACTCTACCCATAATTGCAACCCCCTAGATATTTTAGCCTATTCTTGCTCTTAGCACATACAGTCTGTTTACTTTACTTATCTTGCTTATTATCTAACTTCTCCATAGGACTATAAGTTTCACATGGGCAAGACTTTTTGTCTACCTTGTTTATTACTTCTGTATCCCCAGTGCCTAGAGCAATGTCTGCTTGTTATGGACAGAACGTGTGCGCCCCTACATCCAGATTCTTATGTGGAATCCCTAACCCCCAAAGTGATGTAGTTGGAAGTGGAGTCTTTGGGAAGTAATTAGGTTTGGATGAGGTCAGGAGGGTGAAACTCCATGATGGAATTAATACCCTTTTAAGAAAAGACAGGATACCTGCCATGTGAGGAGGAGACAGTGAGAAAACAGCTTTCTCCAAGTCAAAAAGTGGGCTCTTACCAGACACAACCATGCAGGCATCCTAATCTCAGACTTTTAGCCTCTGGAGCTGTGAGAAAATGTAATTTAAGCCACTCTGTGGCATTCTGTTTTAGCAATGCAAGCCGACTACATCACTGCTCCATAATAGATAGTCAATAGTTGAATGAGTACATACATAAATCAGGGTCTGGAAAGGAAAGATCCGGATAGCTCTGGTGTGGGAATCTTCGCTCTAAGCAGACCACTAATATCATCCATGTTATCCAATTTGGTGGTAAAAAATAAAACCAATGACCTGGAACTATTGTTGACAGTGTTCAATTCAATATTTATTCATTCCATAGACACACGATAGTGTATTGATTTCAAGCAGAGGCTGCAGAGCCAGAATGCTTGGCTTGAATCCTCAGCTTGACCATTTAATACCTTGTGCAAATTGCTTAATCTTCGTGAATCATTTTTAAAATGAGCATAACAATAACAGTGGTCTCAAATATTGTTGTTAGGATTACATAAGTTTATACGTTTAAACCAGTTAGAATTCTTGACACATTTATCGCTCGATAAATATTAGATGTTATTGTTAATCAACTATAGTAAAGTTGCTTAGTCTATTCTAGGATTCACAAATAAGCAAAGATGTGCCTCTAAGCCAAACAGCTACCATTTTCAAATCACTCTGGTTCTATATCCCCTTTTCAGATAAGCAAGCCTGTACAGAATGTCAAAATTAATTCTTTACAGGGAATGAGCAATGCATTTTAACCTTAGAAAATAAAAGATCAATCGTTCCTGATGCTCCTGAATCTTTCAAAGGTCACAACTTCCTAAGGAAGATACCAGTTATCTGAGAAATTTTGTAAAGCTCTTCCTTGGGTAAAGATACTTCTATCCCTTTTAATGAACAATGTCGACAATCACACAGTCATAGAATATTAAAACTTTTAGAGGTGTAGGAGTTCATATAGGTCACACAGTTTCTGATGAGCAAACTGAAGTCCTAGTAGAGAGTTTTCATAATGAATATTTAATATATAATACAACTCTTAAGGTTTGGTCTATATCCTATTATACTGAAGAGAAATAACTCCTAGTAGTGCACGTTCTATTTGCTTAGACCAAAACTCTAATTGTTTCAGCAAAAGACAATTTTTAAATATATATATAATATATATATTATATATATAATATTTATATATATAAACATATATAATAATACTCCAATGATAGAGAGTATTCAAACATATGTGAGGATGTCAAGAGAATAAATATATATTGGATGCATATGTTTTATATAAAATTTCACATGCCTATGCATAAACAGGGCTACGTTTAACATATAAGGATAGGCATCACTTTCACAAGTCAACTTTTTAGATGCAGAACATCATCCCAGATAAAACTGAAACTAGGTATTGTGGTTACAATGATATAAATAGTAGCATATGATTTTTTTATTAAGAGTATTTGGTAGTGAAAAAAAAGAGTATTTGGTAAATCAAAAATTTTAAACTGCTGTATCTTCATGTAATTGCAAGCAATTTAACATTATGATTTCTTGTTTTTGACTAAAACGAACCATCTTTTTTTTTTTTTTAAATTTTAATCTTTTTTTTTTTTAATTTTTTTATTTATTTATGATAGTCACACAGAGAGAGAGAGAGAGAGGCAGAGACATAGGCAGAGGGAGAAGCAGGCTCCATGCACTGGGAGCCCGACGTGGGATTCGATCCCGGGTCTCCAGGATCGCGCCCTGGGCCAAAGGCAGGCGCCAAACCGCTGCGCCACCCAGGGATCCCTAAAACGAACCATCTAAAGAAATAGCATGTAAATAAGTGAAGAGAAGGTATTTTATAAGAGCCCCCTTTTTTTTTTTTTTTTTGCACTAATTACTCATTACTCACACTGTGGACATAGTATTCCTAAACTGATATAGGGAATCTTAAAAAAAAAATTTTTTTTTTTAAAAACCACCCCGCTCTTCACCTGTACAAGAACTTCAATTGTCTCTAAATTTTATGAGGCTTATTTCTTCTACTTGCTTTCTTCCTCTACTTATGATTTTTTTCTCTGTTTGCAGGACATGATATGTACAGCATGGCGGCATCTTAGCCAATATGCTACGCAAGGGAAATTACTCTTACTCTTGTGGCTATTTGGCAAAAATACTTTTCATGGGAAAGCTTATTTCCTTTTATTAGGATGTCTGAATACTAAATAGTAACAATCATTGAGTTATTTTTAAATGGCATTACTTAAGTATTTCTAAACCTTTAAAGGACCTTGGGAAAACAAGGCTGAGTTCCAGGTTAGAGATTTACTTACTTATTTTCTAATTAGCAGATATCATAACTTGCTGTAACACCCAAGTTGATATTCAGTAGTACCTCATCCAAAAACTAACACCTTTCAAATGTCTATTTAATATTGATGAAACTAAAGCCAATTGGTTAGATTTTTTAAAATTTAGTCATATTTTATATCAAGTAGATATTAGTATATTTTTATATGCAGTAATAGCACTTATGCATGATCCTTGATTGAATCCCAGTTCCCAAGCATCAACTTCTTCCTAGATTAGCTGAGTGCATTGGGCCTATTGAGCCATTAGCTTTTATTGAAGGATAGATGAATATCAGCCCCTGCAGAATAATGAATTAGTTATTGCCTTGTAGCAAAGCTTTTTCCTGGTTTCTCTCCATAATGGGACTCCTTTAACCATTCCTTTTTCTAATGCAGGCAGAGAGTAAAGTAGCAGTCAAAAAAAGAAAATGAGATCTATTGAAATATAATCATCAAGTGGGCATGGCTTTAGCTTCTCACAGTAGGGTGATCTGACATGATTCATCTGTAATAATAATAATAGGTAGCCCTTTGGGGGTCCATGGCAATTTGATATTGAAATATACATGTTCTATAATTGAAGTAATAGCTGTCATTCATGAAAAGGTAGAAAAAAATTTACCTAAAAGGATGTACTATCTGATAGACTAAAATGTTCCTTCATTCTCCAACCTTTTTCTTTGAAGATATTTTACACTTATACTTTTGCAGAATCACTTTCTAGCACATTTTATTATTTCTGGACATCAATTTTAAAGCTGAAATAAAAAGATGTGAATGAAATACTCTGTATAACCACATCTTGGAATTTAACAGATTAGCAACACTTATAGAGAAAATAATTTAAATAGCTGTTTTTCTTTCCTAGAAAAGCTAAATCTTTTATATTTACCATTTTTAAGGTAATTTTTACTGAGATCTTGCAGAATTAGTATACTAACATTTTACTTAAGGGTAATTTAAAAAAATGGGGAAAGATGCTTAGAATGAGTGTTTTTAAACTGGCTATCAGCAGAACCTCAGTCTGTTCTGAACATCTACTCTTAAACGAAAACAGAGACACAAAAAGAGATTTCTAAAACCAAGTAAATGTACAGGTGGTGGGATGCATGGGTGGCTCAGCAATTGAGCATCTGTCTTCGGCTCAGGGCGTGATCCTGGGGTCCTGGGATGGAGTCCCCCATCGGGCTCCCTGCATGAAGCCTGCTTTTCCCTTTGCCTGTGTCTCTGCGTCTCTCTGTGTGTCTCTCAGGAATAAATAAATAAAATCTCTTAAAAAATAAATAAAATCTCTTAAAAAAAAGAGAAAAATCTCTTTCAAGTACAGGCCTTTTCTCCCATGGTAAAAATAAGACAAATAAAGAAAAAAATGAAAATCAGATTTCTCTGGGGGATTAGAAAAAAGCAGCATTTGCAAAGTAACCAGGGAGAAATCAGTCTTCAAAGTTGACAGAGCACAGTGCAACTTCTATAGAGTTCCTAGAGAAAATGTATAGACTTAGAAAAGAAAGTTCTAAAATCTCTGATCCAAGTTTCCATCTTGAGAAGCTTTAAAAGATGATCAAATTAAACCCAAAGTAAGAAAACAAAAATAATAAAATTAAGAGTAGAAAATTATGAAATAAAAAGTACAGGAAAAAAAATCAGTGAAACCCAAAACCAGTTTTTGGAAAAGCCAAACAAAATTGATAGAGTTACAACTACAATGAAAAACAAAATAAGAAAATACCAATTACCAATATTAGGAATAAAGAGGAATAATTACTATAGATTTTACAAGTGTTCAAAAAACAATAAGGGAATATTAATTTTATGCCAATCAATGTGAGAACTCAGATACAACAGAGATATTCCTTGAAAGGCACATGTTACCAAAACAAAACTAATAAAAATCTTTTTAAAAAATATTTTGTTTATTTATGAGAGACACACAGAAAGAGGCAAAGACACAGGCAGAGGGAGAAGCAGGATCCTCACAGGGAGCCCGATGTGGGACTCAATCCTGGGGCTGGGATCACGCCCTGAGCAAAAAGCAGACACTCAACTGCTGAGTCACCCAGGCATCTCAAAATCTTGAACAGTATATACTTAATAACTTGAATTCAAAATTTAAAACTTTCCCAAAAATAAAACATTAGGCTCAAATGATTTCAATGGTAAATTCTAGGAAACATTAAAAAATTATATTGTCATTTCAATAGGTACAAAAACAGCATTTGATCAAACTCCATGCCCATTCATGATAAAAATTCTCAAGAAAATAGAAATAAAAGGAAAATTCTTAAATCTGATAGAGGTCACTTAGGAGAAAAAGAAACCTACAGTTAGCATCAGCTGCAACCCAGTGCAATAACATAAATAAAAGAAAAATAATAAAGATTGAAAAGTAAAATATATTTTTTCCAGACAACATAATTTTGTTCATTATAAAGCCACAGAAATCTGCAAAAAAAGAAATATTAAATCAAGCAAATTATCCAGGTTGTAGTTCACAAGGACAATATATATACATCAGTTGCAGTTTGTTAAATGAGGAACAGTTGAATAATGAAATTTAGAAAACAAAACCAATCATAATAGAATCAAAAAGGGGTTATATTTAGTAAAAAATATATAAGATCTCCATAGAGGTGGAAATGTCCAACCATGGGTTAATTATAAACACAATTTTGGTGTGTGTGTGTGTGTGTGTGTGTGTGTGTAAATGTATATATACCTATTTATATATCCAATGATAAGCTATTAGCAACAAATAATTTACTGTTGATCTTTTCAACATCATGGATGAATCTTTAAAAGATTTTACTCTCTAAAATAACTAAATGAAACCAAAGAGAAAAATGTATACATTGCATGATTAAACTTCTATGAAGCTCAGGAGCAAGCAAATTAATTTATGGTGTTGGAGGTGAGCAAAGTTGGCTTTTGGGTGGGGGGTTGCCTGAAAGGGAACACGAAAAAAAAAAAAAAACGAGGATGGAAATTTTCTACATCTTGATTGGGGTGGTATTTATACCGTTGAACATTTGTATAAAACACATCATACCATACATTTAAGAACTATATTTATTATCTGTAAATTCTATCTCAATACAAAATGTTTAAAAATTCTGGTTTATATTCTTTCCTCTTCTCACGCACCCTTCTCTGCATCCTTCTAAGGGAGGGCAGGGTCAAGTACCTCCACAACACATCCTCCCCTATTGCTCTCTCTTATTCTCTAAGTGATCATTTAATTAGTGCTTCATATGTGCTGGGCATTGTATTAACCACTAAGTATAGAATGTCCATTAAGATAGTATTCCTACACCTGGCTCGCACTAGCTTGTAGATTCCAACTAATGTCATTCAAATACTGTGTCACCAAACCTCCGGAATCCACAGCAAACAACCACCAAATGATGGGTAACTAGCTCTAACTTCATTCCTTTGTCTCTGGAAATAATTTGGTGCCGTGGAAGAAGTATCTCAAGTATAATTCTTTGAACAGAGAGAATTCTTGATGTTCCACTTGTCTCTGCCACAAACTGTCCTGTGACTTCAGGACAGTTATAAATGTGATAAAAGTGGATACTGCAAGTACACCCAGTGATAAAACAAAGAGGCAAGCGCAGAGTGTGAAGTACCATGGACCAGTTTATATATTTTAAAAGGTAACCTAAGGATTGTGGAAAGTCATTATAGCTGTGTGTGTGTGTGTGTGTGTGTGTGTGTGTGTGCATGCGTACATGCGCACAGCAAAGTGGAGTGGGGGTGGCATTACATTTTTTAAGCAGCAGAAAGACAAGTTCAGTTTTGCCTTAAAATAGATGACTATGATCACAAGATGAGGAAAGACTGGGGGATGAGATATTAAACATAGATTACTTTAAGGCTATTACCCTCAGTTAAGAAACTATGAGGGCCTAAAACCAGGAGTGGACTTGAGATATTATTGAGGAAAAATATATAAAAGTGATAATGGAAGCTACATACAAAGCCATGGTCTGAGATATTTCTTAGGTTTCTGGCTTGAATGACCAGGTCGATGGCTTGCCATTTTCTAAGACAGAATGTAAGAAGAGATTCTTTACCTGGGAACTGGGTTAAGTTCAGTACTAGACTATAGAGTTTCAGATGACTGTGGGACATCCCATGAAGCTCTAAGCAGGTAGCCAGTTAGTAGAAAGCAAAGCAGACGATGCTGAGCTGGAGACAGTTGTGTGTTGCCCTCTAACAAATGCAAGTTGAAGGTATTATTAAGCTCATTCAAGAGGAATATAGAGTATAAACAGCATGGAGGCAAGCCAAGGACACAGAATAATTTGGACTTTTAAATGGAGTTATTAAAAAGAGATAAGCCCATAAATAACCATCCTAGAAAGAGTGGCCAATAAAGTAGGAGGAAAATCAGAAATCTTATTGAAGCCAAGGGAAAAACGTTCAGAGAAAGTTAGTCAACACAGTACATTGCCCGATTAGCCTCCCCAAGGGACATTATGAAGCCAGGGCCCATTCAAGTCCGATCAAACTTAATGGATCACTTGGTAGCAATGGACATATAGCAGGAAGAAGAAACGGAGATTTATGTAACTCTTACCGTGGCTGAACCTATACCCCACCGCAAACCTTCTTTCTCCTTCTTTAATAGGACATTTGATAAAGTAGGAGTGTTATCCTCCATTTACCACCATGACTCAACAAAATGCGCAACTGCTACTTCCACTTCACAGAGAACTAACAGAAATTTAGCAAACAGCCTAGATTTTAAGTGGCAGAGCCAATATTTGAAGTAAGTTTCATAAGTAAATCCAAGCCTCCTTCTACTGTGTAGGATAACAGCTTGTCTCCTGCTTCTACCACCATCTTCCTAAGAAGCGTAGCTCAGTGAAAACAGTAAGTTTGGTAGAGGAAATTGCAACTATTTGAACCCACAAATCATAGATCAAAACTAACATACAGTCTCATGTTGTAATAATCATGATCCTTGGGAACTGATATCAAAATTGATCCCAGGCATCTTTTTTTTCTTTCTCCTTTAGAAAATGGAGAAAAAAAAAATGTAGAAATGCATAAATAACAGTTAACAACAGAGCGCTTGCCACGGTCAAATGGTTTTAAGCACTTTATATGTGGTAACTCCTTTAATTCTCCATCAGTCCCTTAAGCTGGCATGGCTTCTATCATCTTATCTCTAGAGATGAGGAAACTACAACCACAGACATGAAGTGTTATGCTCAAGCAGGTTTCCAGAGCTGCATCTGAGTGGATATATGCCGTGAACCTAGGATTCAAGCCTCTAGATCCAATGACTCTCAAGATTAAAGTCCCGCTGCACAACAATCATTCAGATGGTTCAGTGAGACCTAAAAGAACTGCCTAGACTCACTGTCCTCAAAACTATATGCTGATCCGGGTGTTCTATTGTTTGAAGTTCATTACTACACACTTGTGTTTCGGGGATCGGCTTTGCTTGCTCCTGACATCATCCACTAAAATCAACTTATTTTTACCTCCGTGTGAATTAGATTAAAAAAATGAAATAAAAAAATGAAATAGAGGCAGCTGGTGGGCAGGTGACACACAGAACAAAGGGAGGCGAGAGAGGAGCGGAAGGAAGGGATGAACAAGGTTGGATGTTTGCACAGGACCTTTCTGGTTTAAAGGCAGTTTCTTATAAAGAGATAAGGGCGGAGCTCAGCCCTAGAATTCAAGCCTCAATTTTAGCTGTTAATCCATCCAATAGCAAAATCTATCTTTTCTTTGTTCCACTGTTTAAATTTCCTAGGAGCAGGGATATATTTATTCACCTTAATTTAATATTCTGTTTGTGAGACTAGATTTTTGGTAAACCATGACTAATTACCTTTGGTCTCTAGGAAGCAGAATAGCAGAGTCCATAGCTCTGCAAATTTCAGCTGCAAAATAAAGGAAGCTCCATGTTTGGCTGTTTGTTTATAGATAAGAAAAGAAATGGTCAAATTTGCCAATGAGAAGACATGATCTGTCCCTGCAGGGCATATCTGCTAAGAGAGAGTATGAACGAGTCCTATTATGAGTGTTCTGAATATGATCCAGCTCTATCCTTTTATGCCTTTTTTCTCATCTATTGTTCATTCTCTTTTTTCTGGCACTCCAACTTGGAAAAAGGAAAGAAAAAAAAATTGAGGTCTGAAACGTCAACCAAATCTTTTTTAACGTTTAGTGGCTCTAGGAAAAAATGTGGTATTTTTGTTGTTACTAGGTTTTGTTGGTTGCTGGTGTTTTAAAGAGGGACGGGTAAAAACTGCAAGTACTAATTTAAAATAGAAACTGTTTCATCCCCCAAACAATTGCTCTATGGGATATCTAATACCATAGAAAACCAAAAGACAGATTCCCAAGTAGATATGCGTTATCTTGGGCGTCTGTGAAGTGATCAATTATATCCTTGATTTGAAATTCTATTATTTATTTTAGTAAAAACATTGTCCATTTCTCAAGGAGTAAAATGAAATTAGAGAATACATATTTGATGTAGTCATTAGGTACTTTAAAAAAAAATGACTACAGCCAAGTAACTAGAAACGATACTCAGTAATCAGAGCTTGCTAGTCTTTCCAATAGTAAATTAATAGTTCACATAATCATCTGTATTCCTTTAGTCTTCAAAGCTAATGCCTTATTGGCTTGCACCTTCTTCAGTGTCTATAGGGTGACCAAGGCCACCTGGGCAACACAAGTAACAGGAAGAAGATGACCCTTCCAGCTGGTGGCAAAAGCTGTGAAGCCCTGTGCATCTAGACAAAGGTGCACCCTACCTGTCCTATCACTTTTCCAACTTTCCCGTGAAGTTAGACTCAGATTTTCTTGTTCCATTTAAGCTGTAACTACTGTCAACATTCTTGCTGATGCTTTGTCCCACTAAAAAACAAAAACAAAAACAAATTAAAAATATAAAGATGCGAAGAAACAAATTAACAAGTGATTTCTAACTTTAAAGCTGGTGATTCCAATACTATGAACTGGAGGTCCACACAGAAACCATGTCTTCTTTTTGCTTAAACTTCTTCAGTGGCTCCCTATTGCCTGCAGGATAAAGTCCAAATTGCTTAACAAGGAATTAAAGGCTTTTTATAATTTTTCTGCTACCCACACTTCCAGTCTCATCTCATCCGTTACCTCACACTGAACCTCTCCTACTACTACTAGAGAAAATATCTGGCTCCTCCTTGAGTATATCGTGGATTTTTATTGCCCTGCCTTTGTGCAGACCGTCTGCAAAATAGTCATGCTAGTGAACGGAGATAGCATCACCTTGGTGACTATAAGAGCATGGGTTTGCCTTCAGATTGCCAGGATTTAAATCTTGGCCATATCTCACATTAGCTGTGTGACTTCGGATAAGTGAATAATCTTCTGTAGCTCAGTTTTCTTACTGATAAAATTTGGTCCATAATGAGGCATCTCGCAGAGGATTGAAAAATGCTTAACTCTGTGGGCATTTTTCTGAAGCAATCATTTGTTTTTCCATTACTGTTTACATCTCTTATTACTTTTTTATTCATGCCTTATCAATTTGTACATTATAGGTATCTGTGTCTTGATAACCTATAGTGCCTAAAACCTACAGTGTCTTTAAGTAACAGAATTACAGTGACTGACTTAACATGGTACTACAGTTATCAGCATTACAATTATTTAAGAAAACATAAAATGGACCATATTGCTAGGGTCCATTTGAAATATCAGGGTTGTGCATGCCAAAAAGCACCAGTAGGTAAAGTATCAAGTATCTGAGATTATCTCAGAGTGATGAGATTATAAGTGATTTTTTTGTGTGTGCGTGGCTTTCTGTAGTTTGCAAATTACTTACAATGTTGTTAATATGAAAATGGTATAAATATTTTTAATTTTTATTGTTAGAATCTCTTCATGATAAGAACACTTAACATAAGATTCCCCCTCTTAAATCCTTAAGCGCACAATACATTATTGTTGTCTGTAGGTACAATATAGTACAGGAGACCTCTAGAGCTGATTCAACTTACCAGCTTGTGAAACTGAAACTTTACACCCATTGATTATGATTACTCCTAGGCTCCTGACAGTTACCATTCCTCTCTTTGGTTCTATGAATTTGATTATTTTAGATACCTCAAGTAAGTGGAATCATTCAGCATTTGTCTTTTTATGAGTGGCTTTTTCATTTAACATAACGTTCTCAAGATTCACCTATGTTGCATTTTACAAAATTTCATTCTTCTTTAAGGCTAAATAGTATTCCATTCATCTGTCAATGCACGTTTAGTTTTTTTCCATATCTCGGCTATTGTGAATAGTGCTGCAATGAACATGTGAGTGTGGGTACGTATGGAATGAGAGAAAATATTTGCAAAACAAATCTGATAAGAGGCTCATCTTCAGATATATAAGACAATGGCATGAACATTGAAAAGGTTTTAAAATTCTGACTCACTGGAACTAAACCTAAAGCAGACTCAAGCAAAAGAGATAAACAACTGGGTTTATAATCTGCTTGGAACTGATGAACAGTCATGATTTATAATGCCTATTTCATTGCAAACTATGTGTTTATCTTATGTTTTTTTTTTTATTGGAGTTCAATTTGCCAACATATAGCATAACACCCAGTGCTCATCCCGCCAAGTGCCCCACTCAGTGCCCGTTCTTATGTTTGTTTTGAAGCAAGTATTTTCGCTAGCATGACACTACAACTCCTGAACCATGACTAGAATAAAACTCAAGTTCACAAATGGAACAAAGAAAGGAGAAATCCTTCAGGCTAAAGAGTCAAGTGGAATTAAATGGAGAGATTAGAAAAGACAGGATAGTAGGAGTCGTGGAAAACTTAACAGTGGAATGAAGTGGTCTGCTAATGGTGCAATCTGTGAGAAAATGGGGGTAGATGGACATGCACCTGCTTCTACTGACTTTGTCTAATGACTTTTTTTTCCCCTTTCCAGTCTTAATTTTTGTGTTGTTTCTGTTTTTAATTTGTTTTCTTCATGGAAGGTTTTTGGTTTTTTTCTCTTCTTATACAGATTTCTTATTCTTTCCAATGGCTACTCTATATTTTTTTATTCTCTTCAAATCTCTGGATTCCCTTCTTCACCCTCACTTAGTTGCTACCATTGGATAAGAACTACTTCAGCTTACAGTTATTAAACTTTCCTGTATCTATGGCTTTACTTTTTCCTTTCTTTCTTTCTAGTTACAATGGGAGAAATAACAACTCCTCTGTGTTTGGGATCCCATCTGCTTTGTCTTCTCAAAAATATCATTGTTTCACTTATCTCTTTCTTTTTATACTTTCAAATCTGACTTCCCCTCCAGCTCTTTCTAATTTGCACCTTAACATGATCACATTTCATCAACATTTAAAAATAAATAGCCCCCTCCAAAATCTTGTTTATCACTATGGTTTTTCCACTCACTACTCTCTTTTCTCATTATCAAATGAAGCAATAAAAAAAAAAAGTTTGTGCTCAGAGTCTCAGCATCTCTACTTCTTACTTCTCAATAGGTTTCAATTTGGCTTCCCCTCTTTCCATTCCACTGGAACTACTCTTACTGAATTCACTAATGAGCTCCATGTTACTAAACCAAGTGGATGTCTCTAAAGCTCATTATCTTCATGATATCACTTCTTCAAATTCTGTTCCCGTATCTCTGTCCTCTATTTATCGGTCTCAATATTGTCTTTTTCTTCTGAACTGTACCACTAAATGTTAGAAACTACCAGGATCCTCTTCTAGATTCACTTCTTCTATATCCTTTCATCTATGGAATACTATGTGCTCTAAGACTTCAGTGATAGACTGAATGCTGGATTTCTAGAGCTCTCACACTGCTTCTTATTTCAAGATTCTCATATCCAACCATCTGTTTGACATTTGGATGGCTCACAGTCATCTCAGATTTAATATGCATAAAACCTCTCCTCACTCTGTAAATGACACCATCTTCTGCCCAATTCAAGCTAAAAACCTGGCAGATTCTCTGTCCCTTCCACTCACAACCACTTAATCACCTAGTATTGTTTCGTCTATCTTGTAAATGTCTTTCAAGTACATCCACATCATTCTATCATCACTGCTAATAATATTTTTAAAACATTGTTATAAACATTTCTATTGCATTTCTATAATGCCCTCTAACTCTGGAATTTCCTAATCTATTCCTTCTTGGATACCGCCAAATCCGTGACTTCCATGAAGCATCAAGACATATCATATGCTACATACGGGGACAAATACTATAGATACTTCAGTGAATTCAATTCTGAGCCTGGGCCCTGCTACAGATTAATTTATAGCTTTGTTAAGGATGGTGGCAAGTAGAGGGAAAAATAGATTTGACTAATAACAATTTCACGTCTTGTTCAATCTCTCATGGTTTCAGACCAGAATAGCCAATGGCCTTTAGGCAGTTAGAAATTTATCTAAATGTCAAAAGTCAAATTTGTTCTCTTCTCCCCAGTATAGAGAGTAGAGCAGAATATTAGCATCAGAGTAGGTATTATCTTATGAATCTTTGTGATAGCTGTGAGAAAAAAGAAACAATTATCACACTTTTTAAAGATGAGGAATTAATGTACATAATGAAAAGATTGGAAAATTAACCAAGGTCTCATTTTGACACTGAGCTACAATGCTCTGCATTCAGAGCAAGAACCTACAACTTTTGTGTGGGTAGCACATGAGAGGAGTAGTTCACAGTGGAATTAGAGACTGCTTTATGTAAGGGGTCATTTGTGTTGAGGCTGGGTGCTCATAATTCAGGTGGTAGTTTAAGGCAGTTTAGTAAAATTTTAAAGCTAATGAGATTATCTGATCCAACACTCCATTTGTAAATTGAAAGGTTAGACAATTTGCTTGCCTGAGATTACACAATAAGGCTTTTTGAGATCTAGGACCTAGATCTGGTTCTTTTGGTCCAATGCTTATTTCAATGCATATTCCTCTTTGCTTTCCTTTAGCCTTTTTTGCTTTGTAAGAGGACTCATGTTCACACATTTCTTTTAAATCGCAAACTTGTGGTGTGAGCTTTTAAATATATTATTATAAATATTCCAGCTTGAAGTGGTTTATTTAAATTTATCTTGGAATTTAAATGTTTATATAGGAGGAAGACAATAATTGACAATGTCTTCTCAGGGTGTCAGGAGCAGTCTAATAATATTAATAAAAACAGAAGAGTCAGGAAGTGATTTTGAATGACAAGAATCTGGCTGGGGCCGCTTGTCTAACTAAATCAGGTCCAGGCTTAAGGCAAATAAACAATAGGCCAGGCCCAGAAACAGAGCACTAAGTGGGTTAGAGATTCTGACAGAAAATGCAGCGCTCTGGCTTGTTCCCTGAGAGAGAGGTATTAGGGCACATTAAAAGACTCCTCAGAGCTCCTGGATGACTCAGTGGGCTTTGTCTTGTCTGATGTAACTTCATATTAAAGAAACTTTACCCTTTTTGTGCCAGATGGGACATTTTCAGGGTTGGTTAATTAATAATTTTGGTAAACATGCCCAGACAACGCATCCCTTAATTGTGGTCACTACATTGTTAACATTTTTAGAGAATGCAGCAGTCTGATTAGATGATATTTATCCAACCTCTTCTCATCGGCCATGGCATCCCCTAGAGGACTTCTCTTTTCATGGATCTGAAGCCAGAATTTAGCCTAATTTCAAGGTTCATGACGCTGTGTGCCTCTCTCAGATCTTCTCTTTTAAAAAGGGAAAGGAGTAGACTAAAACGCTGCAGATAATTAAACTCAACAAAGAACAAAAAGGACCAATCAAGCTTATCTTTGAGTCTTAACCTCTTTTATTCCACCAGATATTGCAGTTGTCTTCTGTTCCATGATTCTACAGTTTGTATATTTTATACATATAATTTATATGGCCTGAGGTTAAGACTATACTGTTTCCATGTGTACAGGTGATTAGTCATGTTTGACAAGCCTGATGAGGAAATAATGGGAATACATTATTGGGTACCAGACATTTAAAGCTTAAAGGCCTCGGGATTGATTGCTTTCTCAATGAGAACAGGCATGACAAATTGCTTATGTGATTTTAGTCACAGTCACACTTTCCAGAGGATCATATAGATAGACATGATCTGACGCTGAGATTTTTATAATGGCCATTTTCCTTTGTATGTGACTTATGTCTGTGTCAATAATGCTTAGAGCAGAAGCCATGTTGGGTGGCCTGCAGTTTAGTCATGTGCTAATTTACCATTTGGGTAGAGTTTCTCCCTGACTGGAAGAAGCTTGGGACGGTCATGGGGACTCCACCTCTGGGTTCCCATGACCTAGGCTGCAGGGTCAGAGAAAATTTCCAGAAGGAGGTAGCACCGGAGAGGTTTGGGGAAAAAACACAAATGTGAATTTCTAGTGGAGTGAGTTGGACCATTGTATGTTGAAAGAACAGAGGATCAAAGTTCAATTTTTGGTATGTTAAATAGTTTTCCGTTATTAAAGAGAACTTGACTTGTTCTTTTGAGGATGGTATCAGGATTGAAAAAAAGTTTGACTAAAATAAGATGTGAATTAGGAACTCGATCTATAATAATTTATTTAAAGAATAGAAATAGAGAATGTTAGGGTCAAAAGGTAGGGTATCATAACATATTTTTAAATTAGCTTCTTTTATCAAGGCTTTCTCCAGGATGGAGGTGGTGGTTAATAGTTATAAAGAAACAAAATCAGATGTAAATGCATAGGGATTCATGGGATAAGGATTCTTAAAACGGGTAATGATGATACATTGCTCTAAAACGTGGAATTATGCCCTCCCTCAGGAATAAATTGGCCAAAAATAATTTGGATAAGGGACTGCTAAGCAAAAATTATCTATAATAGATCATGAAATATAAACTCATATCAGAAGTCTTTGGATTTGATAGGGGGCTAGTCTGGAACAATATGTATAGATTTTCTGAGTACCTGTGTTAAATATCAAAAGTGAGATGATGATCATAGGAATGATGAAGATAATAATGCCTTCCTGTTATAATTTAAAGGCTCAGAGTTTTTATTTTCTCTGTAGGAAAAAATAGCATAACTAGTTTAAAATGAAATGTATAGGGCTACATAATTTGATGGGGTTTAAAAAGCTACTTAGCATATTATAGACATCTATGATTGTGCATTTATTGAGTAGGTCATGGAAGGTGTTATACCCAGAGTACTGATTGCAGATGATAATTGCATTAATCACTCTTACTTTTACAAATCTAATTCTCTACTGCACTCATTGAAATAAAAGGTCAGATATCTTCCATTATAAAATTCATCCATGCAAAGGATTGTGAGAAAAAGAATACCCAATTAACTAAAGACAAAACAGCTATCTTCCCATTGTCTAAAAATATCCGCAGTTAATGCTCGGTGTTTCTGGTTTTCTGTACATTATGTAATATAAATTAAAAAACAAAGAGTTATGTACATATGTATAAAGAACTTAGTATACCCTTTTTTTTAATTTGTCACAGCAACAAGTATTTTCTCTATCATTGTATTCTGAGTGAATACAAAGAACAATTTTTACAACTGTGTAAGATTGCATCCAGAGGATGTTTATCCATTTGGTATTGTTAAATGTTTATATTGCCTCCTGTCTTTAATTTGTATAAATAAAGCTAGAAAAACACCATGTGCTTAATGCTTTTCCTATACCAAATTTTTTTTCTGGCTTAGACTAACTTCCTAAAAATAATTTATCAGGTAAAAAAATTGCTTTCCAAAATATTTTCATTTAAATTCGGATCAGTCAAATATTAGACAGCATTTTTTTCTAACAATATATAAGAATGCTGAATGTTGTTTATGCTATTTTTCTATTGACTATTTTAGGTAAACGCTGCCTAAAAGTATTTTTGCTTAATTTCTGTGAGTTATACTTATTTCTATTTCCAGTCTTAGCCATTCTATTTGCCAGAGCTTGCAACTCATGGTTAGATAAAGTATAGACAGGCATAAAATGCAGAAAGAACACAGCTTTTGGCTTAAGAAAACCTCAGTGCAAAATGTGAGTGTGATCATATGACAGGAGCTTGGCAAAATTACAAAACAGTCTGCATTGCAAGCCCTTTGTGATAAAATAGGCATAATATTTGTTATATCTAGATTAGTTTGAGAATTAGCATAGATCTTTATAAAAGGCTGGCATGTATTAGATTTTCAGTAAGTGTTTACTTATATTATTCTAATTGTTGTGTTTCTTGCTATCACTGATGTTTCTATCGGGATGACGAGGGATTACCATGGTATAGTTATTGAACAGAGGCTGTCTAGCCAGGAAGCAGGTTTCTAGTCATTCCTTTGACACTAGTCCCTTTGCATGTAGGTTGGGCTGGTCACGTGATACTTTAGGCCCTGTCCCATTGAGACATCTTGGATAACCACCATGCATTCTCTTATCACTCCTAATGTCTGGGTTTGCATTCCCTGAGTGGATTCTCACGTCGATCACATGAAGATAGCAAAGCCTTTGTCATCCTGGATCTCAGAATGGCTGTGTAAAGTAGAATTTTCTCCTTTTCTGCTGTCACCTGACTTCTACTTGAGTGAGAAACCAGGTAATTGTGTTAACTCTAAGACCCTAGGATTTCTCCGTTATATTTCTAGTGTTTCCTTGTACTCAGAGAAATTGCTATCAGAAGCGATGTGGTGTCATAAAAGTAGATGAAACTCTGTAGCATTGGCTCAATAATTGGATACTGGGTAATAAGGAAATGGATATTGGTGTCTGGAAAGCCCATTCATGTTATACAATGACAAAATATTGGGTTAAATTGTCACACAACAATTTGGAAGGCAGGGCAGGAGACCCATGACTTTGTCTCTTAGGAATGAGGATGGAAATAGAATGTTAGGAGTTGCAATAGGCAGCATTTAGCAAGCATTAGATGAAAGAGACCAAGAATTAGCCAGTCTGTCAATTCCCTCAAATTGCAGGGGGCTGAGGTAGGGGACTTCGACTCAATCAGAAATCCAGCTGAACGCAGTTTGCCATCTTCTAACCATTTTCCCTGGATGTTGACAAGTTGTTGAGAAAGGAAGTTAAAGAGAAGATTGCATATGTGAGATACGCTGTTGGTCTCCTTTTTCAGGGACAGAAAGGGCAGTAGAATAAGTCTCTACTACCTACATTCCACTGGTCACAGCTCAGTAACAACCACCCTTGATTCCATAGGGCTATAAAATAAAACCCTTGCCTGGACAGTTTCTTCCCAGTGACAGCTCAACTCCAAGGAAGTAGAGGCAGCATTTTTGCTTGACGAATAGCTAATTCCACCATAGCTATTAGATTAGTCCTGTAATATTTCAGGATTTATCTGTTGGAAGAGAGTACTTAAAATTATATGGGGATTTTTCATCAGCAAGTCAGTAATGTTTGGGGGTCGGGGCGGGGGAGGCTGGAAATCATTGCAAAGGCAACCGCTCTATCCTGGTGCTCCACTACCAATACTGAAGGGGATAGGATGGGTTTCAGGGTCAATGGGGGCTTGTTTCTCTATCTTAAAGGCAGCTCAGGTACCTGGATCCTGATGCTCAGTTCTGCCTCTGTGGCCATGATATTTGATATCCTCATTGACTGGGATTGAGACCTGCTCTCTGGCTATGCTGTCCTTCTCCAGGCCTCAGTAACTTAAAGCCTGTTCATGCTGGGCTTCTGTTCTTTTAGTTGAACAAGCCCTTATAGAAGATATGGGTTTGCCTGGGATGTCTGTACTCAGATTTGTTCAGGATTTTTGCCTTCAGATTTGAAGGCAAGAAATGAAAGGTCTAAGGTCTAAAAGGGAAACCAGGTTTTCAAAGTATGAGTTTTCTATGAACTCAAGAACCTTCTTTCAGCTTTGTCAGAAATGCCCTTCTACTGGAGAAAAAGAAAGCTCTATTAGGTGCTGCTGCCTTGACAAGTTTAATAGGAATAGGCCTACAAGACAGGAGACAGATGCTCCTGTACTTGAAATACGCAGCTGGTGTGCCAGAACTAACATCTCCCTTCTTTGCTACCATTGGTTTCATTAACCTTCAGATCTCCTTTTATTATTCTGTCTTAAACTAATATTATTCCCTCAAGAGTCTGGCATGAGCAACAGGAACATGAATAATATCAATAATTGTGTTAACCAATTAAGCTATCATTTAGCAGAGGCCTAAAGTTTACCCTAAATCTGAGATAGGTATGGAGGTCAAACTACAGGACTGCATCTTAGCTCATGTGATACGATTTCCTAGTTTATCTTTTTTCCTCATGCCTAGATAATTTTGTTCAATCAGCATGAAACATACTGCTAAAATCCCTAATGCTGCTATATATTCAAACACTCCTAAAAGCACATTGGAAAAATGGAATAGGAGCCCCATTTTAATCTCTTCCACGATCTTAGCAAGATGACTTGCTAAGTCATGACCTAAAAACATGACTTAGGGACACCTGGGTGGCGTCTGCCTTTGGCTCAGGTCATGATCCCGGGGTCCTGGAATCGAGTCCCGCATCAGGCTCCCTGCAGGAAGTCTGCTTCTCCCTCTGCCTGTGTGTCTGACTCTCTCTCTCTCTCTCTCTGTGTCTCTCATGAATAAATAAATAAATCATTTTTTTAAAAAGGAATATGGTAGAGAATTAGGAAGTGGGATATCAAAATATATAGAAAGACCTCTGAGTACTCCCAACTATTTATTTTGCCCAGTATTTTATTTCTAATCCTTGTTTCAAGTGCTTCATTCTTTATTCTGAAAATTCCTCCTTTTCCTCAATTTTATTTGGATATGCCAATAGATCGTATTGGTGGTCAATAGCAGAACTTATTATAAAATGCAGTTAATAATCAGATCAACCATTTCCCAGGCACACACTTCTCACATGCCGGGAGGAATTGCTTTGTGGGCTCTGTCTCTCCTGTCATATGGTAGCAGCTTACAAGGTGCTTGGTCAAGAATGTGTTTCTTCTGGGAAAACTCACATTTTCACAATTTCAAGTCTGTAGCTCACTGAGAATGGATCAGGAAACCTGCTTTGAATACAACAATCCTAAGCACTTTTCCTCCCCTTTCTACCAACAGAAACATGTTATTGTTATACTAGGGGATAGGTTTTGTTTGTTTTTAAGTAGGCCCCATGCCCAGCATGGACCCCTGGCGGGGCTTGACCCATGATCCTGAGATCAAAACCTGAGCTGATATCAAAAATCAGATGCTTAACCAATCCAGGAGTCCCCATTTATTTTTTATTTAACTTTCATTCCTTTTGTTACATCCTTTAATTAATTCTTTTCATTTTCATCCTTTTGCAATTATCTGTACTTGCTCTCCCCTACATTCCATGCTTATAGCACAGACCAGTGCAACAGTAGCTACCGTTCTCCCTTTCTTTAAAAAAAAAAAGTGCATTTTGGGGGTCAGTCAAGCATGCTTCTAGAGCCCACAACCATAACTGATGAGGACTCAGCTTCTGCAGACCAGATGTTAATCCTAGTTCCTACTGCTGTTGTTTATTAGGAGGTTAGACTCTCCCAGACTGTCTTTTCTAGAAAAAGAAGAAAAAAAAATTTTTATTCTAGAAAAATAAAAGGTGGTGGTGGGGTGTCCACATAAGTGGTTTGCATAACTCAAGGTTATGGAGAAGAATGATGTATTATTAGCAAGTACAGAGTTAATAACATTTTTTATTGTTATCATTGCATTACTATGGGGATGAAAGAACTTGCTGCTTTATAGGCAATCAGATCCACACAGTCCTGATTTGGGGACCAAACTTGCATGCAAGTAAGTCATCCGTTCATATTCTAGGATTTCTGGGATGCTAAACAGGGACGGGTGAAATATACTTTTCCCTCTTGCTCAGTGATGCCTGAAGGTAATTCCCTTGAGTGTCATTATTTTGACTTAAGGTATTTTAGTCTCTGTTAACATGCAAACAGCCCTGGGAGCATAGACATATTTATGTAGTACCTGTATGCATGATCTTTCCAGTGACTTTCTTAGACCTGAGTTTCATTATTCAGGAGCTAGGACCTTGAGGGACTGGGTTTGGGTTAGCGGTGGGTTAAGTACCATAACACTGCCGAACTTTCATGACCGTTTTTGTTCTGAAAGTTTAGGACTCTTGTTTCCTGGTGACTTGTAATTTTTTTTTTTTTTACATTCATAACTACTCATTGTAACCTCTGGCCACTAATTAATGTAACCATTTAATTGAATGTAAGGGAAAACTGGTAGAATGATGAAGCATTTTACCTTTTTTTTTTTTCCTAAGCTGGAAAGCAAGCCTTACATTCAGATGCTAAATTGTGACAGACACATTTCTAGTGGCATATGGCTCTTTGGAAGTCTTCCCTGGTTGGAGAAACTGGCAGTTCTGAAGTCACCTCTGGTTAGTCATATGGCTGGCTTGCTGATGGGCTGTCTGAAGCCTCCAGCAGATTTTGAGAATCATCACAACATATTTGATTCACATTGAATCTTTGGTGTCACTGTAAGCAATGGAGTTACTTTCTTCTTCCATCAAAAGTGCCTAAAATTTTAGGGTGAGACCTAGTACAGTAGTTTGCTTTTGAAACATCAGAGCCCTCATCACCAATTTCCATGAAGTATCAGATATCCAAATATTCTTTCTTGGATAAAGGTGTCAAGACAGATTTCCCAACTCAGTTGGTGGTAATTGGGCTGAAAACTACTTCCCTCCTGAATCATCTCCTACAAGGGGCTAAGTAAGCCTTTCTACTTGAGCCCAACTCACTTCAAGAGAGGAGCTTTTCACAGCTCTGTGGCTTGGGAGTCCCAAAAGGGACTCAAATGCACAATACGTTCATTTTCTCTGTGTAAAGAATTTCTGAGAGAGAGACAACTCTGAAAGTATAATCTTGGTATCAAAGTCTTAATGATGTAAGATGTTTCTCAGAAGGCAATTTGTAAGCAGGTCAAGGTCTTTCCCTTTGGAAACAATAGGTCTGTTTTCATCTGCACCAAATGTTTATATTATGATTTATTTTATGGCTAAATATTGGGCCAAAGGATTAAACTAACAAGATAAAGGTAGCAGTGGTACATATAAAACACTGTAGCAGATTTGTGTCACCACAAATTGCAAACATAACTGGATTTTTTTGTTGCTTTTAAAAGAAAATGTACTTTCTCATGTACTTATTTGCCCGCCTCCCTCCACCCCCCGCTGCAGAGGTTTAAATAGTTTTGTAGTCCTGAAATGGGTGTAGGTTACAAAATATGATTTTGTTGGTAAAAGTGAGGCTACATAAATATTTATATAGGAAGTGGTTCTAGTGGAAAGGGTCACTTTGGGGAATCAAAGACAGAGTAGTTTTCTGGTTTCATCACAATGGAACTTAATTTAAATTACATGTTAATTTTGGATAAGTTCTGCAACTTCACTGGGCCTCTACTTATTCATCTGTCACTTGGGTACTGAAGTATATTAACTTACATGTTTCTTGGGAGGCTAGAATGAAATTAAAGTAGTAAAGGTACTTTAAAATTTGAATGTGGTATCTAAAGGTGGTTATTTAGTATCTTAGACATCATTAGCAAGCCATTTTTCTTGAGTACTTAATCATAGATATGATTAGTCCTAAACATAATTATGCCTCTCAGACCAAATTTCATCTGGATTTAGTCTGTGCATTAAAACAAAGAAACACCCTGACTTCTACTTTCTGATAGATCGATCTTCATACATGAGCTTTTATTCTTCTGAACTTTAGTTTCAGTCTCAGTTACAGTATTATAGTAGCGCCTGTCTCACAGGAATAATGCAAGGATTAAGTTTTTGAGCTGCTATAGAATCACATATACACATTCACCATATTTTATCATTTAGGCAGTGTTATGCTAATCGTTATTACAATGCCACTATACTTTTAAAGCACCCACTCCTCAGTATATTGCATGATACCACAGTGCAGGAAAAGTGGATGTAAATCAACAGCAGCAGTTGGAAAAAAGTAGCTTCTTTCCAACCATATAGTACAGTTTGTTTTCTGGCAGCACTTTTAGCTTTCATCTTATTTTAATCCTCCAGGTTGGGAAAAAAAAATCAGAGCTAGTTTACAAAAATGTTTCAAAGTATCTTAGTCTTGTACAGGTTTTATTTTTAAAATCCCATTGTAAACAACAAAAACAAAGCACACTTGAAGTTGATTTTTTTAATGTAAGGGGATTTTTCCATTTGAAGCACATTCCTAAATATTACCTTCCTGATTACTAGACAGACTACTGATTAAAATCTTCAATGGTACTATGGACAAATGCATATAAGGAAATAGTTTCTAGAAGCCTTCAAACTAATTTTTCAGTGGCCCACATATAGGTTTAATCATCCACATCTATAAAATCTCTAGTTGTGTTTCTAGAAGGTAAAGTTTGACAGTGGGTTTTCATGTACATGTGCTCTTTAAAGCCAGATGAGGAAAATGAGAAAGCAGACAAGAGACTCCTGTCAGTGACAACTCTAAGTGACAAGAGGTCATATCTTACTTTGTTCTCCATATTTTTGCCCCTCTTCTGTCTATCTTAGCCAGTCAGCAAGGACCACTATTTCTTTGTCTCTGGAATTTTGCAGAGCTGAAAACAGAATTGTTTTTGAAGGCAAAGAATCTCCTGGTTTCTGATAAAGGTCTGCAGGAGAAACACAGAGAGCTTCAGGGCACACTCAGAAGAGACTCTCCCCTCCTGTGAGCTGCTGCAGAGAACCACACTCACTTTGGCAACTGCTCTGGGGCCCTCAGGATGCAAAAAGGACAACGTATTTGCAGCCCCAGAAGGAGAAGCTCGCGCATGAGGAAGGCCAGGGGTTGGCAGAGAGGTCAGTGCCGTGTCAAGGTGGACTTACTGCAAACAAGGGCACATTTCACAGCTACTCTTGTGCATCCAGATACAGAACAAAAACACAAAAAAAGAGAAAGCATTCCCCTCAAACCGCCACCACAAAGAGCAACTATTTTACATGTAAATGGTTCATCAATACATATGTTGCAAAATAGAGCTTTCCTTTTCTATTAAGAATTCTGGCTATTTTATGTTTATCTAATGTATTCAAATAAGTACATTTAAATAAAATCTTTTAGAAGATGTTGGGAAATAACTCATTGTTCTAAAAGTTGCTAAAAAGAATTGAGGATTTTTATCCTGAATATCTTATCTGGAGTATGGCTTAGACACGAAAATTTTGCAAAGTTCCTTGTGTAGCCAAGGTGGAGGAGTAGGATTCTAGATACAACTGTCAATTTACAAAATATCACCAAGTACAGAGGAACGTGGGAAATGACATCATGAAGATGGAATCAGCAAAGTCTCAAATGTGAAATACTCTATGGTTTTATGTCTAATGTGTGGCCCATGCACCAGCAGCTTTGGCCTTAAGTGGGAGCTTGTTAGAAATGCAGACTCCACTCTCTCCCCCAAAATGCAGACTCTCAGGCTTCAACCCACATCCACTGACTCAGAGTCTGCATTTTAATAAGATTTTCAGGTGATTCATAAGTACATTAATATTTGGGAAGCACTGCTCTACAGGCAAACAAGAAACTAGTTTCTTCAATAGCTACATATCAGGGAGGAAATAAAAAGAAAGGAAACTTATTAAAACATATTAAAAGATGTATCAACACATGCAAAGTGGAAATTAGGATACCAATTCACACACACCAGCTGTTTAGAAAACAAACATGCTGATTTAGAGATAATGGGGAAAATTCTCTGCTCATTATATATTTGATAATATTAAGAAATTATTAATTTGAGATGTTAAAGGGTATTATAAAATATAGGCAGTCTTTATCTTTTACTGATACATGATAAATTATGGATTAAAGCTGAGTAAGTTTGCAATTTGCTTCAAAGTAGTTCAGAAAGGGGGATGTAGGGTACAGATGAAACAAGATTTCACATGTATTGATAATAACCGATAATGGGGAAGGAATATGGAAGAGAGTTCATAATACTATTTTCTTTGATACTGTATATGTTTGAAGTTTTCCATTATAATGATTTTTTTAAAAAAAGAAAAGGATATTAAGTTACTTGCTCAAGTTTTATAATAAGAAACAAAGGACTTAGGAATTCAAAGTAGGTAAGTTTTCCTACAAAGTCTGTACAAACCTTCCATTGATTGTCCAATCTTCAAAGTATTCCAATGCTTCTCATTCATTCAGGGTATATAGTATGTCAAGCACTAAGTTATACTTTGGTGTATGTGTGTGTGTTTGTGTGTATTGCTATTAGCTATATATATGTATATATTTTAAATTTTATTAGAATTCAGTTAATTAACTGGTATATATATATTTTATAGGAAGTCACAATAAAAGGAAAAAAGAAAGATAAACATACTAAGTATTCTAATAGAAACATTAGCAGAGTCCTGGGACAGGTAAGAGAAAATCTCTTGGCCACAGACAGACACATTTCCCAGAAGGAATAGCATCTGAAAAGTTTCTCATTTGAACTTCAGCAGGTAGTATTTCCTAGACAGCAGGATCAGCATGGACAAAGATAATAAATTATGGAAAGACTTGAAACACCCTAGGATGGTCACAACTCAATGTGGGGAAGAGAGAGCATGGCAAGTGCATGGCTTGAGATGAGCATGAAGTAAAGGGAACCAGCATAAGATGGTGGATCACAAGTGCCTTGTTTTCCACTGTATGAAAAGCATCTGGCACAATGGGTGCATAGTGAACAAATAAACGTTTTCATTTTGTGGTCAATTAAGAGCCATCAGATATCTTGAATGTTGTTGGCTTAATTGTATGACAATGAGGAGAATGGGGGAGATATATAAACAGCTGATGAGAAGAACAGAATCTGTTAGGAATGTAATGGTAGGCGTCTCAGCTAGAGAGGTTAAGTGATAGATCTTCAAATGAGACTTGGAAGGATATGGAGACTAGATGGGACTGTGTCTGAAAGGGATGGAAACTGAGGATTCTAAAGCCTTAACAGTAAGACTGGATATACGATGGAATTTACTGTGGCACAGGAGAACAACAAAAGCTTTTCCTTGAAAGGGATTGATAAATTGTATTTTGAACAAGTTATATCTGAGATACTTAAGGTCAAAATTAGAATGATAAATCTGGAGCTATCTTAGGGATGTCAGAAAGCCTGTGTGGGAGGCCTTTGCATATAAACAAATAATACGGAAAGGATAATAGCTTATTTTCATTGAATTCTTTTCTAGAGCCAGACACTCAATATATTTCATTTAGATGACAACTGAAGTCAGAAGTGGATAAAAATAAATCCCTAAAGGAAGGAAACATGAGCTAAGGCAGTAACTTGAATTTAACATTTCTTATCCTTACTATAATCTCCACAAGGTCTCCTCTTGATTCTGCATGCTTGTGAAATACCAGCGTCTATATACTCTCCAAGCCTTTAATCCCCCTCTAGCCTTACTTGCCTCTTTCATAGTGGGGTTCCTTGACCCATCTCTTGTACCATGTGTCTGACAATTCCTAGG
This sequence comes from Canis lupus familiaris, assembly GCF_011100685.1. Classification (NCBI taxonomy): domain Eukaryota; kingdom Metazoa; phylum Chordata; class Mammalia; order Carnivora; family Canidae; genus Canis; species Canis lupus. Next base: position 21,580,901 of record NC_049236.1, on the reverse strand, counting down.
AATTTCTCTATCTCAGATCCTGAATCATTTATTTTCTCTGTTCCCTGGTGCTGAAATGATCAGAAATGCTAAAAAAAATGTCCTAATATTGGGTGCATCTATGTCTACTTTTTTTATTCAGATAGTTTTAAACAAAGAGCTATTAAAATTTTGCCATGTGCCAAACGCTGTTCCAGGAGCAAATATACAGTTGGAAGGAAACAAAGACTCTGTTCTCACAGGGGGGAGATCTATGAATCAGTGGTGGTGACAAGTCCTAGGAAGAAAAAGGAGAATATGGAGTTGGGAAGTGGAGTAGTAGGTGTTCACCTGGAGGCCTGTGCGGTGTATGGGATGTGTGTGTATAGCATTTCGGGTTAAAGAGGCTCATTAAAGGAACCTTTTCTGACAAGGAGTCTCCTCTTCTGAGAGTCTCTTACACCCACTTACTAATTGTGCGCATTGTAAAATGTTAAATGCATCTTTAGTTTCTCTTCCTACATAATTTTCTTGTCGATTTTAATAATTTGTGTGGCTTCTACTTTCACCATTCTGCCTAAAATTATCAAAATTGAGTTTCTAGTTCTACTTTTACTCTAACAACTGAGTTCCGGGTTCCATTTTACCAACTGCATGTGGAAAGTTTTTACCCGATAATTTTTCGAGTTTCTTACTCAGTAAATTGTAATGCAGAACAATTCTCTTTCCTAACTAATCCAGCTTTCTTCTGGTTTAACCTTATAATGATCATCGCCATTTTCTGAGTCACTCAGAATAAAGTCAACTTCAATTTCCCTTCCTTGTATTACATTTACGTAAACCAGGTTTCACATCATAAAATGGTCTTTAGAATCTCATGCAAATAGATGGTTTACTTCTCATATGGACAATGACAGAACATAACCCTGAAGCAGAGGCAGGCTTACAGGCATGAAGGTTCTGGAAAATTATGTGAAATCACGTTTCCCTTATTCCATAATCATTGAGGAGCCATTGAAAGGTTTGGACAAGCCAAGGTCCATTTTGCATTATGTTGAGATCACTCTGATGGTAGTATTGATAGGTTTAAGGAGAGTGTGAGGCTAAGCAGAGAGTGACTTTGGCGAGAACAATCATTCAAGAAAGATTTGGGGATAGTTAATGAAGGGAAACAGAATAGTCCGGTCTTTGCATTATTGCGAGTTTGTCATTCAATCTTCTTGGTGGTAAGACCATCTGAATTTTTCTGGGAAAAAAAGAGTCAATATGGCTTTTGAGGAGGTTAAGACATTTGATAAATATTCAACAGTGGTACCTCAAGGATATAGATCAACTTCGACTCCAGTATTTGTGTTTAATTGTACTTCTCATAATTATGTACTACAGGCTAGCAGATTCTTTCCCTAATGAAAAATTTTATTCTTCCAAGTCTGATCACCTCTTCTCAGATTTTTCAGATAGGAATTGTGCCAGCAAGTCTTTAACCAAATAGGCAAGTTTACAGAATTGCACGAGTTTTACTATAGACTCTTTCTCCTATTGCTATTTTTTTCTATTAGAAATTTAGGGCACGTGCTAATAAAATCAATAATATAAAGAAAGCAGAAATTTCCACTTATTCTCATATTTACTAGTCCAAGCCTTGATTCACTCTAAGTTTGCTCAGAAGTTTGGGATATAGAAGTAAAAGACTTAAAAATAAGTGAAGAAATATTTTCAAAGACAAAAAAGCTAGATTGTTTTTCTTTAAACAAAAAGTAACTGCCCAAGAATGCTTACATTTTTTCCAATATAGCTGACCTTTAAAACTTCATTTCTTGGAAAAGAAAATGAAAGATGTCTGCTTTGTGAATTTAAAAAAACCATTTGGAGACGTGTGGGAGGCAAGTGAGACATCGGGGCTCCTCTTACAGGCCTCGGTGTAATGGGCTCCAAAAGCCATGAGGAAACGAGTACAGCTTTCCTGCTCATTCCCTCCGTCCTCCATCCAGATGGCTTCCTTGTTAAGTATGGAGAAATCATTTCTCCCTTGCACTTGGCTAAAAGTAGAATTTGTTAGACAACATTACTTGTCTGGACAAGGTGTGAAAGATACTTTTTTGGATCCCCTGTGATAACCCTTTCAAAGTAGAGGCCCATTAACTAATTTTGACATTCCCGAGAGGACCATCTGTAATGGGAGGTGGAAGGTGCCAGAACAGAGAGGATTGATGGGAATCTCTCAGAAATCTCATAGCCACAATACTTACCAGAAGCTTCTGATATATAGAGAGCTCATACAACTCAATAACAAAAAATCCAAACACTCCTAGTTGACAAATGAGAAGATCTGAATAAACATTTTTCTGAAGATGACGCAGATGGCTAACAGGTCCATGAAAAGATGCTTAATATCACTAATCAGGGAAATGCAAGGCAAAACCACCATCAAAATATTGATGCACAGAGTCAAAGAATGAATCTCGCAGACACCGGAGAGCAAGTAAAGGGATAGAAGTGTATTAAGTAAAAATACAGAGAAAGCTCTCAGAAGCGAAAGGGGGCCTGACAGGGTTGCCACTGAGGGCTTGTAGGGTTGGTCTTTTATTCAGGGAACCTAAATCCTTTTAACATTATCATTGAGTAAGGACCATTGATAACATCTTTGATGGCTTACTTCTTCTTCAGGGTCTGGTTATTCTTTGTTGGTCACAAGTAGCTGTTATAACAAGACACCTTCTCCACCCACGCGTTAGGGCAGGGTGGTCTGGCTTGCTCCTTTATCTCTGGTTTCCTTATGCCTCAGCATTTTTTGGGATTTTTGTGAGCCTGCTTCTGTGGTCCCCTACATAGCCCTGCCTAGACCTGTGTGTCCCTAACTCAATATCACCTCATAGCTGTTTGAATGGCTGTTCTAAAAAGTGATACATAACAAGCATTTGCGAGAATGTGGAGGAAGGAGAACCCTTGCACACTGTTGCTGGAAATGTAAATTGGTGCAACCATTACAGAAAACAGTGTTGATATTCCTCAAAAAATTGAGGATGCAATCATCACATGATCTAGTAGTCCCAATTCTGGGCATTGATTCAAATAAAACAAAAATATGAATTCAAAACGATAAATGCACCCCCGTGTTCACTGAGTCATTATTTAAAATAGCCGAGATATGGAAACAACCTGTGTCCATGGATGGATGAATGAATAAGCAGGTTGTATATATACATACAACAGGATATTACACATCCATAAAAAAGAATAAAATCTTGCCACATGCAACAACAGAGAGATTTTGAAGGCATTAGGCCAAGTGAAATAAGTCTGAGAAAGACATATTATGTGATCTCACTTGTAGGTATAATCTTCAAAAGTAGATTGGCGATGATGCAAGAGGCAGGAGGTGAAGGGATGAGCCAAATGGATGAGGAAGATCAAAAGGTACAAACTCCCAGTTATAAAATAAGTCATGAGGATGTAATACAGAGCACAGCAGCTCTAGTTGATGATAATGCATTGCATATATTTGAAAATTAAGAGAATAAGTCTTAAAAGTTCCCATCACAAGAACAAAATTACAACTAGGTATGGTGACAGATGTTACTCCCCCCCTTCCCCCTCCCCCACATCTTTCTTCACTTGCTAATAAATCAGATCTTTAAAAATATTAAAGATAAAATCATTAGGATTATTTTGCTTTAATAGTCAAACGTTTTTCACGTGAGATCTTGCTACAAGATACTCCAACCCCAAAATTTAGGTGATCATCTAGTCAACTAATTCACCAGGGATTTGCATGTGTGTTAAGCGAAGTCCTGTGAATAACCTTTCAAAAGTCTCAAGGATCTGAGATGAGGACTGGCAACATTATAATATATGAATTGCAAAAGAGTCTTCCAGGTTTTTCTTTGCCTTTTGTTTTAGGGATAAAAAGGTGTTTCTGAAGCTTATCTACGGGAAGTCACGGAGTAAGAGCTGTGTTGAACACCTGTCTGTAGCTAAGTGCACGACTGTGGGGAGACAGGCTGAGTCTCCTGGCATTCAAGCAGGAGTCTTTGTGTTGTTTGTCAAAAGTAGCTTTCAGTCTCAGACACTTTTTTCACGCAACTAGGGCTGCACACACTGCAGGCCTCAGGAAAAAAAAATATCTTGCTACCTTTTGCATTTTTTATTATTTAAGAAATTTTGGGATACATTGAGTTGTGGAGTCTATGATGTAGGCTTGCAAGTTCCCATGGCCCTTTTGCATTTGTTTAAAAAACAATGTGTAATATTGGTTTAAAATGTATTTCATTAAGAAATAAATAAATAAAAATGTATTTCATTTTTAGAAGGATACGATTTTCTGGGAAAAAGAAAAGAAACAATGGACTAGAGCGTCTCTTCCTCTAGGAAAGATGCAGGCATTTCATTTTCAGGGTTGGCATGGAAATGCACACAGAAATGATTTCCGTTTAAGTTAGCATAAAAGTAATGCATCCAGTTTTTGGTGGCTTTGAATTTTATTTTAAAAAGCTCTAAGTTTCAGAATCTGTGAATTTCTGCCACATTCAAGTACTAAAGGAAATCTTCTATTTCATGGTTCCTGATTAAAATGAGCAACATCCACAGTTCCAGGAGCAGCTTTTAATTGGAGATTAATTTGTAAAGGATAGATGGCTCATCAGTTCACCCAGATCAAAGGCACAGATGGAAGAAGGCTGAAAATGATGCTTTTTGAATAATCAGAATTATTTCAGATTAGAACACTGCTGCCATTTGATTTCATTTATACAAAATGCGATTGGCCACAGATCTCTAAGTTATGGTAAAACATAAATGTAACTGTAACCATTTTATCAGAGATAAATCTAAGAAGCATCATTCTTAACTTTTACCCATACGAATACACAAAATCAGTAGGAGGTTTTAGGGAATAGAATAGGGATAATCACGGCAGAGTCTCACGCTCCAGCCGCAAACCTACATAAGAGCAGATCATTTCTCATATTATCTTCTAAGATCGATGCTGTAGGTTCCAGTTCAAGATGCCCGGGTAGGAAGGTCCTGAATTCATGTCCCACAACAGCTATGCATGGAATAATTTCGTCTGACCATAAACCAACAAAAAACCCTGAGAACTAATGGAACTCCTTCATATTGGGGAACTGAGAATAAAACCAACTTAAGGTGAGTAGGAAAGGCTGAGGCACAATCTTGCTATAAACCAAACCCCCACCCCGACCCCTCACACCACCGCCAGCCCAGCAAAGGGACTCGGAATCAGCAAGGAGCTCAAATCCTGGAGCTTCTCTGAAGAGGGAAGCATGCATACCCCTCACAAGCCCTTCAACTTTTAAAGTCCACACCACACCTAGCTTGAAAATCAATGAGTCTTATGCCCATGAGATCCCCTGGAGCTGTGGGTAAAGCAGGAGAGGGAGGTTCTTGTATCATGGGGTTAAAGAATGAATCTTGTGGACAAAGGAGAGTGAGCAAAGTGAGTTTTATTACACACGGATCCAGAGGAAGCTCTCAGGAGTGAGAGGCATCCCAGCTGGGTTGCCAATGAGGGTTTTCATCTCTGGCCTTTTAGTAGGACTTTACCAGGACACTCAATGGTGGTTAGGTCAGTGGCCTGGAACGAGACGTGATTCTTACACACCGTGTGAGAGTTTTGTTTCTGTGACATTTATGATCTATAGATATGTATTGCTAGGTCTCATTAATCTTTATAGAGAACTTTTCCTCTGAGGCATGATTATTTTTTGTGGTTAATTTTATTTTTTGTGGTTACAATGTAATTATTAGAAAAACATTTTGACCCTAGTAATTGGAATAGAGTGGTCTACATTTTCCTGATCCCTTTGTTCTGTCTCAGCATCTGCATCCCTGAAATATCCTCAGAGCCTACTTGAGGTCCCCATTCTTACCCTACCTGAAGTCTCATCCTTTGCCGTTTCATGGGGAACAGAGACACACTTCTTAAAGCTGGTGCACAGACACACTTGCACACACTCACTCATCCCAGGGCCCAGGGCAGAAGCAACCATGTGAAAAGTGCCCAGACTTTACATGAATGAAGCCCATTTGCTAGAGATGGTATTGGATGTTAACTAGACTTATTGTGGCAGTTTATAACCTACACAAACATTAAATCATTATGTTGTACACATGAAACTATTATGGTGTTAGATCTATTATACCTCAAAAAAAAAAAAAAAAGAAATCCTCTTAGGACTTGGGTCTGAGAAACAGGGTAAATGGTAGCCATGTACAGGGATAGAAACATCTTTTCTGTCTGGGAAAGATTAAATAGGTGGATTTAAGACATTTTTTTAAGATGCCTATCAGGCATCCAAGAGGTAGTTGATTAAATAAGTGCAAACGTGAGAAGAGTTATAAGTTTTGGATCCAATATCTTATTGATCATATTTTAGAGTCATAGAATGGAATGATATTACCCAGGGAACGGGCATGATAAAGTGTGTATGGGCATCTTTTTTTAAAGGAGTTTTGCTGTAAGAGGAGCATCAGGAAAGTAGCTGCATGAGCATATTCATTGAACACCTGTGAGGTGTGATGACCTGGATATACTGAAATAAGCCTCAGGTGATGGGAAAAGTCGCTTTAAAAAAATGTGATAAAAGACTTTCTCTTCAGGAATAGAATATCCAAACCAGTGTCCCCAACTCGAGTTTTTTTCATCCAATCGTGTCACACAATTTTCTAAACTAAATCAATATTATCCGGTTCAAAATGGCCTGTGACTAGAAGATTCTAACACAGCCTCTCTCAGCCTATTGCTAATATATCTATAAAGACTTTTTTTTAGAAAAAGAATCACAACTTTAGAAACCAAGAAGTCAGAAAACATCATAATAAAATGTGAAAGAAATTAACACCAATCATTAATTAAATAGAAAAAAGGAGGAAAAAAATCACACAGCACAGCTTGACTTTGCTTCTAGTGTTAAAATTAAATACAAGATGGAGATCAGACTTGAGTATTCCTTAATCAGACGAAACCATTTAAGCCATGCATGTAAGAAAAACTAAACTGAGCTTATTTCATGAACATAAATAAAACTTAAACTATTTCTTGTAAATATCTCTGGCAATCATCAAAGACACTTAAATCATCTTCTTAAAAATAGTATGAGATAGTCACTTTTAATCAATCCTTGCTGTCTATAAAACCTCACTAATAATCACTTAAAGATCAGATAATTTCCTATTTTCACTCTATGAACCATCCTGTAATTTCATGTGCCTAACTTCCTATCATTTGGTTTTTTAATTTTTGGAAGCTTCCAGTACTGAATTGCTCTTATATGCACAATAAACTTACTAATACTACTTATTGAGTTGGTGGTTTAAATCTTGCTATTTCTGAGTTTTTGGCACAAGAAAGACATAACTTAATAAAGACACTTCTCCCAATGGCAAAACAGTATTTGCTCCCAAATAAAACAGCAGCACAATTTTAAAAAATATTTTATTTATTTATTCATGAGAGACACAGAGAGGTAGAGACACAGGCAGAGGAAGAGGCAGGCTCCCTGTGGGGAGCCCACTGTGGGACTCGATCCCAGGACCCCAGGGTCACAACCTGAGCCAAGGGCAGACACTCAACCGCTGAGCCACCCAGGTGCCCCAGCAACACAATCTTTAAAAATTAAAGGTAAATAGAAAAGAACCAACTTACCAGTCCTCAGAGTGCTGAATCCCAAAGCAATTGTAGGGAAAATTCAGGAAAACAACCAAATTTATACCATAAACGTTAACAGCTGAAAATCTTAGGCAATGGTGGCACCTGGTATCTCTAAGTTAGAGGAGGAAGAGGGGCTACAAGGAGTTCATTAAAATTTTACTTGACTTGGTAGTGCCTCAATTCTATCCCCTGCACCTAGATGTGTGTCCCCTCCAATCCCTGCAGAAGAGGGAAGATTTGTTCTCCAAAGACAGTAAAACAGACTTTCTGCCAGTAGGGAAGGTCAGACATAGCTAAAGGTAGGAGTATATACTAAAAACAAATGAATTAAATAAATATTTAAATCCGGAATGTTGAATCCACTTCAAATACAAATGTACCGCCTGTCTACATGTAAAAACTAAAACTGTAAAGCTCATAGGTGAAAACTTAGGTGTAAGTCTTTGTAACTTTGAATTAAGCAATAATTTCTTAGATATGATACCAAATGCGCAAGCAATCAAAGAAAAATAGAGTGGACTTAATCAAAATTAAAAGCTTTGGGCTTCAAAGAACACATCAAGAAAGTGAAAACAAAAGGTAGAAAATATTGGCACACCATATATCTGATAAGGTTCTAGTGTGAAGAATATATAAAGAGCTCTTACAATTCAACAATAAAGAGACAATCTGATTTTAAAATGGGCAACGGATTTGAATAGACAATTTCTTCGAAGAAGGTACACAAATGGCCAATGGGCGCATACAAAGATGTTCAACATCATTAGTCATTAGGGAAATGCTAATAAAAACCACAATGAGATGTCCACTGGAATGGCTATAGTCAAAAAGACACAAGTTTTGGTATAAACGTGGAGAAACTGGAATGCTCACATATTGCTGGTGAGAATGTAAAAGAGTGCAGCTGCTGTGAGAAACATTTTGGAATTTCCTCAAAATGTTAAGCATAAAGTAACCAAATCGTCCAGCTATTCTACTCCTAAGCATATGACCAAGATAAATAAACACATATATCCACAGAAAAATTTGTACATGAATGTTCATAACAGCCTTGTTCATAACAACCAGAAAGTGGAAACAAACTAAATGTCCATCAACTGATGGGTGGCTAACCAGAATGTGTATATCCATACAATAGAATATTATTCAACCATTAAAATGCAGTCATGTTCTGATGCATGCTACGACATGGATAAACCTGGATAACATCATACTAAGTAAAGGAGGCACAAAACGGGTTAGTCGGTCCGGCTTCGACTCTTGGTTTCAGCTCAGGTCATGGTCTCAGGGTCCTGCGATCGAGCACCAAGTCTGGCTCTGCAATTCAGCAGGGAGTCTGCTTGAGTTTCTCTCTCCCCCTCTCTCTCTGCCCCACCCCCCACTCACTGGCACATACGCTCGCTTTCTCAAATAAATAAATAAAATATTAAAAATATATATATAAAGACTAGAGATTATAGGATTCCATTGATATGAAATATCCAGAATAGGCAAATCTCTAGAAACAGAAAAGGGGGATTAGTTTTGTCAGGAGCTGAGGCAAAGGGGCATGGTTCTGAGTCTAATGGGTATGGGGTTTCTTTTGGGGATGATAAAAATGTTCTGGAATTCCATATCAGTGATCAATATACAACTGTGCGATAAAACCACTGGATTGTACACTTTAAAAGAGTGAACTATTTGCATTATGGCTCAATAAAATTATTTTTTAACAGAAGAAAAAAAAATAAAGTGATTGCCTTAAAAGGATCCAAAGAAAACTCAATTTTCCCTGAATTATTGTTCTTTGTTAACAAAACAAAGCCAAACATTAAAATTATGTGAAGCATAGAAGACTGTTACACATACAAGATTGTGTGATTCTCTTCTTTGGCTCCTAACACCTAGTAGTTTGTTCTGAAGGAGGCAACTTCGGCCTTCTTTTTTTTCTTTTTGTACTTCGAGCCAGTGTGTTTTCATCTACTCTAATCTTGTAACCTATCATGTGTGTAATCATTGTGTAATTAGGAGTCCATCCAGTCCCACCTCTCCAAATGCCTACTGGGCTTTTGTATTTGGTTATACCATCCCCCCCATCTAATGCTGAATAGATCTTCTCTCTGAATTCTCAGTTTTCAAGCTTTTTTTTTTTTCATTTCATGTTCGTTGCATTTCTTATTGTGCGTGCTCTTTCTGTCTTTCCCTGTCATGTTCTATTGATCTGCCAAGTAATAATAATTGCATACTATGCTTCACCTTTATTTCTTTTGATGTTACTCTACTTCAGGACTATATCACACCTATGATTAGCATTAATAATAGTTCTCTTTAAATGCATGAAATGCATAAAACCAACTTCTAAATATAAGTTGCAAACAACTTATATTTCATGCTATCCAAATCTGGGGAGCAGCTCTAAGTCTTGAGCTGGAGAACATTTCATACTTGTCTCCAATTCTTCCACGGCTCCCCATTATATAAAGGATAAAATCTTAAATCTTAACCTTACCTTCTGGGCACTCTTCTGTTAAATTCCTTCCCTACCTGAGTCATCTACCTCACTGTGTTAACGTCTCTTCCATAGCTCCTCCCTTAATAACTTTATTTTCCACTGTGTTCATGCTTCACCTCTTTCAATCTCCACTATTCCTCTCACCATCTTGCTACACTTTTGTGTATCCAATGAGACCCAACCTTCAACTTCATGTAATTTCTCCTTTAATTGAAAAACAATCTATTGAGACCATGGTTTGTGCTCAGCACCATTCTAATCTATGAAGTAGCATCCAATGAGTAAGATGTCTTCTCTGCTTCCAAGGAGTGCATCACTTGTTGAGAAAGTTTCTATTATAATACTGTAAAAACTGAAGAAGAGGGGTAGGACCCAATATTCATTGACCACCTGTATCTGCCAAGCACATTATGAATTACAGACAACCCAGTGAGATCAAGATGGTCATCCTCACACTTGGAGAAGTAGAAGCTTAGAAAGGTCAGGTAACTTGTTCACCGTGACACAGCTAGCAAGAGGCACTCTGGTCTGTGCAAACCCAGAGCTCCCCCTTACACTGTGATGTTGTGAAAACTTGGTTGAGCAAACTTGCTCTCTTTTGAATTCCTACTATATTTTCTTCTGTGCCATATATTTGCCATTTATCATACACTGGATTAATTCCTTCTTATATTGACTTAAAAAAATGAGTATCTACAAACTGCCTGACATTGGACTAAGTGCTGTCATACAAAGATGAGTATGTAAGATCCTTGCCTGCAGGAGCTCTCAGTCTAGTGGGAAAAGACAGCAAAAGGGGACATTTATCAAATAATGAATCAAGGTCTCTGTCACGTGACGGTCCTATTTTCAAAATGTCAAAATCCTGTCACATTCTACTTCTTTAATGATTCACCCTGCTGCAGGACCTAATCTCTCCAGGCCTGGCTGTGTTTGGGCTTCTGTAAAGCAAAGTGGGTGGGGGCATCTAACTGCCTTAGGATATCAGAGAAGGTTTACTTAGCGAGGGACTGTTTAAACAGAGTTTTAAAGAGTGACAAGGGTGACTAGGAGAATTCCACTTTATAAGGGAAGAAAGTTCATTCCAGGGAGAAGGAGAATTATAGGTAAACAGAGAGTTGTGAAATTGGTATGTCATATTCAGCCTAAAATCCAGAGCCTTCTTAAGAGAAACTGGTAAGAAACAGGGCTAGAGAGGTAGCCACCCTCTTTATACACCATTGTGAGGCATTTAATTTTAGGGATCTTTAGAAAATGCTGATGCCTTGGTTGTATTCAAGAATAATTAAATCAGAAACTCTGCGGGTCACAGTGAGGAGGAAGGTCTGGCACCGGACATGTTTTAGAGCTAACCAGGGTGATTCTGGTGTGCAGTCATGGTTGAGAACCAGTGCTTCAGGCAAAAGAGAACCAAATAAGCTTAGGAAGTAAAAGAAACAATGACACCTGTGCTCTTGACAGAGCATTCTGGCAACAGCGCAGAAAATAAACTGAACAGTGGTATACCAAGAGGTGAGAGATGTAGTGTGAATCTGTTAGAATAGATGAGGCAAGAGATGATAAGCCCTTTAAATTACTTTTTATGCCTTTTCACCTTTATGTTAACTAGATTAGAAACATGTTGTCTGATGGGTTCCTGTCATATTGATTTTCCTAACAATATTTTTTGCCTTGTGCAATGTAGGTTTTCTAATACTACTTCTTGAATCAAAACATTTTACAAGACAAAGGTTAACAGTATTGAAAAGTTTAAAAGAAATTATCTTCCGAAGTGTGTGTTTCTTGACTGTAACATCATACATGATTTCAAAAAAAAAAAGCTTGAAAAATACATACCAATATAAAAAAGAATTAAAATGAAGCATTAATCCACCACTTTAAGATATGCACTCTTCATATTTTGGGATGTGTGCCCCTTCTCTGATTCTTGTTTAGTAGTTATGATTCTCTTTGTATAATTGGGAAAACCGAGTCATGATATATCATAAGTGATTTTTCCACCCCAAAAAGCTCGTGATTAAGTTTATTTAAAGGATTGCATGATGTGCTTTACTATACTTTACACAGCTATTTTTTAGTTGTTGGACATTTGGGAGATTTCTAGTTTTTTACTATTATAGCTGACCATATTTGATAAAATCCTTTATTTGAATTTCCAGTTATTTCTTTTTTAAAAGATTTTATTATTTATTTATTCATGAGAGACACAGAAAGAGAGAGACAGAAGCAGAGACACAGGCAGAGGGAGAAGCGGGCTCCTTCCAGGGAGCCCGATGTGGGACTCGATCCCAAGATCCCGGGATCACGCCCTGAGCTGAAGACAGATGCTCAACTCCTGAGCCACCCAGGCATCCCTCTGGTTATTTCGTTAGACTGGTTTTCAAGAAATGGATTTATTAATGAAAAGAGAGAGAGTGTTTTGAAGGATTTTACTACAGATTGCCAAATTATTTCTCTTCCAATGTCCATTCTTCCTAACCATGTAATAGACTTATTTTTCACCTACAACCTTGCCATCATTATGCATTTCCATATATTTTTTTATTTTTTTTAATTGTTGGGGAATATCAAAGCAAAAAACACAAAATCTTTGCTTTCAAGATGCTCTGAGCCTAGTATGAGAAACAGGTAAAGGGGTCAATACAAAACAATGTGCTGAGGACTTGTTCAGAGGGATGTTTCTACTTTTGAAACATCCAAAGCCTCTATCATTCTAAGTTACTACCTTGCAGTTGTCCACCCAAGTGCGGCACCTAAACTTTCCGTGCCTGGATACTGGGATTTCTTTCAAGCAGACAGAGTGGTACATGACTATACATTTCATGATCTTAATTTGTACTTATGTGATGTATAACCTTGATCATTTTTTAAATTGTGTACTTCCTCCTTTATAAATTATATGATACAGACTTTCCACATGTATACAGTAGGATTTGAGGATTTTTTCTTTTGGATGTACATCAAGTGATTTACAATTTTTAAAAGATTCTTTTTCCAAAGGTGTTTAAATATATTAGTATATAACTTTGATAACTGTATTATCATCCTTTTAAAAATCATCTCTGTATATCTTTACAGAACCAATGTCTTCTTTACATATCTTCTGCATATAAAGTTTCTTTATTAATTGAATTTTTCAGTTTTGCTTTTTTTTTTTTTTAAATTTATTTGTGATAGTCACAGAGAGAGAGAGAGAGAGAGAGAGAGAGAATGAGGCAGAGGGAGAAGCAGGCTCCATGCACCGAGAGCCCGACGTGGGATTCGATCCCGGGTCTCCAGGATCGCGCCCTGGGCCAAAGGCAGGCGCCAAACCGCTGCGCCACCCAGGGATCCCCAGTTTTGCTTTTTAAATTTAAAGAATAACTTTCTAAATGGTACTGATTTTAAGTGTACTAATTCAGTATTTATTACTGTTTAGGACTTCCCTCTTGCCCTTCATGAAACCGATTTCTTAACACATTCTAGCTTCCTTGGCTAAATACCTTTTCTATTTTATTAATTCTGTTTTCGAGGATTGCTGTCTACTTTTATTTCTTAAAATCATGTCATTTTCAAGTTCAAAGAAGAGCATAGAGAATAATATGGCATGCCTACATATAATTATCGTTCATTTTTATCAACTTTTAAATGTTTGTAGTACTTGCTGTAGATAAATTTCAAGAAACAAAAAATGACTCTGGCTGCCTAACAAGATACCACAAACTGAGTCACTTTAGCAACAGAAATTTGTTGTCTCACAGTTCCAGAGGTCAGAAGTCTGGTCAGAAGTCTGTTGAAGAGCCATGTTCTCTGTGAAGGCACGAGACAAGGATCAGTTCCAGGTCTCTCTTCTAGCTCTGTTAGTTCCTTGTATAATGGCAGCCCATCTGCACATGGGTATTCTCCCTGTGTGTGTGTGTGTGTCTCTCTCCAAATTTTCCCAATATAAGGACACAGATATACAACCCAATTCAGTATGAACCCATCTTAACTAGTTACATCTGCAAAGATTCTATTTCTACTATTTTCCTTGAGAGGTCACATTCTGAGGTGAGGATTCTAACATATGAATTGTGGGGGAGCAAAGTACAACCCATAATAATAATAAATATTCTTAAGGCCCTTTGTATAATTGTTGAATGATGTTTTTCCTCTCAAACTGAATTTTAGAATCTTCTCCAGTATTTTATACTGTTTTACATATGAATCAATCCATAAACAAGGCATAAATTTGGTTGGCATATTCTCAATCTTTATATAAATATTATATTATACTTACCATGTTGTAATTTATTTCTTTTGTTCAATCTTATGTTTTTGAAATGTATTTGTGTTGACATATTTAACTCTATTCATTCACATTAAATGCTGGTTGATGTCCCTGTATATAAACTTATTAAAATCGACTAATCCAATCTTCGAGTAACAGATATTTTGGATATTTCTAGTTTTTATTACTACAGACACTGCTGTAATTAGTTTTGCTGTATGTCTTTATATATGCATACATTCAAGGACTTCTCAGGGAGATATACCTATAAACGGAATTGCTGAGTAGGAAGATATATGTTTCTTTAATTTACCAACTTATCAATTTGCCCTTGGAAATTGCTTTACCAGGACACCTGGGGGGCTTAGTGATTGAGCATCTTCCTTCAGCTCAGGGCATGATCCCGGGGTCCTAGAATTGAGTCCCACGTCGGGCTCCCTGCATGGAGCCTACTTCTCCCTCTGACTGTGTCTCTGCCTCCCTCTCTCTGTATCTCTCACAAATAAAGAAATTAAAAAAAAATGAAATTGCTTTACCAATAGATACACGTATCAACAATAAGGGCATTTCTCACAAATTATTTCTTCACCAGTAAGTATTTTTCATAGCATTTTGAACATTGTCAATTTGATGAGTTAAATGGTTTTAATTTTTTGTTTAGCTACTTTTTATACATTTGGTCAATTGGCTTTTACTCTACAAATTCTCAGTTTATTTTATTGTTGTCTTTTCCCCAAAGTTATTATTTTGGGTGCATGTATGGTCTATAATTTAAGAGTATTTATATTCATTCTGGATACTGTTTCTTTATTGGTTTTGCGTATTTCAAATATCTTCTCCCCACTTATGGCCTCCCTTTCCATTCGTGGTGTTTTTGGTGATACAAGAGTCTTTCATTTTAATTAAGTAAAATATTCAACTTTAAAAATGATACGTATCACCAGGCCATTTTCTAAAAGAAAAAAAAAAACTATTATCTTGAAATCAAACATATTTTCTTTTTTTCCCTAAAACTTTCAAGTTTTTCTCAAAGTTTTAAATCCAATTAGAAATTGTGTTGTGTGTGTGTGCACACATGCATGTGTATGCTACAAGATAAAATCTACTTTTATCATTTGGATGACCAGTTACATTGGCACTATTTTTTCAGTGATCCATTCTTTCAACTTTCCATATAATGAGGGTCTGTTTCTTGGCTAACTATTTTGTTCTTCCACTATATTTGTCTATAACAACTTGCCTTAATTACTATGACATTCTAATAGCATACTTTTATATTTTGCAGAAAGAAAACATGATATTTTATTTTTCTAAATTAACTTAGCTTTTCTTGCTCTTTTGTACATATCTATGCTTTTTTGGGTCAGCTTGTTCTGTTCCTTGAAAATTTTTACTGGAATTTTGATTGGAGTTGCATTGAATTTATAGATTAATTGAGGACAATTTGATATGTTCAAGATATTGAGTCTTTCTATCCATATTTTATAATTTCCACTTATAGGGTGTTCTTTTTAATCTTCTCAATTTTTCAAAATTTCTACTCTAAAATCTTGCATATATTGATAGGTTTATTTCAGTGTTACTTAGGGATGTGTGAATAGTATTCTTTCAACTGTATTTTCTTATTTGATCTTTATTAGGATATAGAAAAATTATTAAATTTTATATTGTGATGTAATAATTTTATTTTTAAAATATTTTGCTGAATTTTCCTATAGTTTTAATGGTTTGTATGAATTCTCTTAAATTTTCTATGACCAAAAGTAAAATATAGTTGAATTTTTAATCTAATCACTTCTACCAATCTTCTAATAAATGAGTTTAATGCTCACTTATACTATGATTAATTACATATTTACCTTTTCTGCCTTCTGATGGCTTCATAAGATTTTATCACCTCCCTCCATCCTGCTTTTCATTTGCTGGTCTGGGAGTTACATATTGCATTTCTAATTTTTTTGTTATCTTCTTGAAACATTATTGTTTAACTATAAATTATAAATAGCCATGCATTTAAAGTTATTTTACATTTTATAATGTAAAAATGCAAAATTAGTTTTGCAATTGTAGTAAAAAACTTTAGCTATATTTTCTTAAGTACAAAATTATCACTATTTTACAATTCATTTACAAAATATTTTATCAATTTATATGTGCAACATTCTTTCCTGCTTCTTGGTTTTACTTGTTTTTCAAAAAAAGAAAAAAATCACTGAGTGCCTGGGTGTTTCAGTCAGTTAAGCATCTGATTTGTGATTTTGGCTCAGGTCATGACCTCAAGGGTCATGAAATGGAGCCCTGACTACATCGAGCCCTGTGTGGAGCTCCTTGCTCAGTGGAGGATCTGAGATTCCCTCCTTTTGCCCCTCCCCCCCAAATAAATAAATATTTCTTTTTAAAAATCCTTAAATACTTTTTTTGAGTGAACTTTCAAAAATCTGGCATGACTAAAAAAAGCTTTATTTTGCCCAGGCTCATAATTTGTAATTTATGAAGCTACAGTATTTTAGTTTCATATTTATTATCCCTCATCCCTTTAAAATATTTCATTTTTCCCTTCTGATGAGATACCTGTTGACCATTTAATATTTTTTATTTGTTGTTCATTTGAATTTACTTTGCTGACTTTTGCTGATTTTTCTCTCTCTCTGATGTTCTTAGGCTCCATCCAAAACAATAGATTTAGATGTGACTTTATGTTTATTGACCCAACTTGGTCCTTACTTACAGTGAGCTGCTTTTAATCTGAGAATTTGTATTTTTAGTTTTGGAAAATTTGCAGTAGTTGGCCACTTACATACTGCTTTTTTACTATTTCCGCCATTCTTTTATTCAAAAATTCTGGTTAAATATTTGTTGGAGCTTTTCAAGATATCTTTCAAGGTATCTTTCAAGCTATCTTTCGAAGAGCTCTTTTGTCCATTGGTGCTGAATACTCTTCAATTCACTAATTCTCTAGGAGTAAACATGATGAAATGTTGATGTCAGTGAATATAATGTTCATTTCCAATATGTCTAAGTGCTTCTTTATCTCATTTCTGCCAACTGTTTTTTAAATCCTTGTGCATTTTAATAAATGTCATGATTTCAAATGTATCTTACAGAACTTTAAACACATATATTTAAAATTTTTATTGACTAGTCCATAAAATTAATCTTACTTGAGGTGACATAGCAAAGGATGAGGAAAAGGAAGCAGTAGGAGTATCTGCACTGAGGTGCAGGCAACAAGGGGAAATAATTGTCTCTGGAGAATTTAAGAACAACTTTTAAAAACTGACTTAAGTTTATTTTGCTTTTTGTCAACGTCGTAGTCTAGTGTTTCTGAACAACATTAATGAGATGAACCAAGAGGTCCTTAGCGTGATTAAACTTTAGACCAGTTTCTTCATAACTATAATAAGCTGTAATACTTCCTTTTCTTATAGTATCTCCCCTTTGAAATGTAAATCTTCTCCCAGCCTCTTGCCATTTTTATAACTGGGGAATTCTTTCTAGAAATTGAGAGTCATCCCTTTCAAATGTACTCAAGATAGTGCCCCTGTCTCCTAGTCTCTGTGGAGGGTAGGAGTCTAACTTCCATAAGCACCAATTAGCAAACACAGATGGCCTGATCACACTGACTCAGCTCCTCTCAAACCAAGGCCTTTCAGTACTGTACCATGAGCTCACTCCAGTGCTTGTACAAGTCTCCCACCTTCTGTTCCAGCAGGGTTTAGTTCAATCTCTCTCCCCTATTGCAATTCTCTTAAATAGAGTCCTCCTTAGCTGTTTAACTCTGCATAGTATAATTGTTCTTTGATAGTTCAAAATACTTTGCTCTACAGCCACCTGGAGTACTCTACTATTCTTATTAAGTGAGATTATATTCCAAATGCTAGTTGTGTTTGTCTCTCTTACCATGAGGTATTCTCTTACCATGAGATCCCAGGACTGTTGCTGTTGGACTTGATATGTGACTAAGAGTGTTATTGTACCCATTTGTCTTTTTGTCTTTACTATTTAGTTGAGTGTAGCAATATTTCCAAATAAATAATGCTTGCATGTAGCATTGGTCAGGTGGCTAAATTCTGGACAATGATATATAAGTAAAAGTTAAGGTCTACTCTCCAATTTATCTTTCTTGCCAGAAAAATAAACTTCACTTTGTTTAATCTGTGATATTTAGGATTTCAGTTACTTTCAATACACTCAAGCCTTCACTGATAGGGCTTCCATGGCATAGACAGTCTTCCACAAAAAATTACTCCTTTAAGGATAAAGAATTGGAGTTTGAAGAAGCAGGACTGTTTTGTTGCAGCTGGTAACATGGGTAGACCACTGACAGTGGCTCTCAGTGATGCATCTCTTTACTAGTTGATATCCTTTCCCAGAGCACATAAAGCATTGGTTTAATATTTACTTTTCAGACCTCTAATACCAACTTAGACCAGAATTCACCAAGACTTTTTTTTTTGCACAAAATTAAATATACAACATAGTGAAATCTACATGCTAACTGTAAAAGCAGAGAGACAAAAGAGCAGCAGAGTGGCAACTTTAGTGAGAGAAGAGGAATATCAGACTGACCCCAGAGTGGCACTGTGTGCTGTAATGGAGTCTATTCACTTGTAATCATATCAGCTCATTATCTTGCATTACAAGGTATTTTAAAATGCTATTTTCTTTTTTGGTAGATAGTCATGCTTTCACTCAACTCCCTTCAGCAGTCACAGATGTGCAGGTGCATTACTCTACATGCTCAAATTTCTAACCGAAAGGGAGAGCACTGAGAAAAATTCACACTGACTAATCATCAGGCTCACTTGTTTTTGCCCACATATACTAGAAATTGTCTTCATTCTAGGTCTTGGTTTTGTTATTCTGTTGTTAACTGGCATTCTTTTGATGTCTAATATGTATTGTCTGCCCTCAAGTGGAAGTACTCTTTTAAATATTAAACCTTAATATTAGTTAATAAACTAAGTACCAGTTACACTTAGTGATTTTGAAGAATATTACATTTGTAGGGAAAAAAATAGTTAACACAAGCTGGAACTCAATTATTTCATACCTACTATTGTAATTATTTGGAGACCCTCTCCTCTGCCAAATCTGATCCCTGATAGGAAAAAATCACAATAGCAACACACATATCATTACTTTAAACTCATGAGAGTGAGTGTTTTGGTGAAAATCTTGGCATAAAAGATAATACAAATGAGGAATTTGGAATGAAAAATTGAAATAGTTATATCTTAATAAAGATATTTATTATTTTAGGGATCCCTGGGTGGCGCAGCAGTTTGGCGCCTGCCTTTGGCCCAGGGCGCGATCCTGGAGACTCAGGATCGAATCCCACGTCGGGCTCCCGGTGCATGGAGCCTGCTTTTCCCTCTATGTCTCTGCCTCTCTCTCTCTCTCTCTCTCTCTCTCTCTGTGACTATCATAAATAAATAAAAATTAAAAAAATAAATCCTATTATGGTTTAAAAAAAGATATTTATTATTTTAAAAATTATATTCTTAAAAATTATGTAATGGTCAAGTTTTCCTTATAATAAACATTTGGTGGGAGAGTGTAAGATTTATAAATCAGGATCTGGATTTACAGAAGGCAACGTGGAACGCTGCCTCTTGACATCACTTAAGGATCTCATCTTTGTGGTCAAAGACTCTCTCCCACATGCCCATATGATGCCACATTATTTGAAATGTCACAGTTTGCTAAAGGTTATCAAGTAGCTCATCGAATCAATAGGAAGACTGGAGAAACATTCTGTAGCAGGAACCAAAGGACTGAAGATTCAACTAAGTGTCAGCCACAGAAATATGTGCATAGAACATGTGGCAGATTATGTTACGCTCTCCACTCTCCATTCTGTTATATCATTATACATTCACACCCTTGCCATGGTCTCTTGATAGAAAAAGCGTATTTCCTAGTCTCTTGATATGGGGCTTGGCCATATGACTTGCTGCAGCCAATAGGATGTTAGTGGGCATGGGAGAGCAAAGGCTTGGGATGTGTCTGGAATGTGCATGTGACAGGTATCTCACTATCTCATAAAGAGTGTGAGTGATATGAGAAATCCTAAACACTAGGCTTGGCTTTAAACCAAGTCCAGCCCTGCACAGTCTAGATCAGTTGAGCCCCAATTAACATGCTCAGAAGTGAGAAGTAAATAAATGCTTTTACTGCATGCTGCTGAGATTTTTGCGGTTGGTTGTTATGTAGGAAAAGCTGAGTGACACAGGAAAACAATGGCCCCAATACTTCTGGACCCTGACAGTCGTGGATTTTATAAAAAATTGCAATAAATATCCTGTACTTTCTTAATTTTCCCTCAGATACCTAAATTCCCATAAAAAAGGGGCAATTAGGCATCAGACATCAAAAGGTAATAGAGCCCCTCAGCTTTCACGGTGGTGGGTGAAATTTTGTTTCCCACACTTTGAAGGGTTATTCCAAAACAGGAAGGGTATTGCAACATTGGATAGCCCAAACAACAAACATCCAATACTCAAGTGAAAAGGGTAGGCATGGGGGAAAAAAATTCCACTTTAGAGGAATAAGTACTAACAGGGCAGTATCTTCAAAAGAGGTTCATTAGTAAGCATTACACCAAATAATGGTTCAATGTTTACTCTTAAAATCTTTAAAAAAAAGAAACTCATAAGAGCTTCTGTTGCCCATAACAGAAATTAAGAAATACTGTTAGAGGAAATCACAAAGTACTTTTGGAATACGAGGAGATAATAACTCATTATGCCTGCCAGCAGTTGCATTTAGAAAAGGATGGTTAATGAGAAGAGTCTAGAAAGACATATAGGACTTTTCAAAAAAAACTTTTGAGAGAAGGACATTTCAAGAATAGGAAGGGCAATCTAAAACAAAAAGCAGATATATAATGAAGTAGTCGGGAATTTAATTAAGGATGCAAAATGAAGACAAGTGAGAATGAGGGAAGTTTAGAGAGATGTTGATTACAATGAAGGCAATATTGGGGGTGTGGAATGGAGCTTAGGAGCATGGATTTTGACCTTGAGCAGACCAGAGTGACTGGGTCTGTGAATTTGGACAAAGTTTGTTACTTCTCTCTTCCCCAGTCTCTTCAGAGAGAAATCTTTTGAGATCCTAAACTCGATGGCACATTAAAAGAATGTTAATTCAGGGACTCCTGGGTGGCTCAGGCAGTTAAGGGGTCAACTCCTGATTTTTGGCTCAGGCCATGCTCTCAAGGTCATGGGATTGAGCCCCGTGTTGGGCTCCACTCTTAGCGGGTAGTCTGTTTAGGATTCTCTCTCCATCTCCCTCTGCTCTTCCCCATGCTCCCATGCTTTCTCTGTCTCTCAAATAAATGAATAAATCTTTAAAAAAAGAAAAGAATGTTAATTCAAATAGGCTGTAGTAAAGTAAGGTAGGGAAGGGTAAATAAAGCCATAGACTAGAGTAGGAGCCAGATTTAAAAACAAAACAAAACAACCTCACAACCTCCAAACAGTAGAGTTAACATTGATTAAATACATACTTTGAATCAGGTACTTTTTAATACAATATATATATTGTATACTCATTAATGTTCAAAATAATCACAAATGTAATTATTCTTTGCCTTATTACAAATCTAAAAACTGGAGCACAATGATAGTAAGTAATTTACCTAAAGTTACACAATTAGTAAGTCACAGAACTGAATTTGGAGCTCTGGTCATCTTGCCCCAGAGTTCATGCTTTTAACCACTCTGCCAGTGGCTTTCAAAGTAATTTTTTTTCTTACCTCAATCTGCAGTGAGAAATATATTTTATGTCATGAATTAGTGTGCTTGTGTGTGTATATATCTCTCAAGTTCCAGAAAATTATAGTTATCCATAGTATATATGATTTCAAATTCTATAAAATTATAGTTATTTGTACCATGTATAACTTATTTGGCTATTTTGATTCTAGTATAGTCTTTTTTTTTTTTTTTTTTTTTTTTTTTACTTTTTAGAAATGTTGGTCACAAAAGAGTAAATTTATTATGGAACCACTAAGTGATCACAGTCTAGTGTTTGATTAATAGTGCACTGTACCATAGTTTGCACATCCTTCTCAGGAATTTAGAATTTATCCTACAAAAAAAAAAATAGAGAGCAAGGACTTTAAATAAGGGAATAACATGGAGCTTCTGGGTGGCTCAGTCAGGTAAGAATCCTACTCTTGGCTTCAGCTCAGAGCAGGATCTCAGGGTGTTGGGATCAAGCTCTGCATCACGTTCAGCGGGGTGTCTGCTTCCCTTCTCCCTCTCTCTCTCTCCCTTCCCCTGCTCAGGTACTCTCTCTCTCTCTCTCTCTCTCAAATAAATAAATAACGTCTTTTGAGTGAATGAATATGAAGGAAGGAACAAAGGAATAACCTAATCAGGTCATATATTTTAGAAATACCACTCCCAATAGCAAGGAGAGAGTTGACACTGGAAGTAACAAGCCTACCTAAGAGACAATTACAATACTACAGAAGAAAAGAAAATGTGGAAAGCAGGAGACAGAGATGTAATAAAAGGGCACAGTGACTGACAGATGATGGAAGAGAGGAATGAACGGAGAATAACTTCCATGTTTCAGATTGTGGGACTAGATGGATAGTGGAGTTCGTTAATTAGGCTGGAGACTGCAGAAGAAATTGGTTATATGAGAAAGAAAATAAATTCAGGTAGTTGGGATTTTGCCAAGTGTCAAAACTTAAGTAGAATCACATTTTGACCTGATAGGCTTGGTACTGTTTTAGTGTTGTTAATAAACAACTAATTACTCTTGAATTTTATCTATTACCACTGTATAGTCTGAGATAGATTAACCTTTTTATTATGTTTTCATGTTGTTGACCTACATTGGGTTTGTACTCTACTAACACCCTTATTTTCTTTTCTTTGGAACATTGGTCAGTGGTTTTGTCTCCTTGTTCAATTCTTGAACATTAATCATTTCATCCACTCCACTCCTGTCTATGTCAGCTTTCTCGGGTCATAAAGTTATAATAATTAAAAAGATAATTATGCCATAAGATAATTATGCCACCTATGCTGACTATATAGTGAACTCATTTGGCTCTTAGCTACTACCCCTTATTTTTGCGGGGTTCATAAAGCATCTGTTTAGTCATATCTTCTAGAGTTTTACAGAAAACTTGTGGTTGCCAGTTTGAAGTTTTTAGAATTGTTAAAAATAAAATCTAAGGAAACATTTCCCACCCCAATTCTTTTGGCATCACTTCTATTTTTCCAAAATTTAAATATGATTATTTGTAACGATTCCACAATTAAACATGTAAATTCCTTATATAATATGAAGTTCAATTAATTTGAGCTAGTGATTTGAATTCAATTAAAGTGGCTATCAACCTTGAGCACAGTGTCTAAAACTGTCTAAAGTGCTTGTTACACCATTTCCTCTTCCTGGGCATTCTGTTTGACAAATTTCTGAGCTTCCTCTGCAGTTATGTTTAAACCATGTGACTGATGTGGAGAGGCAATACCATATTTACCTATTGAGCGATCAATCACCCATTGATCACTGCATTTATATTTATCTTACAACTCTTGCCACAAAACCCCTGTATAATTCCCGACCCTTCCTTATGTAGTGTACTTGGGCACTGTGGGGTTAAAATATCAGCAACTTAAGATGGGAAAGAGCCTATAAAGCTGTTTCCTGCCAAGGAGAGTCCCAGAACCACAATGGATTGCAAAATAGTAGGCCATATTTGTACTCTGGCATAGACTGGTCTATCCTGACATGCATGTAGATTAATTTCCTTTTAAATATTTGCTCTTTCCTTCACATTTTGAAAACATTTTCATTCGGGAGGAAGACAAACGTGAAGATAAACAGTTGTGCCTCTTTTCTGCTATTGGTTATCATCATATCATCTTTCTTAACCAATGAGTGTATCCCATTTTTGTTCTACTTCATCTATAAGTGGATCTACTTGATCAAGTAGATCCACTTATACATTCAACAAATTCAATCATTCAACCAGTATTAGCATCCACTATGGAATAGGTACTGCGCTCAGTGCTTGTGGGACTACCGTGAGTACTAAAACGGATCGGTTAGAAGCCTGGTAAAATAGAAGTCTATACTTCTGTGTGTCTGTGAACGAGTTCCTAGAATATTCCTAGAGATGCAACAGGCCCCCTTTAACGTTGAATTTTCATGATCGGAAAAAAAGAGGAGTTTTAACAAGCAACTGCTGCTCTGGAGCTATGTCTCTGGTGTTAGGATCAATCTTGCATCTTATAAGAATGCTGTCTGAAAGAATGTGATGAGAGTTGCTGGAGAGGATGGTCACTACCTTGTAAATCAAGTAATAAAAGTGAGTTAATGTGAAAAAATCACAAAGATAAGGAAGCAGACTTTTTGAAAGGATGAAGTTTTCAAGGTGATAAAGCTCCCTTCAACTCCTCTGATATGACTACCTTTACATTTCAGGAATTAACAGTGACATTTGAATGGATACGTATAATATACAAGAGATAGAGTACTGAGACCTAGAATGTTTCTTAGTCATAGTGTCATGCAAAGGTTTAACAAATTCTCTTTCTATATTTTCAGTGATTCCATCTGGTAATAAATTATTTCGTCTCAGTTTTCTCATTGGAATCTAGGGTAGAAATTACCTTAATTGTTTTCACTGTCTTTTGAAAATTTAAAGTACAAGCAAAATAGGTCAAGATGCACGAGATACTCTCTTCTTAGTGATATACTAGTTTTGGAATGCCACTGGTACATTCGGCTTCTCTACTAATTGGTAGATGATTATGAAGCAACTGACATTATTTTTCTCTAAAGAAATGAAGTAATAAAAGTTCAGAAATCATCTCTAATTTATGTTGAATAGAAATTTGTGTATGTATTGGAGGGAGGGCAGTCCATCCATTTACTGCTAAGAACTTGGTGTGGATGATGTATGCTCTTCCTGTTAACACCTGTTAACATCAACATAGGATGCTCCTGCCACCTGAGAGCATGCGTTACGGCATACCACGTGATGTCTCTATCACCTGTAAAACTAAGATTTCCATCTACAGAGATAATCATGTCTTAATTATGTAGCAGCAGTGAAACTCTCAGGGAAGTTTTATCATGTCAAGAATCAAGGAGTAAATGAGTCGTTGTTTATAAATTGAATTTTTACAAAGATGAACTCAACCTTAACAAATTCATTTTGAATAGTTTGTGGTTCTAGGGGAGACTGAAGAAAGATGATGTATTTGAGTGTGTGCATATTTAACTTTTTTTCCTGGAATTATCCACATGTGTATATTACTGAGTTTATTTTTTTATTACTGAGTTTAAAGATGAATGCTCAATTTAAAATAGTACCTTACCTAAATAGGCACAGTTTGCCAGTATGGACTGCGTTTACCCCATGACACAAATCCAGATTTTTCTTGTGAAAGAAGTAGAAAATGTATTATTAAAACTTTGTACAAAATTCTAAAGAAAAAAGAGACAACATACAGAAATGCTTTCTACCTGTTCCATCCCTAATTCTTAATAAAGGGATCTAGTAATACCAGAAAATATCCCAAAACATAAATGGCACATTGAGAAAAATCGTCCAGTGGTGATCAAACTAGAGCTTTACTTGTGATGCATAAGTGTATGGATTCATGTGCATTGAATATTTACAATGTTCCATTTTGAAATTTTGAAGATGTACCATTACCTATATAGCCATTGAGGCTTGCTATTGGATTACTTTACAAAGGAAATAACTTTCCACACACACACACTCACACACACACACACATAAATACACAAGCAATTAGAATCAGAGCCTTATCAAAGTCTATCGATGACTATAAATTCCTGAGGGCAATGACCAGAATCACTTGTTTACCACTATATTTCATCAAAGTAAACTCTTCATAAACACAATGAACAGACTTACTGAACTGGGCAGCATGTTGCATACATTTATTTTTAAAATACTTGCTTTAATTGCCTGTTTGAATGTTTTCCCATTATACTGTTGGAATCTTAAGCCAGAGGTTTGTGTCTCGTTCACAGGTATATATGCCTGCTGCTTAATAAGTATGCCTTGTACATAGGAAATTCTCAAAAATGTTTGT
Source organism: Canis lupus familiaris (assembly GCF_011100685.1). Lineage (NCBI taxonomy): Eukaryota > Metazoa > Chordata > Mammalia > Carnivora > Canidae > Canis > Canis lupus. Next base: position 21,554,436 of record NC_049236.1, on the reverse strand, counting down.
TAAATGGCTACACCAGTAGCTATTACTACTCAAGGTCATAGCTAGACCTAAGTGGTGTTGTGACCTGATAGAGTCGTTCCTGGTGGTTGGAGACCCAGCTGAGGCTTTGACTCTGGACTAGGCAACAGCTTTATTTATTTATTTTTTTATATTTTATTTATTATTTATTTTTCATGAGAGACACAGAGAGAGAGGCAGAGACACAGGCAGAGGGAGAAGCAGGCTCCATGCAGGGAGCCCAATGTGGGACGCGATCCCAGGAACCAGGGATCACGACCTGAGCCAAAGGCAGACGCTCAACCACTGAGCCACCCAGGCACCTCACAGGCAACAGCTTTCTTCATTTTTTTTCACGGCGTGAATTCTTTCCATTATATTATTTTATTTACTATAAAATTATTTCTGATTAATGTCACCTACTCGGTGAAACTGTGACCACCTTCTACCTGTCTTCCACAAGCAGAATGTATTCTTTCCCTCACCCTTGCAATCCCATGACCCTTTAATTGCTCCACTAGCACAGCATTTGTCATACTTTATTGTGCTTTTTGTTTATACGACTATTTCCTACACTAACTTGTTACTCCTCTGAGGCTTTTACTTTATCATTTTTTTTAATTTTTTTTTAAGACTTCATTTATTTATTCATAGAGACACACACACAGAGAGAGGCAGAGAGAGAAGCAGGCTCCATGCAGAGCCCGACATGGGACTCGATCCTGGGTCTCCAGGATCACGCCCTGGGCTGCAGGCGGCGCCAAACCGCTGCGCCACTGGGGCTGCCCTACTTTATCATTTTTTAAATCTCCAGCCTTAACACGGAGTTAGACACATGTATTGGGCTCCAAATTTGTTTAATGTAATTACCAAACACCCTGGTTTGGAAAGAAATGTGTTTTATTATCTCTTTACTGTTAAATGCGTGATTGTGGGTTATGGCCTAACAAAGGATATGGCATGTAGGAAGCAAGTAACTCTTAGCAGATAGAAATTCCCAGAAAGAATCGCAGAGGACAACGAGGTATTCCAGGAAAGGTGCCTACCAGTTGGAAAGTACCCATTTAATAAGCTTGTGGATCAGTTACACTCCCAGCTCCCTTTTGAGAGTCTTCTTTTGCAGGGTCACTTCTTAACCAGAAAACACCTGAATGAACCTAGAATTGGCACCTACTGTAAATGAAACCAGTGAGAGAGTGGCTGGGACTCTATGAGCTTTGCACGCTTCCATGTGTGTTTTCATCTGTTTTTGTTGTTGTTGTTATTGTTGTTGTTTTTAAAGACCTATTTCCATCTTTCCCAAAGTATTTTCTGGAGTATTTTTTCCAGAGGATGGCAAGAGATGTTGTTTTAAGAAAGCATTCTATACTTAAATAAATTTGGAGAATGAAGAGTAAAGTAAAACAAAACAAAACAAATGTAGGAGCCCTGAATTAAGATTTTTCAGAGACTCTACTATATAACTGAACACTGAGTTTTCAATGGAAATAACATGTAATGTTTTCCAAAAATTATTCAACCCTGGAAACATTAACTTTGATGATGCAACTATAAAATAAAACTATGCTTTATGAAATAATAATACCATTGAATTTTCTTTACTCCTAGATAGGCTTATCAAATGTTTCCCTTATTCATATACACAACTCTTTTCTGCATGACTCAGATCCTGAGGGAAGCTCAGGAACATTTCTTCAACTGGTGCTAATGTCATTATAAGACATGCCACATGAATATTCTTTCTTAGATTAAGTTTTAAATGAATATGTCGGCTCAAAAGTAACTGCCACATGCACAAATAAAAATGTCATGCTAATGTACGAATTCCAAATCTATTAGACTTTTAAATAATATTACATGTTATCATAGTGACAGTGTATTCCTCTTTTATTCCTCTGTCCTTGCCAGAATCAATTCTACCCTTACCACAGTAAAAGTAAAAATGTAGAAACATGAAGTGCTAATTGCCAAATGCATAACAATAAAAATGCAGCATGTTATTGTGTGAAAAATAACTTTGGCTAACGTCTCAGTTTTCATCTAAAAAAGCTTCTCAACACACAGGAAAAGTTAATGAAAGTCACTTCAGAATCTTGCTCCGTGAACAAGAATATCCTTATCATCCTTCTTACCCAATCACTAAAGTTCTTAGGTATTGCTTTTGCTTGGCAAAAATTTATATTCTTACGGTTCTGGGACTGTTTAATAATCACTGCGCCATATTGCAAAATTAATGGCATGCCAATACAATAAAAGGTTTATAGAAATAGAAAAATAACAACATGACTAAATTAGAGACTTATTAAGCAAAACATATATTGATGAGTAAACATTAAGCCAAAACCCATACCTTGGATATTGCACAGATATATGCTTGAATATGATAAGGTCAATGAAATTTATTGAGAATGTCAAATTATTTCATTTGTTAACTCATTAACAAGAGACTGGTTGTTTAAAATGAGGTATAACCTCTCTTTAGTTGCTTAAGGTTATGTTACGAAGGAATAAAAAATATTATTCTTCAGTGTTATGCTTTTAGAATTTGTAGTAAGTTAGTAAAATTTAATGTGTCAGTTTGAGATGAACAAAAAGACACCTAGAATTCAAACCCCCAAGTTAAAAGACAGAACTTTGAAATTGATATGTTAAGATATAATAGTATATTACTCTAATATTACTCTACTTCCTCAGGTTTACAAAAAACCTACAATATATTAAAATTTAGTCAGTTTTCAGTTCCAAAATACAGGCCTCTTCTTTTTTTTTTTTTTTTAAAGAAATTTGCTTACAAGCTAGGGTTGTTGACATCATATTGATGAGTATGAAATATCTCCACTATCAATGAGTAGGAGGCAGAGATGCTCATATCCACAGCTGGAATGGATCTGCTTCTATAAAAATGGGAAGTAGCAGCTGCAGGGAACATAAATTGTGCAATTGATTTGATTTTGCAAAGCAAACACATTCTTCGTGTTATGATTTAGCTTGCTAATTAGGCCTTGCATAATCAAAGGAAATTTGAAAGAAAATAATTCTGAATTAAGCTCAACTTCTACACCTTCTGACATGTCCTTGTAATATCTTCCACATTTTCAAGATCAGCGTATCTCAAACTGAATGCCTTGAACAACAAAAGAATGATTTGCAGATGATGTCCCTTTGGGTGAATTTGTCCTAGTACAAAATGTGAATAAAGTCAAACAGAAGAATACTGATTGATCTTTGACACCTGGGTCTCAAGGACTATGCAAACCAAAAGCAATACATTCTTTCCTATTTTGTATCAGGTGTCTGTAAACTTTTCCTATAAAGGGCCATAGTAAATATTTTAGGCTTCGTAGACCATATGCTCCATAATGCATCTAGCCAACTTCTGTTTTTAGAGGGAAAGCAACTATAGACAATATGTAAATAAATGGGTGTGACTGTGTTCTAATAAAACTTTATTTACAAAAATGGGTAATGGGTCAGATTTGCTAACTCTTGGTTTATTTAATTCTCAGAAATGAAAGTTAATGAGAGTGTCAACTATGCTTCAATTAAAAAAAAAGAAAAAATAGAGTATCAATCTAAACCATGACTAGAGTTAAAAAGATTTACTGTATAATAGCAGGTTAATTATCAGCAAGATATTATATTCTAAGCATATATATATAACATGTTTAAAAATAGAATAGTGATACATTTTATCTTATTTTATTTTTTAAAGGTTTTATTTATTTATTTATTTATTTATTTATTTATTTATACATGAGAGACACAGAGAGAGGCAGAAGGAGAAGCAGTCTCCCTGCAGGGAGCCCGATGTGGGACTCGATCCCAGGACTCCAGGATCACAACCTGAGCCAAAGGCAGATGCTCAACCACTGTACCACCCAGGTGTCCCAGTAATACATTTTAAAATGAAAAATAATGAATGAGAGCCTACAGTAGTTCTAAAAGTGACTTTATATTGTCAAGCCAACCGTGTACCATATGTATTTCATATCCCATATATGTTATGTATTGAAAGACTCTGCATAGGTGGTATGTATATATATCTATGTATGTGCAAACGCATATGTATGTGCATATATATGTATATGGAGACAGAGAGAATATACACAGCACATTTTAAGACATATATGTGGGATAAGAGGGGAAAATGGAAAATGTATTGTGGAATAAGTCAAACCTTGACTAATGATGGAGTAAACACAAATATATCAGCAAATTCATGAATTGTATTTGTCTATAATTTATATGTAGCTGTTTAGTCGTCAACATGTAATGTTGAGTATTTCTTATGAGCTGACAACTCTTCTGGTGTTAGAAGAAATAACAGAAGTAAGTAAACCATGCTTGCCTTTCAGAAGCTCAGAATATAATAGACATACATGTATATACTCTCATGACTAGAAAAATGATAAACAAATATCTATGTATGATGTGATATATACAGCACATTACAATAGATGATAGATGAGAGAGACAGAGAGAGAGATAATAGACAGATATATCTACCTATCTCGCATTAGTGGTCCACACAACAAATGTTATAGAAATTGGGAAGGAAGAGAGAAAATTGTGAGCTGTGTGGTGTCGGTTAAAGATCCTTAAAACAACATAGGCTTTGAAATATGAGTAACATGAATTAGATTTACACTAAGGGGAGGGAAATATTCTTTTAGGTGGTGCGGAACACCGTATACCGGTAATGGGTAGGAAATTTCAACATGGGCTAACGCGGGGAGATAAGAATATCAAAAAGGAGATTGGGGTGTCATTGGAAAAAGAGCCTTGAGTCTCATACAAAGAAGTGTTAACTTTGTTCTGGAACCGATGTAGAATCAGTTGTTGACCAGAGAAGCAACTAGATGAAGCTGCTTCTCAGGATGATCACCCCAGTAGGGGTTGTAAAATGAGATGAGCCCAGAAGGCGGCAGATGACAGGAACACTGACCGGGTATTCCCTGATGAGGGGGGCATGATCGGAGCAGTGTGGTGGCAATGCCAGAGGAGCTGAGAGGATGCATCACTGAGCTAGTCTCCAGGAACCAGGAGAATAACACCTGGCATTTCATTTACTTAGTGCAAATTCACTCTTATGAGGCAGGTAATATTCCAGGCGGTGACATTTTTACCTGCCTTCACATGTTTTCTCTTACGCATGAGAAAAGAGAGCTTGCAACGTGATTGGGCCTTTGACATGAAAATATCTAGCACAACACACTAACAGGTGTTTAAGGAAAAACAGCCGCAATAGTAAGTACAGTTTGGGATCGCACAAATTCGAGAAGTGCTAGCAAATTTTAAACAGGACTCTGAAGCTAACATGCTGCTGTCTGTAGTGAATCTCCACACCAGGAATGCTTCTGGCTCAGCATCTTTGGATTATTATTTCCTTGATCTAGGATGTTCTTTGCTCAGGATCATTCCCTTACTTCATTCAAGACCCAGCTCAAACCTATCTTTTCTGGGGCCTTCCCTAATCACACACCCCCTCTCAACTAACCACTGTCTTCATTACTTTCTATCCTATCATTCTACTTTATTTTTTCACTGGTCTTAACACTATATAAAATTATTTATTTTTTTGTTTTTCCCTGGTCCTTGTAATTTTTTCGAGCACAGGGAGCTTGACTTACTTTGTCATTGCTGTATCTCTCATGCCTAGAATAGAGCTTGCCCATTGTAAGCATTCACTATATATTAGCTGAATAAACAAATGAAGTGAATACATTTAAAAATAACGGTGCATGTGAGTAGAATTAACCATTTCCCGTTACCACCAGGAGCCCAGCTCCTAATCATTGCTTACATTGATTAATGCAAATCCTTCCTTATTTCTCTTAAGTTTCTAATCTTCCATTTCAAATGGTCCTTCCACACTTACAGAGAGGTTAATCTTTCTAACACACCATTCTAAGCAGCTCAGTTCGTATAACTGGATGCCTTCCTCTCTTCTGTAAGTTAGCAATGAGATTCCCCGTCCAGGAATCCAAAGCTCTCAGGAATCTCACGCTATCCAATGCCATCTGCTAAGACTACAAAATACTGTTTTGTTCTTAGGCGGCTTTCTTGACAGTTGCCTGCAAACTCTAAGCTCATTCTTGTCTTTGTGCTTTGACACGGGGACTGTCTATACAGAAGACACTTTCCACTCAAATTCGTTTATCAAAATATTGCAAAGTATTCACAGATCGTCTCAAGTAACTTACCCTCCAGGAAAGCTTCTTTGACCTCATATAATCTACATTTTTTTCTTCATCCTGGACCTAAATATGTCATGTAGTGTTTTCTGTTACAGTGTTTTAGGATGACTCTACAAATGTTTTTGCTTCACTGGAAATTTAGAAACGTCTCAAGGGAATCTAAATTCTGGGAGTTAAAGGCAACTATTTCTCTAAAACTCAGCAAGGAATCTACCACAATAAGAGGTGCTTACAGCTACTTTCATTCAGGTATAACCCAAATATGTATTCCTTGTCTTCTGTTATGGTTATTAATCTGAGTTTCTTTTTATATATACACAGAGTTGTAGGCACATATTAGAAGCAAAAAATAATTCCTGGCCCTCAAGTTAAAATGCCTAAAGGATATTCCTTTGCAAAATTCTGCTACTGAGTGTGTCCTTTTGGATCACAGCTGCATCTGGCTTACACTCCCCTGTGTCTCTTTGCCTCTTCCCTCCAGGGTGACCCACTTCATTCTGTGTGGCTAGAAGCAAGCTGGAGGTTTGCTCCCTTTGGTTACCCTACTGTGCCACAGCGGGCTGTGTCCTTTATTGTTTCTGCTTCTTGAGCAAGAAAATGTATTACTTTCTCTTCCACAGCAGCTGTCGAACCATTCTAATGACAATAAATGCTACACCCTACCGCACACATGCCGCATAGCTGAGTTGTGCCAAGTACTGCAGCAGTTATAGGGTGATGGTATCCTTTAAGCTCATGTTGGGCCTGTTGCTGCCACTTTATGGCACACAAGCCTTATAATTCTATTAATTGCTTCATTTCAAAGGAGAAGTTTTTATCAGCATCTTCTAAGGGTCACCCACTGTGGATAATCTCCTCCTCCTTACGTTTTTAGTGTCCCTACTCCATCACAGATGCTTGTTCAAAGTTTGCTTATTGTAGTTTTTGTACTAATATATCGGTTCTCCTATGAAGCCACATTTAGTGCCTTTTTAGATTATTAATAAAAATATCAATCCCGAATTCCTCCATTTAGCCTATATATGTCTTATTCTTACTTCCTTGATTTGCGGTTGCTTGTATCTTTACAAAATACATATTTAAAAAGAAATTCCATCAAATCTCCTAAATCCCTGCACCACGCAAGTTTTATTTGTTGCTTGCGTCACTGAATATATTTACTCTCCTCAATTAAATAGAGCAGGATGTGCTGTTCATACACGCTTTAATTCACTTAATGACAATGAATGATTAAACGGGGCTTCACTAATTCCATTTTCATGGAATAGCTTTTGGGCTGCCGGGTACTTCTCTGAAGAGCCAAACTGCTTCCAGAGCTGTAAGATCAGATCTATTCTTGATGCTAAACAACCTCTGAAACTTAGGAATATAATTGAGAAAATCCTTAGAGTGTTCTTTAGTTTTTATTGTATAGCAAACGTGACACTTTCTCTTTCACACTAATTGCTCAAGAACCACTGTGAATCTGGAACAATACAAGAATCAGGCAGTAAGGACAGAGTATACACATTCAAGCTCCATGTAGTGGAGTTAAATACTCTAGAAGGAATTCAGCCAAGATTTTTCTGGGGATCAAAATTTAAAAATGGTGGCGTAGGCTGGTGGACAATATAATAGGAAAAGAAAAAAAAAGATTAAAATATTTAAGCATTTCTTTTCTCCTTCTTGTACGCATTTTACTCTGAACAATTTCAGACAAGAGAAAATATATAAACAACACAGTGAACGCCACTAAAGTATAGAGTGTAACCGTCTCTTATCTCACACTCCATTCCTTCAGAAGGAAACACTAACCAAAATATTCTGTATTCTGTGTGTCTCAGGCACACTTTATTCTCTTCCTATCACTATGAAATAACATCTTTATTCAATACAGTTTGTGAAATTCATCAATATTAATCTATGTGGCTCTAGATTATTTATTTGCAATGCTGTATAGTGTTAAATAAATACAGTACACTTCTTTATGACTGTTAAAACTTGCTACTGTGCATGCCTCCTTGTGCAGAGTTTCTCTATATACCTGGAAGTAGAATTTCACTGGTTATTTCCATTTATTTGAATGTTACTTACCTATTTGTTTATTTTTAGAGAAGGGGAGAGGCAGAGGGGTGGAGCAGAGGAAGAGGGAAAGAGGGGATCCTAAGCAGGCTCCACACTCAATCCAGAGCCCAACTCGGGGCTCGATCTCCTGACCCTGAGATGATGACCTGAGTGGAAATCAAGAACAGTTGGATGCTTAACCGACTGAGCCACCCAGGTGCCCCAATTTCCATTTTTTTATGTGCCATATAGTGTATAGCCAACTTTCTCTCAGAGGAGACTATACCAAATACATTTGTGTCAGTAGTGTAGCTTTCATGTATCCAACTCTTTGAATCATTAGACTATTTTTTTTTTACCAGTTTGGTGCAAAATTATACATGATAATCATTATACATGATTGTGTTTTCATTTTAGAGTCCCTTTATTTATTGCAATTGATAAACTTTCTATAATATCCTTGTGTTTTGGGGTTATCTCTTCCATCAAAATTATCTTTTTGCCACATTTCCGTGAGACTTTGTCTTTTAGTTATTAATCTGGACTTGGTTTTCATAGTCTGTGCACTAATCCTCTGTCAGTTACAGGCATTGCAACACATTTTCCCTGTGTCTGCCTTGTATTGGTCACATTTCCATGAATAGGAGCCTTTAATCCTCCCCCCCCCCACAAAGATTTATTTATTCATGAGAGACGCACAGAGAGAGGCAAAGACACAGGCAGAGGGAGAAGCAGGCTCCCCACGGGGAGCCCAGTGCGGGACTGGAACCTAAACCCTGGGATCACAACCTGAGCCAAAGGCAGACGCTCAACTGCTGAGCCACCCAGGCGTCCCAGGAGTCTTTAATCTTAATGCAATAAAATTTAATTATCTTTCTTCATGGTTTTGCTGTTGTTTGTGTCCTGAGATATCCTTTCGTAACAAAAGCCACTGTAGTATTTTTCTACAAATTTTGGTTTTCATATTTAGGTTTTTAATCAATCCATAATTTGTGTGTATGTGTTGCAAGGTTGGAAGATAACTGTATTTTATTTTCCACCTGATTTACTAATTGATCAACCACCACTTTTTGCTAAATAATTCATCCTTTCTTCTTAATCTGTAGTGCTTTGCCATCATAAATCAAATTTTCATAGATGCATCCTTATGATTCACTCATAATAAATCTTGGTATCTTATAATAAATATATGACAATAAATCTTGGTAACTTAGGACTCTCATCACCTTTTATTCTTTTTTAAGATTGAGTTGTCTATTTTTGGCCATCTGCTCTTACAATTTTTTTTTTAAATTTAGCTCGTCAAGCTCATGAAAAACCCACTTGGAATTTTGATTTGTATCGCAATGAAGAAATTGTCATCTCTCAGATAATGAAGTCTGCCATTAATGTGATATATCTCTACTATTTGTTTTAGGTATTTTTAATGCCTTTAAATAAAGTGTTATTTTTTTCCATACAGATCTCAAGCATGATTTGCATTTATACCTAGGTATTTTATATTCTTGTTCTTAATATAAGTGACATTTAAAAATTATGTATTTTTAAAAATTGTGTAGAAAAGCCAGTGATTCTTCTTTACCAAACTTGTGTCCAGCCATCTAGTTAATCCCTATTTTTCTGTTTTTTAGGTTCTTTTGAACATTTTATGTGGATAACACATAATCTGTGGATGGTTATATATATTTTAGCCATTTATAATCCTTATTCTCCTTTACTACTCCTTTTCTATTTTCATGCTCATCAGAACTTACAGTCCCAGGTGGAATTAGAGTGGTGGCAATGTACTTTATCGCCCTACTCTTGACTGTAACAGAAATATTTATAAATTCCTGTGACACTCTGTAAGTAGTCTTCCTTTATCAGAGTAAGGGATTTATAATCCCTTTTAATAGAAGCGTATTATTATTTTTATCATTAATGATTAATATTAATGAATGTTACATTTTATCAAATGCTTTTCATGAGACTTTTGAGATGGTCATATTGTTATTTCCTTCAGTTGGTGTAGAGGATTACACTGACAGATTTTCTAATGTTAAACCATATTTGCATTACTGGGATAAATACATCTCTGTTTGACATGTTAATCTCATATATTGTTAGAATGAACTTAAGAATACTCATTTTGGATTTTTGTATGTCTTTTCAAATGAGATTTACTTATAACTTTCTTATGTCCTTGGCTAAACATTATCAAGATCATACTAGTCTCATACGAAGAACTTGGGAATATCATTTCTTTTTATCTAATTTATACTGTTAGGCCTTTCTGTATTTTGGGTAATTGTTAGAATTTATTTGTAAAATGGTACTATAGGCCTAGTAGTTGAATAGCTATAGTATATGACTGGCAGATTTATAGCTACTCATTAATCTGATTACATTTTCTGATGATCAACAATATATACATATTTTCTATTTCTTTCAGAGTCATTATTAAATAAGTTATTTTTCTTGTTTTAGGAAATTTTTCAGTTTATATATTTTAAAATTTAATGATCTAGAGTTTTTCCTAGTGTTTCCTTTAATATTTTCTTCTCTAATCTATAATTACATTTCTTTTTAAATTTTACTAACATTTATTCAAGTCTTTTCTTTTTTTCCTTGATTATTCTTGTCAAAAAATTGTCTATTATGTCAGTCTCTTTTAAATTTTTAAATAAAGTTTTGGTTCTATTGATCTTCTCTAACATTTGCTTTTATGTTTATATTTTCCGTTCTCAAACTTTATTTGGGTGTATTTTGTTGTTTTGTTTCTAAGTTCTTTGGCTGGATGTTTAGTCTGACAATTTTATCCAATGCAAATGGTCAAGGTTTATGTTTCCTTCATATACCACTTCAGCTATTTTTCATAGATTTGATATATAATGTTAGTAGAGTCAAATTATTTTCTAATTTTTATAATACTGCTTCTTTGCAGTGTGTCTTTAATTTTCTTGTTGCTCTCTTTAAACTTCTTTTGTTATTAGTATCTAAATTGCTTTATTTAGAGAACAATTGTTTAGCACTGTTCTATGTATACTTGAGGAGAATATATTTTCTTAATTTTTGGATGCATTTTTTGTTTTATTCTATGATATTCTGCATAATTTTTTCAAATTGATTTTCCAGTTCACTAATTCTATTTTAAGCTGAGTTGCATGCATTTTCATTTATCTGTTGAGTTTTAATTTTAAAAATTATAGTTTTCTTTGCTGCAAATTTTCTTTTGCTTTTTCAGGCCCACTTTGCTTATATTTGTGATTTCTTTTTTTCTGAATTTATTTAATATATGTTTTCTATTCTTTTTCTGATATTTCCAATTAAATTCTATTCTCGCAATTTTAATTATACTGTTGTTTCTGATGATTTCCATTCAAGGTGGCTTATTTCTATATGTGCTTTTAATCTGGTCTGTGAATCCATGTTTCATGTGGTTTTAACCATACAAATTCCTTGAGACATGGCATGAAGGCATGTCCTTCAAGAAAAAAATTGCTTTTATTTCTGTCACGTAACTCTAGGAGCTATTAACCCTGCAATTTATTTATTTTTCTTATTTTCTGAACCCTACATTGAATATAAATGCAAACCTCAAACTTGCAGAACTGCTATACTATGAATTTTTATTCTTAGGGACTTCCTTTATTCCATGTTGCAGATAGACACAGACATCTCCTTGTCACCTCCTTCAGGCAATAAGTAGATTTTTTTTTTCAGTCTTCTTTTTCACTAGCTATAATCTTTCAAGAGTCTCAGGATTGTGTGAGACTTCCGTTTTTATCCTTACCCCCATCTTTTTTTAATTTTCCATAGTTCTGGAGGAAAAAACTCCTTTATGAAGTTCTCAAAATGTAGGCTTTAGACCTAACATCTATGTATGAGAATAAAAAAAAGGCATCTTCACTCTAACTCAAACATTAGTAATAACAAAACAATAATGACAAAAAGTACAAAACTTTCATCCCTATAGATTCCCCCTTTAAACAAACAGCTCCATCTTCATTACATTTGCTTTATTACCTATTTTTATCTTTCTCCAACCAAAAATAATATTACATGATAAGCTTACTTTCTGATCAAATAATCTTCTACTCCAGTAATTTGCTTAAATATTCTGTCAATGATTGATTCCCTAATTGCTGTTGTCTGGTTGGTATACTTCTAAAGTAATTTTACTCTTATTTCCACCATGATGTGTAACATATAGTTCTACTTTGAGTCACATCCTAAAAATCAATTAATCAAGTGCCTCATTAGATTCTCATACTTATGTCTAATAAACTAATAAAGCTAAGATAGGCAATGTTATAAATGACATGGATTAAATTTATTTCTTATGCTTATTTTTTTTACGTCAAGTGCAACTATTATTTATGTCTTTGTTTTTAGAAAATCTAGTGACAAAGTCCTTGAAATGAAACTTCCAACCTTTAGGCATGACAAGATTTTATTGGACACAGTGACCTCTCCAACCTTTAACCTACTTACTAGATTATAGAGCTTCATAGACTATATTTGACTATCAACTGATCTACTAGGATTGTTTATATAAGAATCTAAGGTACATTGATCTAGACATATACTAATTGATTCAAAAAGGCAATAGTTTTCATTTTTTGGATAAGGGAACAGCATCATTTTTAGCTAGTGAAAAAAAATCAAGTAAATGAAATCACAGAAAATAATATAGTACAGGTCACCAAAATATTGTAGGAAAAAGGTAGAATGAATATAGTGATAATAAAAAGTTTGAATTCTTGCACTTGAAATGAGGAGGGGGAAAAAAAGCACAGTTTAGACAAGGATAGGTAAGGCTTTAGTCACTGCCAAACTAATAGCTATGACTTCTGGTTGCTCAACAATTGGGTTACTCACTACTTCCAGGATATCACAATGACACTATCCCATAAAACAGGAATATGGTTGCTTCCACCACTTAGGGTAAACATTGGCAAAATATGGCTCATGGAACAAATCCAGCCCATTGTTTATTTTTGTAAATAAATGTTTACTGGAACATAGCTCTCGTTCACTTATGCATTGTCTATTGAGACACTCATACTGAAAGTGGCAGCATTGAAAAGTTGGGACAGAAACCATCTGGCTTGCAAAGTGTAAGATAGTTATTGGTTATACTTTTACCCAAGAAATTTCCCAAATTCTGGCTTAAGGAATGGCTGTGGAAGTCTGAGAGAATTTTTCTTTCAGGCAAAGACATGTATGAGTTAGACTGTAGTAGTTTGATCTAGAGATGATTAGCCATTAACATTTCTTGAAGTAATTGTTGAAAACACTCAGCTGTGTGCTCTATACATCAACATCATTGTCATGAGGGAGGCTGACACTTTCCTAGGTTGGAGAATATAATGGGGGATGATAAGGGAGTGGTAAAATTCTCACTTGATTGCTAATCCCATAAACTAGTTTCAAGTTCTTTGACCCTAGCCAATGTTTAAACTCTCTCCTGGAACATTTTTCTGTGTTCTTCAGAAATTCCCCCTTGTTAGGACCCACTTATCTGCATTTCCCTTGACACCATGATGTAATATCAGTTCATTTTTTAGTGCCTCTTCAATCAGTAGATATCTAGCAAGGTTAGTTTTCTTCCTCTTTGTACAGGATCAAGTGTAACTCAAGCAGCTGCACTCATTTATACAGCTTTAACTAGTCTATGCATTATTTTCTATAATCTGATAATAATTCAGTAGCACCTTCTACTTAAGTTCCTGCCATCAAATCTGCCATCTCTGGCCCGTGAGATTTTCCAAATGGGATTCAGATTCAGGAGACAACTGTTTTCTCAGTTAATCCTATAGAAACCATTCTTTCTAGGCTTTTAGTGATAGGTCAATATCCTTACCCTTTTTCTTTCTGGGGCTGGAGCTCATAGCATAGCTTATAAAAAGGAAATCCTTGCAAAAACTCCTCTCTTATTCTCAATTATTTAAGAACCTTGATATATATGAGGAATTTAAGAGTACTTAACTAGTTCTTGGAAGGCAACGTTGAAATTTATATATAATGACCTGTCTCTGGTACCCGAGAGCTATCAAACCATGATGGCCCAAGCTAGATGAGCCTCATTTACAAATGCCATTTTACTGACCTAACTGTGTGACAAAGCATGGACCAATCCAGACCTCCAACTTATTGCCATGGTTGCCGAACATTTTGTAAGTTAGGAACTACCTTCCTCATAGCTATGTTCTTTAAAAAGTACCTGTGTTATAATAGAATTTAATGAGATAAGATGTATGAAAGCTACTTCTACAATGCCTGGCAGAGAAAAGAAATTTAATAAATGCATATTCCTTTCCCTAATGCAATAATGATTAGCATAGCAAGCCATTTTATCAGAAGTCTCAGATTTGCAACCTGTAAGCTGAATTCCCTGTATGATGATAACGAGCTAGAGCTTGGTACCAGAAACCCACGTTTGACAAGGTTTTTACTCTCCAAGTCACCAGAGTTTCCATCAACATGCCCCACACATTTTCCCTATCTGACGAGTCCAGACATGAATTTACATTTGAAAACCATGGCCTGGAAAGTAGGAACCAAAATTCCTTTTTTCTCTGTTCATTAATGAAATCATCATAGCAACTTCTCTGAAGATATAGCAAGATCCCTGAAATCCCCAATCACAATCTGTTGCTAGCTACCTTGACCTCATTTGTTACCTTGTCTCTATCTTTCACTCTCTTCTGGTCAGGTTGGCCTCTGTTATTCCTTGAATATAAAAAGTTGAAACCATCTCAGGGTTTCTCAATTGCTAGTTTCTCTGAATAAAACATACTCTTCCCAGCTATCTTCCTAGTTTGTCCTAATACTTCTTTAGGTTCATGCTTGAAATAGGAGCATCACCTTCACAAAGAGACTTTCCTGACCACACTGTCTAACATAGTTTCCCTACTTTTCTCTGCCCTAATACCTTGCTTTATTTTTCTTCATAGTAGTTGCTATAAATATATAACAGAGTATATGTTATGTTCATTTATTTATTCATTGTTGTCTATGGCCCTCAATCGGATGTAAGGTCTGCAAAAATAGGCTGCTATGCACTGGCCAGTACCTGGAATAGTGCGTGAAACCTAATAAGCAGTCAGTATAAGTCTGTGATTGTTGTTTACTGAGATATAACCAACATATAACATTATATTTGTTTTAGACATACAACGCAATAATTTCCTACATGTATTGCAAAAATTATTATCCTAGTAAGTTTAGTTAACATCCATTCCCACTCCCACTTTTCTTGTAATGAGAAGTTTTAAAATTTACTCTATTAGCAATATTTGAATATGTAATGGAATATTAACTATAGTCATTATGCTGTACATTATATCCCTAGGACTTATTTATTTTGTAACTGAACATTTGTATTTTTTGACCTCCTTCACACATTTCACCTACCCCTACCCCTCACCTCTGGTAACCACCTCTGGTAACCACCAATCTGTTTTTGTTTTTAAGATTTCACATATAAGTGAGATCATATGGTATTTGACTTTTCTGTCTGATTTCACTCAGTATAATGATTCATCTTTGTTGTCACAAATGGCAGGATTTCTTTTTTCTTATAGCTGAATAATATTTGTGTGTGTATCACATTTTGCTTATTCACTCATCTATCAAGGGACACTTAGGTTTTAATATTTATTGATTATACAGAATTAGGAAAATTTCAGGAAATAATACAGAGGCAGTGTAGGAGTATGTGGTGGTTGTGACGGGGTGGCAGTCATGGGAATTGTAATTCACAAATCTAGTCAAGTCATATGAATTCTAAAGCTTAGCCTTGGACCTAGTTTCTTCCCCATTCTTAACTATTTCTCCTCCTTCTCTTCCTCTTTCTCCTCCTCTTTCTTCTTTTTTTTTTTTTTTTTAGAGAAGGGAGGAGGGCAGAGGGAAGGAGAGAATCTTGAGCAGGCTCTATGCCCAGTGTGGAGCCTGATTTGGTGGTTGATCGCACAACCCTGAGATCATGACCTGAGCCAAAATCAAGAGTCAGATGCCTAACCGACTGAGCCACCCATGTGCCCTCCCACCCCTTGCCATTAACTTTTTAAAAGGTCTAAAGTAAGCCAAAGATAAACCTTTGACTTCTGTCTTTTGACTTCACTTTCTTGTGTCAAGTTGGATGGACCATGATGATCTGATAATTGGTTAAATATTATCCTAGATGTTTCTGAGGATGATTTTTTTGTAGAGATTAACATTTAAATATGAGAAAGAAGCCTGCCCCCTATAATGTGGGGTGAACATATCCAATCAAGTGAGGACTGTAATATAATAGAGACTGGTCTCCTCTTCAAAGAAGGAGTTTTGCCGATGGACTTGCACTGCACAACGGATCTTCCCTGGGTCTTCAGTCTCTCTCTCTCTCTCTCTCTCTGCATGCAAATACACACACACACACACACACACACACACACACACACACACACCCATTTGTTCTGTTTCTCTGGAGAACTCTGACCAATATAGCTTCCAAAATGAGTATCACCTTAAATAGCTAAAACTCACATATACATCCAAAATCCCATATATTTATGTTCTGTAGCTCATCTGAGATTTACCTACTTTGAAGTTGGGTTGAAAACGACAAACCAAATTAAAACAGAAAAAAAAATTAAAGGATTAAGCCATGTTAATAAAAATAAGTAGATCCATCCATACACACTAAAAAGTATATTTACTGAAACTCTTTTTTTTTATTTTATTTATTTATTTGTGAGACACACACACACACACACAGAGAGAGAGAGAGAGAGAGAGAGAGAGAGGCAGAGACACAGGCAGAGGGAGAAGCAGGCTCCATGAAGGGAGCCCGACGTGGGACTCAATTCTCTGTCTCCAGGATCACTCCCTGGGCTGGAGGCAGTGCTAATCCGCTGGGCCACTGGGGCTGCCCTGAAACTCTGACTTTTGAGAGTGATCACATATCTAAATTTTATGACCCATGGAGGGTAATAAAATTTATTTACTTTCTGAGACTACCAGGTAAATTCTAAATAATTCTATAACATGCAATACTTAGCATGGCATCTATTTAAAAGACTCAAAATTTAAAAATAAACTTGCATTCAGCAAACCTGCCTAGAGGAAGAAAAATGATTGTGCTAGCGAAAAGTTAAGGTTGAGGTTTTTAAGAATCACATTTATATTCTGACATCCCATAAAATTTTTTATTACTTTATGCTAAGGAGATTCTTGATCTTGTTTCCTCTTTCCAAGAAATTCCTAGTTTATTCCAAATACAGTCACATATAGGTGAAGATGAAGCTTTTTTTTTTTTTTTCCAGAAAGCTTTGCCTGAACTTTTTCAGCACTTACACAACACTCTGGTCTTAAATTAACTAGAATTTAAGTATTTCCTCAACCTGGAACAGTCTTTGTCCATTTTTGGACTCAGAATTTAGCAATGTTCTGGACATATAATAAGTGTAAAGTTATTACTTATTTACTGAATAAATAAAATGATGATCAAGTCATCAGTAAAACAAACATAAAACATGCTACCATTGTTATATTTTGCGCTAGTTTGGGGCACCAAGTTTGTAGAAGTGGAATTCACTGTATAGAATATATATTTAAAGATAGTGCAAAATATGAGTTGGGAGAGATACAGAATCAAAATTAATAGGAGTATGGTTAAGAAAGACTTCCTGAGGGAATCCAATTTACAGCTAATCTTAGAGAATTCGACAGACATGGAATGGAAGCATATGTGAGTATGTATTTAGAATAAGCATACTGAGAACAAGGAGAATATTCTAGGCTGGGAAAGGATGAGGAGCAAAAATTTAAAGCCAGTTTCTGGGGGGGGAAATGCGTGGAGAAAAGCAACCCAATGTATTTGAAGAGGGCCAGTTTGCTGGTGCAACAAAGGCAAAATCAGGTGGAGAGAGTGACTGCAAATGCCAGGAGGAAGAGTTTGGATTTAATATGGTAGGCACCAGGGTGCTCTTCCCTAAGGGTCCTTGATTAGGAATGACATGATGAAAATGGTGCTTGAGAAAGATTATTCTCGAAGCAGGGGGTCAATAGCCTAATACTAAAATGGGAATTTTCACCCAACGCATTCACCAAAACATTCCACTTTGCCACCCTAACAGGCCTCAGTGATTATGAGAGACTATTTTTGAAAGGCCCTGAACTTTTGGTGGCATATTTCATTCATGCTCTCTGCCAAAGGATTTCTTGTCCCTTTCTCTTTTCTTATCTTTGTACTTTAACAAATGCTCTGCCACTGGCAAAGACAGGAACCACAATCGTTTGTTTTCTGCTGCCTGTGGCAGATTGATGAAAACAGTTGCATTTTAAGCTACTTCTCTGTGTTTCCTTGACAGGGACTTCAGCTGTGACAGGGGCATTAACCTTCGGGGTGAGGAAACAATCCTTACTTCATGCTCTCTCAGTTCAGAGCTTCTCCTCAGCAGGGAAAAAGCAAATCATGTACATTATTTGAAGCAATTTTGTGATTTATCCACTGGGTACTGACCTACAATCAAGTGAACTTTGCTTAAAACCTCCGAATGGATTTTTAACTGCTGCTGTGGAGCAAAAGGAGACACATTCATGCAGCCACCATCTCGAAAGCAAACCTCTCTTTAAAAAATTGTCTGAAAAGCCAAGGAACATGCTACATGTCTCACCTTAAATTGGCTGGTCCCAGTTTCAAAAATACAGCAAAATCTCATCTTATCTCTTAAAAACGGGTGCCAGTTGTATAAACATACCAAAGACAATGAAGAGGACTCCTTGTTTTCTCAAAATTTATGTTGCAAACTCAAACACCAGTGTGATGTGACACATGGAGACTAAAAATTAACCAACATCAAGTATGTTCTCCACGCCTGCCCAAAGAATCTCACTAGAGAATTTGAACTGGAGATGTTTTGAGAAATTCACGCCTTGATTATAGATTAAGTTATTAGATTAGGATTCACACACTACAGAATTCTACTTCACTGACAACTTACTTGGTTGAAAATTGATGAATCACATTGATAAATTTAATGACCAATCAGAGTTTTACTAATAAATTTTAAATGAGAATACATTTCCCCTACCCTGCTCTTCAAAGCAATGGTTTGCCACCTTCTGGGATTGTACAGATCTTACACTTCTTTGATCTCATGTCAATCTCCTTCTTTACCAATAAAAAAAAAATAACTGAATTAAATATAATTTTATTTTGAACTTAGATTTTTTTTTTCTGTTTTGAGGATAGATACCTTCTAGGATGTCCTACAGGGTTGATTATTAGGGCCACTGAGAAGTGGCGTAGCTACTTCACAGCAAGATGTTTCTGGGCAACGTGTCAGAGGCTGTCAGATTCAGAGGTGCCATGTGGAAGGGGGCCTAGCAGGCAGTGGATGAAGAGGGAAGCAGCTAAGACACTGAAAAGTGACAGGCATGTAATCCAGAATTGTTTTTCCATGTTGTCACTGGCAAATTTTATGTCCACCTGAGTGGCTAAAGTGCTAGATGAATGAGGACTTAACAAGAGCAGAAAGACTATATGTGGAAGAAATATCTCACTCTTAACAATGCCACAAGGAATTGTTCCTGTCCAGGAGTTCTGGTCACAGGCACAAGTATTGGCATAAAACCTTGGAAATAATAATAATAGGTAACAATTATTTAGTGCTCATTATCTACCAAATATTGTTATAATGGCTTCAAGGGGGTATAATTCAATTCTTACA